>NC_056725.1:515884189-516245856 GCF_019279795.1 Protopterus annectens
AAAACAAAATTGCCTCTGATTCTAAAGACAACCACAAAACATTCTATAGTTATGTCAAGAATCTCAATGGCAACACTCAGATCTGCTCTGAGTTACATCACAATCGCATTAAATATACAGAACCAACTAATATTGCCAACATCCTGGCACATAGGTTCAGTGCTAACTTTACCCCCTTCTCACCCCCTAAGGGGCCCATCTTTATACTGGAAGAATGCAAAGTTCCTGTAATCACAGCTGCACATGTAAAAACTACACTCTCCAAAGCCAAGAACACAGCATCCATGGGACCTGACAACATCCCAGGCTGTGTTCTACACAAACTACAGAACGAACTGGCACCCCACCTAAGTATCATGTTCAATCATAGCCTCATCTCAGGCTCTGGCCTGCTGAATGGTGCACACTGACAGTTATCCCACTCCACAAAGGGGGAGCCACCACGGACCCCAGGAACTACCGCCCCATTAGCCTGACGAGCCTGGACTGCAAGGCTATGGAACGTCTCATCATGGAACTTAAAAACAATGACATTGGTAATCTCCAAACTCTGGACGCCACCAAGTTCGAGTTTGTAAAAGGCAGATCATGTCTCCTAAACCTGACAGACTTCTTTGAAGTGGTCACCAAAGCTGTAGATGAGGGTAAGGTGGTTCACACAGCCTTTCTAGGTCTCGCCAAGGCTTTCAACACCATCTCCCACTCTGGAATTATAGATAAACTCACTAAACTAGATATAAATCCCTATGTCACAAGATGGGTTGCCAAATGGCTCACTGACAGAACCCGCACTGTGAAAGTAGCAGACTCCAAATCCGACTTCAGACCAGTGACTAGTGGAGTACCACTGAGTTCAGTCCTGGGTCCTCTCCTGTTTGGTATCTACTTCTCAGAAGTAGAGGCTAACACAGAAGGTCTTTGGCTTACAAAGTTCGCAGATGACTGCAAACTAAGAGCCATAATCAAAACTCCAAACAATGTAGACATCCTACAAAAGGGCCTCACTGAGAGAGATGCCTGGTGTCAAAGCCATGGCCTCATGCTCAATGTCAAAAAGTGCATTGTCATCCCTTTTGATAAAAATGCAGTACCCATGAGCTACCACACAGGTGGTAGTCTACTTAACACAGAAAGTGTGATAAGAGACCTTGGGACACAGGTGGACAGTAGTCTCTCCTTTGATAATCACATCGCTACAGTAGTCATGAAATCCTTCTACATGGCACACCTCATCACAAAAGGTTTCTCATCCAGGAAAAAAGAGTTCATTGTTCCCCTCTACTCGTCACTCATTAGACCCATTATAGAGTACAATGCACCTTTTGGTATGGACCTCACAAGACATCTACAACAACTGGAAAGGCCAGAGAAATACCTCACAAAGAGGATTACCGGCTTCAAACAGATGCTCTATGCAGACCATCTCAAAAACCTCCAGCTTTACTCTGTCTCACATCGCCTAGTCAGAGGTGATCTCTGCCTAACATACAAAGCTATGTCAAACCCAGAGCTGTTGGACATGCTCCACGTAAAGAAATCTTAATCCCTCCGAGCTACACGCTCTAGGGACCTAAACCTTGTCACCACAATAAAGAGAACATGCTGGAGGGATAGATTCCTGTTCCAGAGACTTCCCATACTCTGGAACAAACTACCTATCTATATCAAACAAAGCTCCTCATTAGCACTCTTCAAGAAAAATCTTGATGATTGGATGGAAGATAGGAAATTCACCCCGGGGATCACTTCTGTGGCTCTACTTGACAGGGGCACAGGAAAATAATTTTCTTGGGTGTCAAAAGCCAGGGTACCTTTTTGGCTAGGCTTATACAGGCCCTAGGGCCAGTAGTCTAGTACCTACCTATGAACTTAGTAGCTAAATGAATTTGCACCTGTGTATCCCCAGATTAACTACCAGCTCTATCCACATCACACCCATCATCTCTCCTCACTATACAAAACTATACTTTGTGGCCCAAGTCATTTCCCTACTCTTCTCCCTAAAAGCCTTATCACTCCAAAGTTACCCTCTATTTTTAAACAGCTAAACCTATCACTCCTATACTTAATACTCCTTTCTAACTATCTCAGCATAGGACTGTGTACAGCACTTACAAAAATCCAGTCTAATCCATTCCCTCCCATGAGCCCATCTTAATACCTTTGTAAATGTACTCCATCTTTTAGTATCAACTAAATTCAATAACTATGCTAACTATAATCTGTAAGTACATTTTTAATGAAAATATCTCTCTTCAGCTAGTATATTTATTTGTATTTTATAATCTTTGCTTGTGTTGACCATTTAATGTTTTATGATGGTTAACAAAATGTATGGCTTTTATGAAAAACTGTATGTTGCAGCTTTTCTCCGCAGGCCTATGCCGAAAAAGGGTCACCATGTCCAGACAGACTTCCCCGGTAAACAAATGTAAGATAAAATAAAATAATTTGTCATCCATCATAAAGGACATGTCAAATTCTCTTCAGGCTTAGAAGAGTGGATTTTGGGTTTCTATGATGGATTTCAACACTACTTAGGAAGACATATTTGGTTTAATGCATCTTTCTAAATGTAACTATATGTAACTAGTGTGTGTGTGTGTCTCTTTGGGCTATATCATTGTACTTGTAACATTTTCTAATAGTGTCATCTTTGATACTGTCTCTCTCCCTCTCTATCTCTCTGTACATATACATATATGCATATTTAAATGTGCGCGCACACACACATATATGTCTGCTATGACAAATTATTGAAAATCAAAATATTGAGACAATATCAAATTCCCAGACTTGCTCCCCTTGCAGGACCCATGTTAGCACTTGTTTCTGGGTCGACACTCCTGCAGGATCCATGGTAGCACCAATCCCTTGATCTGCACTGGTAGGGAGATTTGATACTAGAGTCTTTTTGATATTTTGTCTTCAGTATTTTTGTCTTTCGATATTATCATCTCAAAATTTTGATTTTTGAAGAAATAGTTTCAACATTTTCACAGTAAACCATGTGTGTGTGTGTGTGTGTGTGTGTGTGTGTGTATATATATATATATATATATATATATATATATATATACATACATATATACATACAAACACAAACACACACACACACTCTCTCTCTCTCAAGGACATTACAGTTTATTTAATTAAAAGCATTTACAGTGTTAAAATGCTATGTGCTTTGAACATATTTTACACAAGTATGTGGTGGTGCTGCGGTAGCGTTGTCGCCTCACAGTAAGACGTCCTGTTCGATTCTCAGCTAAAGCATCTTCTGTGTGGAGACATGCGTGTTTGGGTGTTCCTTCGTTGAAGGTTGTGCGTCAGGGCTGGCAACTTGGTACGTAAAAATCTACTGCCAATCATTAGCGGACCGGAGTTCCGCTGTGGCGACCCCTGACCGGGAAAAGCCAAAAGATACAACATACAACAATGACATTATAAAGAACTGACTAGTATCTTTACCACTCAGTAGTGCTGTTAAAATATAGTGATTTCTAGGTAATTTAGCTACATATTTATCATCTATGTTGCAGGAGGATTTAAATTAGGACTCTTCATGAATCATTCCAGTTTGTTCATTACTTTAAGATACTGTTGCTGGATGCTTGTGGAATCACTGAGAGCTAATGCAGCTATCTAGCCATGTGGTAAATACATTTCATTTGTTTTATTTGTATTACTTATACATTTATTTAGCTGCTGGGTACTGCTGCATTAGCAGACAGGCATATCAGTTTTATTCACTGAACATCTAGCTTAACTTTGCATTTCCTTGGCAATTTTTGGTGGTTAAATTTCACTCTTTAAGCATTTTAAACAAACAGACAGCCAAAGGACTCTGGTGGTTCTTAAAATTGATTTAACTTTGTACAGTTCAGTTGTCCTTTATTTACTGAAATTCTGCAGGATAAGACAGCATAGTACTTTAAATTAGTGTATTTCTGTATTCCAGCTCTCCACCCCCAGGTATTATTTCAAGTTTTTGTTTAACAGACTAATTCAAATATATAAAATGTTTATGTAAGGGCAGCTGAAAGAGGTTACTTACTAAGAGTTTCTTGACTACTTTTTTAAAGACTGTATTTCAGATCTGAGGAGTTTAGTTACAAATAAAAGAGTTTATTGAAAAGCTTCATTCATGCTTATCATCACATCCCTATTCATCCAGACATCAGACATTTTTTAAGATTTTGCGTGTCTAGATCATTATCAGTTCTCTCTCTGCCTTACCATTTGGACTATACAGTGCACCAAGAGTGTTCACAAAGTGTCTAGCTCCAGTTACTGCTCACTACAAGCTACAGGGTATCTACATTTTTCCATATTTACACAACTTGCTTACCTCTGCAGAGTCTTTTTCAAAGAGTCAGGAATCTCTCTCTCTTGGGTGAGAGATCCCTTACACAAGGTAGGATTCCAAGATAACATTCAAAAGTCTTTCTTGACTCCCTCACACAGTTTTGTGTTCCTGGGATGTCAACTAGATACCTCAGTTCAAAGAGCTTTTCTTCCACATGAAAAAAATAGATCTTTATTTATATTTATTTCTAATGTTTTCCACTCAGACTTCCATCACTAAGAGGGAATACCTCAGGATTTTGAGTCTCATGGCATCTATGATCCACATGATACCCTCTGGCAAGACTCCATGTGAGAAAGATACAGAGGTATCTAAGATTTCTTTGCTTCCAACATCAACACTCTTTGTCATTTCAAATCCCAGTGCTTGGTTTGTCAGAAGAGAAATCTTTTGGTGGAAACAACAGAATTCCTTAAATCCTGGTCTTCCCTTCTCCCTCCCTGTTCAAAAGCAGTCACCACAGATGCTTCTGACTTTTAAACAAACAGCCACTGGAAAGCAGTTTCAGAAGGGATAAAAGTACAGAGGGTGATGGACACCCATGGCATATGCAAGCACAAAAATATCAAGGGGATACTTGCCCTGACCAAGGCACTCAACTTTCCGAACCATCTTTGGTTGCTGGTACCTCTCAAGTGGTTACAGACAATACAACAGGCATGTGGTACATTGACAAGCAAGGGAGAACCAGGTTGTACCTCCTTTGCACATTAGTCATGTTAGCTTGAGATATAGCTTCACAGGACAATCTCACTCTACAGGCATCCTACATTCCATCATACCAAAACTGTGCGGCAGACAAACTGAGCAAGGCTAGGGCAGATCCTCATGAATGGGAATTAGATCAGGGGATCTTCCGAGATTTGATTCAACTGTGGGGAGTTCCTCAATAGACCTCTTTGCCTCCTCTCTGAACAATCATCTGGCAAGATGCTGTTGCTGGATAGTGTTCAAGAAGTGTTGGAAGACAGATGCCTTTTCTTTGGAAAGGAATGTTCCTAAATGCTCTTCTACCCTTTCCACTAATATGCAGGTTACTTTTGAGGATTCAGAAAGAATCCCCCAATATCACTGTGATGACTTCCATGTGGCCCAGGCAACCATAGTTCTTAATTGTGCAGCAATTATCACAAGCTTTCTCACTGACTGGATCTACTCACACAAGAACAGGGGTGTTTGATCCACTGCAGCATCAACCATGCTCAACTGACTGCCTGGATGATAGGCTCTTAATTCCTTTTAAGCACATAATTACTGAGGATATGCAGCAAATACTAAGGGAGGCAAAAAAGTCTGCTAATAGAAAATCATATATTGGCAAATGGAATAGGTTTTCTAGTTGATGCCAACAACATAACCATAACCATAGAACCAGCACCCATTCAAGACTAGTTGGTTCTGCAATATTTGTACGAGTATTGCCTTTGTTATTCTTCTAAGGTTCATTTATCAGCCATTTCAGCATGTCTGCCCATGGATCCTGCTCTTTCAATGCAGGCTAATGACAAAATGTTCTTGAAAGGGGTTTTGTAAAAGACGCTTCCAAGAAAACCGGTGGCCCCTCCTTGGGATCTTAATTTTGTACTAGAGAAGCTAATGCTTGCTCCATTTGAATCAGCTAATCTGGTTGACTTCAGGTTCTTAATATGGAAAACAGTTACACTCATTCATCTGACCTCTGCAAGAAGGGTATCTGAGTTGCAAGCTCTTATGATGAGTCAACCTTATTTAATTTTCTATAGGGACAGGGTTTCTTTGAGAACTAATCCTTCATTTATGCCTAAAGTGGTGAGTTTACTTTAAGCCAAACTATCCATCTCCCCATTTTCTTTCTTGAACCTAAAAATGAAGGAGAGAAGATACTCCATACACTGGATGTCTTGACTGAACTAAATCTTTCAGATCTTCGTATTAATAGTTCATGTCTTGCGAAGGTAAGAATGGACAACCTGTGTCAAAACAGACTATTTCCAAATGGTTGCTTAAGGGTATTACCTTCTGCTATACTCACCATAACAAATCTATTCCAGGCAGGGTCAAGGCCCACTCTACCAGGGCCTTGGCTTCATCTATGACTTTTTGAAACGGGTTGGATTCTTGAAGTATTCGAGAAGCTGCTACATGGTCCTCTGTACATACCTTTTGAAAGCAATATAAGGTTGATTCCTTCTCTATGTCCAGATCAAGCTTTGCTAGGACCATTCTCCAGGGACTCCTAGACTCTTCTCCTTCCACCACCCAAATTTAGTTAGCTATGATAATCTACCCATATAACTAAAGCTACCCTAGCAATGATGAACATAGTACAGTTGTGTAAGTTGAACTTACCATAACAGTAGATATTCAAATGATCACTGCTGCAGTAGCCACTCCCTCCCTCCACTCTGTCCATCCCAATTATTATTTTTTTTTGTGTGTTTTTTTATGCCAGTGTGTGGACATTTATTTTCTGTTGTTCCTAGCATTATCCTTAAAGGGCTCAGCCTCTCTCTCTCTCTCTGTTGGCAGGAAAGTTCTGACGGTCTCTGCACCCAAACCTGCCCGGAAGGTGCCCTGAAGCTTTGGAAGCTTGACAGCTGTTATATCCTTGGCAGGATATAACCCATATAGCTAAGGCTACTGTAGCAGTAATCATTTGAACATCTATCATTATGGCTATGTTCAGCTTACACAACTGTTCTTTCTTCACAATGAATGGGATTATTCTGTGCTGAACTGTGTTGTGTGAAAATGATTTTGTATCTTAACAGTTTGGTGCTGTAATATCTTGGATATTTTGATTGTATGAGTCTGGGTTTTAATTACAAAGTTATACGAACAGAGTATCCTTGTTAGAAAAACAAAAGTATTGTTTACATCTATGAAAATGGGTTCTAATCAAAATAAAACAAATTAAGAAACACAGAGGATTCTTTATTATTATGAGAGCAGGTTCATAATCATAGTCACTTATCTATCCCTTTGGGGTGAGTGGGTTCTTATCATGGGTGCCATTGCAGGTATTTTAAAAGAGCAGAGTCTAGGACTCCAGCCAGACATATGTTTAATAAGTATGCTACAGACAGATGTAATTATTTGCTAAAATGGTCTGAGGCTTACTAATAATGATAGCACTTTACAGTTTCTGGAATGAAAGGCTTTTGATAAAATTTTAGAAAATCTTAACAATAAATTAAAAGCAAAAGGGAATAAAGTACCAATCTCTTGGTCAAATTTTAATGACTGGCAAGAAGAAGCTAAAAATAAGGAAAATTGATCTGTAGTTAGAAGTGTAAAATATAATTCACCTAGATTAAAGTCACAGCTGCAGGCAGTAAAATGATTACAAAAATGTGTCAATGAAAAACCTCGTCCTTGGGTATGTATCCTTTAAAACAATTAGAAAAAGTAGCTGTTACTCAACCAGAATCTTCAGATGATGACTAGCCTCTGATTCCTTCTGTCCCACCACACCTCCCACCTTATGATCAACCTGCTTCTTGTGAAGCACACAGCACTCCCTCTTCAAGAGGGCAGGTGGAGGCACAGCTTGCCAAAGCTCCTACGTCTTCTCCAGATACAGTGAAAGTTACTTCCAGTACGTCTGCCCATCCCCAAGAGTCAGCATATAACACTAGGTTTAGACAACAGCAACCACAATGTTCTACAGCGCCATCTTCAGATCAAATGTTAATAAGAACAGATAATAAAGGTAAACAATTATTTCAAAAAGGCAAAAATTGAACTAGCAAAGTATTTAAGAAAGTTAAAATGATTTATCAACTAAATAGCTCCACTGAAAAACACACTAAAAGTAATTAAGCAATTGGATATACTTTCCAAGAGTCATCGATGGAAAAGAATACCAGTGGACCCCTCCTCCTAAGCAAAATGTAGAGGAAGAAACAGATTTTGATCTGTACACTGGCAATGAGGTCCTTAATACTCTGGTGTACCCTTTAACTGAGGTACTTAATCCTGTGATGCTGAGCCTACAATAAGAGTTTTACACCCATGGACTGCAGTAGATTTCCAAACCATTGTAGATTCTCTCCCTCCAATCCTGACACATTTGGTTACATATACTAAGATACTGGAAAGCCATGTACAATTACAAAATCCAACTGCTGAAGACTTGCAGTTTCGAAAGCCTTGACACCCCCTGACATTTTCAGAAAGATATGGGAAAAGTCCAACGTAGCAGACAGCATTCCAGAGTACACAGATAATTGACTTCTTGCTGACAGAGATAACTTATTAAAGGTTATTACAGCAACATGCTCCCCAAGACCCAACTGAGCTATTACAGCAGCATGCTTCCCAATACTCAACTGGGCTATTACAGCAGCATGCTCCCTAATACCCAAATAGGCTATTACAGCAGCATGCTCCCCAGCACCCAGCTGGACTATTTGCTCCCCAATACCCAAATAGGCTATTACAGCAGCATACTCACTGACACCCAACTGGGTTGTTACAGCAGCATGCTCCCCAACACTCATCTGGGCTATTAAAGCAGCATGCTCCCAACACCCAACTGGGCAATTACAACAGCATGCTCCCCAACACCCAACTGGGCTATTACAGCAGCATGCTTCCCAACACTCAACTGGGCTATTACACCAGCATGCTCCCCAGCACCCAACTAGGCTATTACAGCAGCATGCTCCCCAGCACCCAACTGGGCTATTAGAGCAGTACACTCCCCAATACCCAAATAGGCTATTACAGCAGCATTCTCCCCAACACTCATCTGGGCTATTAAAGCAGCATGCTCCCCAACACCCAATTGGACTATTACAGCAGCATGCTCCCCAACACCCAACTGGGCTATTACAGTAGCATGTTCCTCAATACCAAACTGGGCAAGAATTAAGGCCATTGTACAAAAGCCTTTTTGGAAATCATAATCAACACAATGGGTGACAGCCAGTGGGTTGTCAGCAGCTTTTGTAGAAGGCTTACTCCTTCCAGTTCAAGAACAAATTAAAAAGCATTGTTTGAACTGGACAAGTTTAGCAGTCATGTAATTGTTAACCAAGCACAATACGTAGCAGACAATATAATCCGAGAGAAAAAACAGCAGCAAAAGAAGCTGGTAGAGGTTCAGCTCCATCAGTTTGACATTGACTAATAGGGAAGGGGGAGGGGAAGGAAGAATCATGAAGGATGAGGTAGATTTAGCTTCTTTCAACCACAAGCTCCAGGACTGTATCAACAGAATTTCTATCCCCTTATGTCACTACAATCAACATGGGATCAGTGTTCAACTAACTGCTTCAATTTTGGCCTGTGAGGACACTGCCAGAATGAATGCCCACTTTCCTTACAGCAGGCAAATCCATTTAATGTTCAAGTGCCACAACCAACAGAAAGACACCTTCCAGTTTGGAGTACTGCTTAGCAGCAACCAGTGTGGTGACAAAATCATTAGCACAACCATGAACAGGAACCGGTTGACCAAGATGGTCTTTTTGTTAACATTAAAGTGCATAACTCTTCTCTGCCATTTCTTGCCAACACAGGAGCAACTAGGTCTATGATTGTGTCAGCAAATGCTGAAAATCTCCCATTTTCCAGCAAAATAGTTCTTGGAGTGGGAGTGTCCAGAGTCCCCTTCAATTATATAGAAACAAAACCTAGTCATATTCAAACTGGTATGCTAAAAGAACAAGTCTTTATTGTAAGAAACACTGCCCCTTTAAACCTTTTAGGTAGGGATTTATTATGTAAATTGAGATGTACTGTTTATTGTACCCTAGACAGAGTTTTCCTTGAATTCCCAAATCAACCCTTAGGCTTGTATTCAAGTAATATCTGAATAGGTGGAAAATTTTTCCCTGTTTTTAGTTTATGATTGTTTTGGGAAGAACAGTGGTCTGATGAAGACCTATGGGTGAAAGCTCTTTTCTTTTTTGTTTGAGTTTAATACACTTATGATTACAGTTTTGATTGTTACTTTATCTGTGATGTTTCTTTACATAGCATCTTTTCCAAGGTTACCATAGTGGCTGCGAGTCTATATCACAGCATCAAAAAGGATGTTAATCGAATGGCTTTAATATCGAAAATGTCATGCATCAAGGTGTATTTTGTGAAATTGCATTACAGTGAAGATCAGAAAATTTGACCTTTCCTCACTGTAGTGCGATCTTGGAGTTGGTATATATAACTAGCGGGGGGAGTGGGGGGCACAGCCCCCCACACGAGCGATGTCAATGCATAGCATTTTCAATTTTTAAGCCGTTCGATTAACATCCTTTTTGATGCCATGATATAGACCCAGTGGGTGCTACCTTCTTGATTCATGTACCTGTTGTCACACATGCACACCTGCAAACATTACATAACTCATTCAAATCCTGCCTTCTTTTAAACCTTGATCATCCTCTGCATGTATTGTTCACACAATTCCCATTTTTTTCTATGTAATTTCCTCCTACCCTTTTCTAAACATCCTAATTCCAGTTGTTTTATCTCTGTTACTTTATTCACTATGTCTAGTAGAGTTGGTTTAGAGTTTGATTTCCATTTTGTAGTAACTGTTTATGGCAGACATCATAATTTGACTTAGCAAAGCCATACTATGTCATGGCAATTTTGATTCTATATCACAGCTCAAAAAAAAAATTTCCTTAGCTTAACCAAGTTGCTCACCCAGTATCTCTGACAGCGTAATCTGCAGGGAATACTTAAAGTCTGCAAACTCATTACACTCCAAGAAAATATGTTCCCAATTACCTCTTTCTTCCCCATCACACCTCCAACATTTGCTGTCTACCTGAGGAAAAATACTTTGGAATCTACTTTGGGTATAAAAATACCTATATAAGCACTTCAAAGCAAAGATCACAAATCTTCTAGACTTTGTTGCATATTTGGGAGACATACATATATCCACCATTGCTTCCTTGTGAATTGCTTATTCAGTCTCTCCCTCCAATCCTTTCTAACCTCTTCTGATGGCCTATCCCTTTCTCTTTGTCTGTATTCTGATATCAATCTCTGATACAGAAGGCAATCACTAGCCTACAGTCCAAATGTCTTCTTGGTCTCTTCCCATTCTGTTTTCTTTCTTTCTGTAATTATTTATTCCCACTATCTTGGTCTCTTTGCCAGCTTCCTTCAGTAAATTCTAGACTCCTCTTGTCTATTCTCTGTACCCCTAATTGCAGTCATCCCTATCAGCAGAATCTCCTTTTTTCATTCCTGTGTTGGCTTAATTTTTAGCATACTTTCTTCTACTTTATAAATATAATATTCTGTATGACTATTGTTATTCTCCTTAAGGATCTGTACCCAAAATTCAATTATTTCCTTATTTCTTGAATTACTCCCACTTCATCATCATCCGCTTTAACTGTGTAGCTGAGATATCCCTTCAAATCAGGTAATCGTAAACCTTCTTGTTCTGTTGGGAGAATCAACTTATCCCACTTGTCTCTTGCCTTCTTCTTCTCATAAATAAAATCTTTCAGCTCTTTATTAATTACTGTCCAAAAGTGCTTCTCCTCTAGTTAATAAAAATATGTCTGACTTGTGTACAAAACTAAACGGACTAAAACTATTTTACTGCTTGTATCTTGCTTTCCATATCCATAGACAAGAGCTTCCATTTTCTCAGTTTTTGTATTATCTTTTGTTTAATCTATTTCCACATATCCTTAACTGCCATAACTGAATCCTTCTTTAATCCATGCTCCTAAATACTTCACTTTATCATGTCCCCACAAATATGGATATTGCTGAACCACTTCACATGTGGGTGCACAGTTAACAGCTATAGCCTTTGTTTTATCTTCATAAATTTTATATACTGAAAAAATCTGTAACTGTCTCTGAATGTTCCACAACACGGAGATGTCCTTTTCTGGTTTTACTAGGTAAAAAATTATTTCATCTGCAAATAAGGCTAACTTTTCTTGAACACCATACCAATTATAGCCTTGATTTTCTGATTCCCTTATTTTATTTTTTTGAAAGTGGTTCTTAATATAATGCAAATAATAAAGGGGAAGGAGGACACCCCTGCCTGGTTCCTTTGTTAAGACACAACTTATAAGAGAGAAACTCTCCCACTTAGATTTTTGCATCTGATCCTGCATATGTCCTCCTAATTACCTTATTATTTTGTTATGGGCTTTTTTTTAGGGCTGGCAGGTTCTTGTCGATGACAAGTTTCTAATTTTACAGAAGTAGTGAAATCAATACTAGAATTATTAAAAAAGGACACTCGTAAATCTTTACCCTGGAAAGAACACCATGAATGAGCTTTTGTTCAATTAAAACCTTTACTTTCATATCCTCCTGTACTTAAGATACCAGATTATTTAACTGATTAACCCTGACTACTGTCTCATGGCGCCTCTGTGGTTACTTCTGAGCGTGCTGCGAGACAATAGTAACTGCATACTGTTTCACCCGAGTGCCTTCTACAAGTGCAAGTAACTTTGTCCTCTTATTTTACCTCCACTGTTGAATATTAAGTTGAAAAAGTAACTTAAATTAGTCAGTTACCTTCTCAACTTAAGTTTCAGTGTGGACTTTCATGGTGTTCACATTTGACTTTTTTGAGAAAACTGAGTTTGAATGCACTCTGTATTTTCGTCTCAATAGCAAGCAGATTTATTTTGCCTTTTCATCATGCACACGGTGACAGCCAATGGGAGTCGAAGCAACCACTTGCCACCTCCACCCCCAACGCAATATTCCTGTGTTCTGTCCAAATAAATAGAGGGTCCAACAGTGATATTCCCTTTATTTTTCAGCCTTTGGTGGAATATACTTTTGGATCCCTCTATTTATTGTGCCGATCAGTTCACAAAACCAGGGAGTATTGTCGCTTTCACAGTCTGGGAAGAAACAACTGCAAGGGAGATCTGTTTATTTTGACCTCTAAGCCTTCGGAAATACTAAGGTAGGACAGCTCTGCTCTTCAAATGACAAAATAACGATAGATAATTCAGTTGCAGACCTCATATCTTTCTGAGAATAGCTGCTACTGCAAAACTCATTATTCTATCAACAGTCAAAGATTGTACGATCGATATTGTAAATACCCCTAGTTTAGTCCAGCTTTCTAGCTCTAACAGAAGTGTACATACTGCAGAACTGTTTATTCCATCATTGAAGTTTGTACGAACAATATTGTCCTTACTTTTGTCCTGCGTTCATTTTCTTCTAGCCCTCCTTTTGCTCCCGTTACAAGGACTCAAGTCTATAGCGTGACTTGCGATGGCTGTTTTATAAATTAGGGTAGTTTCCCCTTAAGTCAAGCCGGCTAGAAAACCATCTGTACCCGAGTAATTCAAAGGTAACTAAAGCGCATATATTAAGGTAACAAAGACGTACCAGTCAGTTCACTAACAATGGCAAATGTGTATTATAAATGAAGAACACTACATACACAAATGGTACCATATTCTGTTTCAACAGCTCCATGGAACAAGAAATAATTAATATGAAGCTTTTAGCTGGTTGAGCCCTGCTTCAGTGTATTGCATGTAGGACGTCTAAATAACGCTCATCCCAAAGACCTCTTCTACTGTTATTGAGGCTGTGCCATGCTTCTAGTTTGTGTGCTGCTCCTCCCCTCGCTATGTTGTGCATCTAAATGTCTCTATTTACTATACGAATTAGTATAGTTGTGTTTTTCTGCTACTGCTGTAAATTTCTACAAGTGTTGTTTTTTCAACTGGCATGATGTTTGATATTCCTGAAATTTAGTATATGCACTGAGATGGCAGTTCAGTAGGCGCACAGACATATTCGCCGAAACACTTTTGTGCAGACTATACATAAACTTTCAATGTAACAGTTTGTTATGTTTGTTACAGACAGTGTTGTTCATGCATTAATTCCAGCTGTATGACTTTTTTTCTGTCAGAGAGTTACCAAAAAAAAAAAAAAAAACAGTACAAAGGAGGCCGAGTTCATGATATTACATGTATGAAATAATGTAAAGAAGGAATGGGTCATTACACTTAAACGGTAACTTTAAATATAAAATAAAACCATACAACATGAGGTTATGGAGCAGTCACAAAAACAACAGACATGTTTCATCAATTTTCCTAATCCAGAACAGCATAGGCAATGACACTATATTAAAAAGTTTGCACCTTACTGGCGAAAAACATTAATGTGGTTTTCTGGGTACGAGACAGCTTCAGAAATCACAGATCATAAGGGAGTGATCAGAAAATCATGTAAAGGGGTAAAGGAAGCTGAAAATATAGACAAACCTGTCGCTTGTCTCATGTGTATCAAAGCCACAAAGTGGTGTATGGGTTCAAGATATTGGTACTTTCACCTGTGGATCTTGAAATGTTTTTAAATATGAATGGTAATTTCCCTTATTAGTAGGAGAGTTTGATGTTACAAATATGTATGCTTGCCATAGTGGTGCTACTCTATGTGCATTAAAATGTTCCTGTAATATATTATTCTTTGGAGACAACAGAAATATTTAAGAAGAGATTGCCGAAGCATTTCATAGATATAAAAATAAGATGGTGGAAGGGAAGATTTGTAAAAATGTTTTTAATTGTTTAAGGAATCTGTTTATATTTAAAATATGGGACTTTAAAACCAGTTGGTTTGAATACAGTTGGAGCTGCTGCTAACTTAATTATATATTTATTTATTTATTTTAGTTAGTATGTTGTGATTGGTGTTTATAGTCCATGTAAGGTATTTGTAATTGTGGGGACTGAATGGAACTCTTATGATGACTTTTTACTGAAGCAGAAAAGGGTTAATAAAGACTTGCAGGATCTGGCTGCCATTCTTTTTGTTGCTTTCTGTTTTTTCATAGTATTGTCTCTTTTTAATATGTAATAGGTTCATAGGTGTGTACTAGGTTAATGGCCCTGGAGCCTTTACAAGCCTAGCCCATAGGATTACCCTGGCATCGTGTCACTCAACCTTAGTTCCTAGTGCCTCTGTCAAGTAGAGTCACTGGAGTGATCCCCGGGGTAAATTTTCTATTTTCCATCCACTCACCAAGATTTCTCTTGAAGAGGGCCAGTGAGGTGCTCTGCTTGACATGTATGGGAAGTCTATTCCATAGCATGGGCAGTCTCTGGGTTATGAACCTGTCCCTCCAGTATGTTCTGTTGATTGTGGTAATGAGGTTAAGGTCTCTGGAGTGTGTGGTGCGGAGGGATTGGGATTTCTTTAGATGTAGCATTTCTAACAGAGCTAAGTCAAGCAGAGATTGCCTCTAAGTAGGCGATATGAGACAGAGAATAGATGGAGTTTTTTTTTAGTCTGTCCATATAGGACAAGTGCTTAAGGCCTAGGATCCTCTTTGTGAGGTACTTTTGCGGCCTCTCCAGTTGTTGCAGGTGTCTAGTGAGGTACATGCCAAATGGGGCATTGTACTCGATGACTGGCCTAATGAGGGAAGAGTAGAGGGAGACAATGACCTCTTTCTTCCTGGATGCAAAACCCTTAGTAATGAGATGTGCCACACAGAAGGACTTTCTGACCACAGTGGCAATGTGGTGGTCAAAAGAGAGGTTGCTGTCAACCCGTGTTCCCAGATCTCTTATAACGCCTTCTGTGTTCAGTGGACTACCATCAATGTGGTAATTCAAGGGAACAGGGTTTTTCCCAAAGGGGATGAAGACACATTTTTTGGCATTGAGCTTAAGGCCATGGTTCTGACACAAGTTGTTGGTCATTGAGGCCTTTCTGTAGGATGTCAACATCACAACATTGCTTAAAACCTGAGCTTTGGCCTGCTAAGATCTAGCTGTATTCAACTGGACATATAAGGGAATTTAAGTACCTTTTATCTGCACTTTTTTCAAATAATACAGCATTTTAATTTATTTATTTGTGTTGCACTGAATATGAACTGAACTGGAAGTTTTGACTCTGTTTTTTCAGTTAGTTCCCCACACACCCTCCCTGGTTTTGTTTTGATATTAATCCTGGTGGCTTTGAAACTGCCCGCCCCTCTCGTAAATTTGTGTTTGGATACTCTTTCTGGGTCCATCTCATTGGCTCACTCAACTGAGTGCAGTGAGATCATATTCTGATTTCAGGCACCCCTACTGCGTACAAAGAAAGTATCTGGGAAAGAAAAAAAAAAAATTTAAGCTTAATTCCTGCCTTTCCTGTAAGTGGTCTAGACTGTTTGTAGGCTTCTGAGCCCCCAAGTCTTTCTGTGTTGGAGGGAAGCCTTCTAGCTTAATTTTGTTTCTTAGAAATAGCCAATTTTCTAGTTTTAGCACTCAAATCTGTTTCTTTGAACTCAGCACTTGTTCAGAACTTGTTGTAAGCACTAAATAAGTTGCAAATTACTACAGCACACAACTTTCCTCACTTGTCTAGTGGAAAGCAGTTTTTAGTACTTAATAAATAAGTACCTATCCAGGCATGTCTAAGGGTCAGCTCCCGGTGATTTCTCCTGTCTACCTGATGAATCTGGGCATCTTTGGGCAATGCAGCAATGGCTTCATGCACACAGACAACCCTCTCCTCCTACCATCAAACACTACAACCTGTGAGAGATGCACTTATATAGCCAAACTGGAAGCAAAGCTCTCTTCACCCAAGACTGGACAAGACAGTCAAGAGGAGAAGGTAAACATTTGCACCACAGCACACTCATCACATAGTCCCTCAAAACCTACACCACCAAAACACACACACAGAAACACAAAACACACACCTACATTCATGGAGGCTCTCAATAAAAACCTGCCCAGACCACCAAAGCAGAAACGCACGCAAACTCCACCAGCCAACACAACCCAAATGACACATAGCCCAAAAACTCAGTGTACCACTCAACCACAGCCCATAAGGCATAACGTACCCAGCACTCTAGTCATAGGGGACTCTATAGTCAGGCACACTGATGTTCCACTCACCAGGCTAAAAAAGGAGGAAGTTACTGTCAGCTGCCTGTCACGTGCCAGGATCCACCACATAATGCACCCACTGAGGTCACTCCACAAGTACAAATATGACACTGTCATTGTCCATGTTGGTGTGAATGACCTGAGACTTACCTCCCTGGATTACATGAAAAGGGACATGGAGGAGCTCTCTGATCTTGTAGCCCAGGCAGGTATGACCCTAGCCCTGAGTAGCATCCCTGAGTAGCATCCTGCCATCACCCAGAATGATACTACAGTACAAGGACAAAATGACTGACTTCAACAATTGGCTAAGCTTCTGGTGTCATTCTAAGGGGATCCAGTATTTGTCTGCCTGGGACAACATGATCGACAGACCACGATGCTTTGCCAGAGATGGCCTCCACCTGCCGCCCTTGGGATTCCGGCTACTGGCAAAGGCTCTTGCCACCCCTATAGTGCCTTTTTTAGGCAAGGTTCAAATGACAAATTCACCACCATAACAGGTACACGCAAGCAAAATCTGAGGGTAATGCTACTCAATACTAGAAGCCTAAACCACAAAATGCACTCACTCAAGGCACTCCTTAAAATGGAGAACATCGACATCTGTGCAGTGACAGAGACGTGGTTCAAAGCTCCAGAGAGCACCCCTGCGTTACCAGGCTATAATTCATACCACAACTTTCGGCCACCTAACTCAGAACTAAGCACTAAAGGTGGAGGCATGTCCATATTCATTAAGGATTTCCACACCTCCAGGCTAGTTGCACAGCATAATGCATCCAAGATTATCCAAGTGCAACTAACTCTGGGCAAGGCTGCAATCCAAATTGTAGCTTGCTACAGACCCCCCACCATGCCCCAGGATTCCCACTCCTCATTTCTTAATACACTGGAAAGTATTAGGGTACAACCCAACACCCTAATAATGGGAAATTCCAACTACCCCACCATTAACTGGGAAAACTACTCATGTACCAACTCTTTTGCTCAATGGTTTCTGGAATTCATAAATTCCAGTGCTTTGGATCAACTTATTCACACCATCACCAGGGGCAGCAATATCCTAGACCTGGTCATTACCAACATGGGCAACCGCTGTTCCACACTAGAGGTCAATTCCTCGTTGGTCAGATCCAACCACAAGCTAATCACCCTAGACATCCACATCCTGCCCCCACCCCCAATTAGGGAAACCATCGTAAAAAACTTCTCCAAAGCCAACTTCGCACTTCTTAAGACAGAACTGGCAAACTTCATGACACCCATGCAGACCGACAATAGAGGTACGACTGCTGAATCCTACACAAATGCACTTTATAAGCACTTACACGAGTGCATGGATCATGCTATCCTTAATGGAACCAAGATGCTATCCTCCAAAAAAAGGAAGCCAATCTGGTGGTCCTCTGCCATAAACAAACTCTACAACAGAAGAAAGAAACTGTTGCAAAAAAGAGTAAAATCCCTTGACTGGAGGAATTCCCTGGTCAACCTCAGTAAGAAGCTGAGATCCCTCATAAAATCCTCCAAAGCTAGTTAAGAAAACAAAATTGCCACTGACTCTAAAGACAACCACAAGCATTCTATATGTCAAGAATCTCAATGGCAACACTCAGATCTGCTCTCTGAGTTACAGCACAATGGCACTAAATATACAGAACCAACTGATATTGCCAACATCCTGGCAGATAGGTTCAGTGCTAACTTTACCCCCCTCTCACCCCATAGAGGGCCCATCTCTATACCGGAAGAATGCAAAGTTCCTGTAATCACAGCTGCACAGGTAAAAAAACACACTCTCCAAAGCCAAGAACACAGCATCCACACTGTGTTTCTATCTGTGAACCAGTTTGCAACCCACCTAGTGATATAGGGATTGATGCCTAGCTTAGTAAGTTTTTCTAAGATTCCTGACAGGGAAATGGTATCAAAGGCCTTGGCCAGATCAAGGTAGGCTGTATGAACCACCTTACCTTCATCCACAGCTCTGGTGACTGAGTCAAAGAAGTCGACCAAGTTGAGCAGGCATAATCTACCCTTCGCAAAACCAAACTGTGTAGGATCCAGAGTTTGGAGATTCCCAATATCCTTGTTTATTAGGTCCATGATGATGCATTCCATAACTTTGCATATCAGACTCGTCAGGCTAATGGGGCAATAGTTTCCGGGGTCTGTAGTCACTCCTCCTTTGTGGAGAGGGATGACTGTAGCAGTGCGCCATTCGGTAGGGACAAAGCTTGAGGTGAGGCTGTGCTTGAACAGAACACACAGGTGAGGTGCCAGTTCACTCTGTAGTTCATCTAGAACACAGCCAGGGATAGTGTCAGGTCCCATAGAAGCTGTATTCATGACCTTGGACAGTGCTGTTTTAACCTGTGCAGCAGTAATACTGGGTGCCTGGCAATCTACTGGTATTGTGACTGGTCCTTTGGGGGGGTAAAGTTAGCACTGAATCTGTCCACTAGTGTATTTGCAATATCTGTTGGCTCAGTATAGGAGGTGCCATTGTGCAGTAACTCAGAGCATTTCTGGGTATTGCCATGTAGATTTTTTACATAACTATAGAAGGCCTTATGGTTGTCTTTACTATCTGCTGTAATTCTGTTTTCATAGCTAGCTTTAGAGGATTTGATGAGGGATCTCAACCTTTTGTTGAGGCTGATAAGGGAGTTTTTCCAGTCTTGGGACTTCACCTTATTCCACATCAGTTTCCTCCTTCTGTTGTAGAGTCTGTTTATGGCAGGGGACCACCAGATTGGCTTTCCTTTTTTTTTGAGGAGAGCATCTTAATTCTATTGGGTATGGCGAGATCCATGTATTTGCGTATGTGTTCTTACAGTGCATTGGTTCTCCATTTGCATGGGTGCCAAGAAGTTAGCCACCACTGTTTTTAGGACCCCAAAGTTAGCTTTTGAGAAGTTGTTCATGGTGGTTACCTTTGTTGGGGGAGTGGGAGGGATGTGGATTTCCAAGGTGATTAGCTTGTGATTGGATCTAACCAGGGAGGAGTTGACTATTGGTGTAGAGCAATGATCACCCATGTTAGTAATGACCAAGTCAAGGATGTTGCTACCTCTAGGGGGGTAAGAATGAGCTGGTCCAGGGCATTGGAATTAATGAATTCCAGAAAGGGTTGGGATAAGTGTATTGGTACACGAGTAGTTTTCCCAGTTAATGGAGGGCTAGTTGAAGTCGCCTAGTAAGAGAGTGTTAGCTTGGACCCTAATATTCTACAGGGTGCTTAGGAATGTGGAGTGTGAATCTTGAGACATGGTTGGGGACCTATAGCAGGCTATGACCTGAATCGCTGTCTTACCCATTGTTAGCTGCATCTGAAGTATCTCAGATGCATTATGTTGGGCTGCCAGTCTGGAGGTGTGTGCATTCTTTATGAATATGGAAACACCACCGCCTTTGGAGCTTCGGTCCAAGTTCTGGGGCCGAAAGGTGTGGAATGAGTTGTAGCCTGGTAGTGCAGGGGTGCTTTCTGATGCCTTGAACTAGGTCTCTATTACAGCACAAATGTCGATGTTCTCCATTTTATGGAGTACTTCAAGTGAGTGCATTTTGAGATTTAGACTTCTAGCATTGAGCAGCATGACCCTCAAACTGCATTTGTTTGTAGCTGTTACGGTGGTAATTTGGTCTTTGAAACACCACCTAATACTTGAACTTTCTTGTTTGTTCCGCCATCAACCCCCATCATTGCTAAGATAGTACAGTTGTTTATGTACACTTACACTTACCATAACAGTAGATGCTGGAATGATCGCTGCAGCAGAACCCTTAGCCATATGGGTTACATCCTGCCAAGGATATAAAAGCCAGCCAACTTCCAAAGCTTCAGGACACCTTCCATGTGTCCAAACTGTTAAGACAGTTCTAGCTGTGCTGACTAAAAGACAAGCCCTTCACAGCTTTCCTGCCAACAAAGAGAAGAAGAGGGATGCTGAAAGGACAATGCTAGGAAGAATAAAAAATAATCATGCCCTGGCATAAACATACCAGAAAACAAGGTGGTGGAAGGCTGATAAGGGAGTTTTTCCAGTCTTGGGACTTCACCGTATTCTGCATCAGTTTGCTCCTTCTGTTGTAGAGTTTGTTTATGGCAGGGGACCACCAGATTGGCTTCCATTTTTGGAGGAGATCATCTTTGCTCTCTGAATGTTGGCATTGCTCAACCAGATATTTTGGACAATAGTTCTGTCTTTTTTACTTGTGTGTCTTATTGTAACTGGAGGAAGCAATTATCACCTGTGTCTGAGTACACTTTGCTTTGCAGTAATGAAATGCATGTCATTAGCACATTGCCAATAAGTGCAGTTATAGTATATTACTGAGTCATTATCACATTTCAGGCCAAACTCTCTGCAACTGTCACTGTTATTCACATAAGTAGAAGTCATTATCGCATTGATAGATGCACAAGCCAGCTTTGGGTTTTTCTCCACTTGGAGTCATTGCAAGCCACCCCCACCAGTTTATTTCTTTCATTTTTACAATTTCAAGAAATGTAACAAATATATGAGGCAAAATCTGGACATAGAGTTTAAATATTGTTCTTTTTAACTTAGTTACTTGAATAGCAGGATTTGTGCTAGAAAAAGAAGTTATGTCTTACCATAACGCTCCATCTGTATTGTTGATCCTCGTTCAGTCATTACATATGGGTATCGATTCCAAGCTCGGAACTGAGCCAGCCATTTTTCAAGCTCGCATCAGCTTCAAACTCTCGAGCGAAACTCTTACCCACAATTCCCCTCTCCCTGTTACCTCAGATTGAGTTTGCAAGTTAAAGAAGGTAGAGGCTACCTCTGGTCAAATAACCTAAGAGAACTGGATGGTGAGATCCACTAGAAACCACAGGAGGGGGAAGGAGGGAGGGTCGTAATAACTGAATGAGGATCAACAATACAGATGGAACGTTATGGTAAGGCATAACTTCTTTATCTGATATTGTTAATCCTCGTTCATTCCTTACGTATGGGACAGAGTCCCCAGCTACCTCTATTCCTGGGAGGCTCTCATGGAAGGACATTCCTGAGCACCATAGAACCGAAAGATGCTCTTCCCCTGGAGGCCAAATCCAATTTGTAATGATTGATGATAGTATGAGGCGCAGCCCAAGTTGCAGCTGCACAGATGTCATGTAAAGAAGCTCTGGCATGGAAGGCAGCAGAAGTTGCCACCAACCTTGTTGAATGAGCTTTCATGGTAGTAGGCAACAAAATGTTATGTTGTGTGTAAATAAAGGTCACACAGTCCTTCAACCATCTAGCTAATGTGACCTTAGCAACAGCTGATCCTAATCTAGGTCCAGAAAAGGCCAAAAATACTGGTCAGATTTACGACAGGGATTAGTCCTGTTTAGGTAAAAATGGATTTGCCTGTGAATATCAAGGGTATGTAGGCATTACTCTCCTCTGTTTGAATGGTTGGGAAAGAAAACTGGCAATTCAATGGCTTGATTAATGGACATTTCAGAGATCACTTTAGGCAGAAATGACGGATTAGTTCTCAGAGACACGCTATCTCTATGAAAAAATCAAGTATGGACTCTTGATACGTAAAGCTTGAAGTTCAGAAATAGGTCTGGCAGAAGTAATAGCGACCAAAAACAAGGTTTTCCATGACAAATACTTGAGGTCGCAAGAAGAGGCTGGTTCAAAAGGTGCCATTGTCAGAGCTTGCAGAACTAATGATAAATCCCAAGGTTGAATAGGTTCTCTAAAAGGTGGCATCAGATGATTCACACCTTTTATGAAGGTCTTGCACAATTTATGGGACATAAGAGAGGAATATTAGACACCCTCATGAAAATTAGAAATTGCAGCCAAATGAACTCTAATGGTAGAGGCCAACAGACCTGATTGAAACAGGTCGGCCAGATAGTCTAGTATTATCGACACTGGTGCTGAAAGGGGATCTACTTGTTTATCTTTCAGCCAACAGGTAAATCTTTTCCACTTGCTCAGATAAGTAATTCTAGTGGAGGATTTATGAGAAGCAATAAGAATATCATGTACTGGTAAAGACAGATAATTCTGCCTGGCAATCAAGGGAATTGGAGTAGCCAAGCCGTTAGCTTCAAGCTGTTCAGGTTGGGATGAATCAGGTTCTGTGGGTGCGAGATCAACTCCGGGATTGGATGGAGGATCCATGGTCGATCTAGTAGGAGAGGCCAAAGGAATGGGAACCAAACCTGTCATGCCAATATGGTGCTATGAGGATTACCTTGCTCTTCAACCGCCGGGCTTTCTTCATAAACTGGGGAATGAGAAGAAAGGGTGGAAATGCATAGAGAAGACCCGAGGGAATCAGGGCGAAGTAGTTGCTGCATTTGTAGCTGTCCGGGGATGCAAAGAGGTCGCAACAAGGATGGCCCCAGTGGTGGAAGATATCTGCCGCTATGAAGGGATTCAGGGACCACTCGTGAGGTTGCAGAATGCACCTGCTGAGTCTGTCTGCTATCACGTTGGAACTCCTAGGAATGTGCATTGCTAGAAGAAAGTGGTTGATAGCCATCACCCATTGCCATATCCTCATGGCCTTTCGACAAAGGGGGTAAGATTTGGTTCCACCTTGCTTGTTGATGTACCAGACCACCGCCATGTTGTCTGATTGAATCGCAACTGTCCCAGACGGCAGCAGGGGATGGAATGCTTGCAACGCCAGAAGCACCGCCCTCAGCTCTAGAACATTTATATGCAGATGGGCCTCCAGTTGGGACCAAGTGCCTTGGACTGTCTGTCCCTGACATAGCCCCACCCCAACAGGGAGGTGTTCATGGTCACTGTGACCTTGGGTTGCTGGGGGGGGAAGGGCGAGACCATTGAGAGAGACTGTGTGTCATCCACCAATTTAAATCCTGTTTGCACCTGTGGGTTACTCGAATCATGGCTGAAAGCGGATGCTGAAAAGGATACCATTGGGTGAGCAGTAGCCATTGTAGAAGCCTCATGTGAAACCTGGCCAGGGGAACAATGATGATGGAGGCTATCATGGAACCCAACAGCTGTAGAACTGAGTGAGCCATGGACTTTTCCTTTCAAATGATTGGAATTAGTTGTTGCTTTATCCTTAAAATTCTGTGCTCTGGAATAGCCACTCTGCAGTTTTTTGTGTCCCAAGATAACCTCTATGAATTCTGTTGACTGAGATGGAGTGAGATTGGATTTCTGCCAGCTTATGGTTATGCCTAGCCTTTGAGCAGTGAGGAGAGAGTATGCCAGGGCTTTTTCCAGTAGATGAATGGTGGGGGCAGAAATGAGCCAGTTGTCTAGGTACGGAAACACCTGGAATCCTTGAAGTCGCAAGTGAGCTGTGACTGCCATGCACTTTGTGAACACTCTGGGGGCTGTAGAGAGTCTGAAGGGCAGTACTCTGAACTGGTAGTGACTGGTTCCCACATGGAAGTGCAGAAATCTTCTTGATGGCCTGTCCACCTTTATGTGGTAGTACGCATCTTGAAGATCTATAGAGCACATCCAGTTGTCTTTTTCCAAAAGTGGGAGGATAGACTGTATAGTGACCATCCGGAATTTTTGTACTCTCACAAACTTTTTCAATACACTGAGGTCCAAAATTGGTCTCCAGTCCCTGGTTTTCTTTGGCACCAAAAATAGTCTTGAGTAGAATCCGGATCCTATCTGGTCTGGAGGGACTATTTGGATGACTCTTTTTCTTAGCAGCTTTTCGATCTGTAGTGCTGCTTCTTCCCTTTAACTGGGTGGAACGTTGGGAAGATTTTTTGATGGAATGGGATAAAGATCGAAGGGGATATGATAACCTCTGGTTATGATCCTTTGTACCCAAGAATCAGTGGTGATGATTAGCCAGGCAGAAGGGTACAGGGAGAAACGTCCCCCAACCACCCCCAGAGGAAAGGAGTTGGATCGTTCTTCAGGAGTGCTGGTAGGATTTTATTTATTTTTTATTTTATTTTACATTTGTTAACCGGGGGTGTCTGACTGAGCCGAAAAGGCCCTTTTTCAGCAGAGGCCCGGGGAGAAAAGTTCCACAAAGAAAAATTACAGACACATTTAGTTATTTAGACATGATCAGTATACACACAAATTACAAGAGACATGTTTTTACAGTGGTATGCGGCACATAAACAGTTACAGTGGAGAAAACAAACAAAAAAATATTAATTTTAAAACTAAAGATAATTAATAGATTTGTGGTGTACAGCTGAAATTTGGAACATAGGTAAAATACATACACAGTACACAGGTACAGTAATACATTGTTGATTAGCCAGTGTTTGTGAGTAAGATTGAAAACTATTATCAAGTGCTCTAGATTTAGTATGTATATGTTATCCGCTTTCATGGCAATCATGGCACTGCCAACTTTGCTTGAGATGTTGCCTGATGAGATCTTTAAAGGAGGATTTGTATGATGTGTTTTGAATGCTAGTAGGGACAGAGTTCCATTTTTTAGCCACTGAACTACTATGTAGTGCATCTCCAAAGCTATTGTAGCTGTTGGTGACTTCTAGTAGTAGTTTGCTTGATGATCTATGAGGCCTTTTGGCTGAGTGATGTTGTACTAGGTTTTTGAGGGCAGGACACTTATTGGGAAGGTAATAGATAGAATGACAGAGGCAGAGCTGATTGTAGGTTAGGAGGTTGGGCAGTTCAAGCCAGTGGAGCTGTCTCAAAGCAGTACAGTAATGAGTTCTATATGAGCAATTTGCAGCAAAGTGGGAAATTCTGTTATAGCAGGCTTCCACTTTGCTTAGTTCAGTTTTGTTGAGATTAGTCAGAATGGCAGATGCATAGTGTAGGGTGGATAGAAGTTGGTAGTGAGCAATGGCTGATCTTGTGTTGTTGGTAAGAAATGGTTTGATACGGTAGAGTGACCCCAGTTTGGCATGTACTTTTTTAATAGTTAAGTTGAGATGACTATCAAATTTTAGGTGGGAGTCTATGGTTATTCCCAATAGCTTAGCCTCTGCCACTGGAGCAATTGGAGTAGCATTTGTGGAGTAGATAATGAACTGACTGTTAGTGTTTTTGTTAGAACTGGTTATAATCATAAGCTGAGTTTTCTTTGGACTGAGGATAAGTTGGGCTTTGTTAAGGTAGTTTTCAACATCAGAGAATGCTAGTTGAGTTGTTTGCAGGAGGGTGGGAATGTTTTGTGCAGCACAGATTAAGGTAGTGTCATCTGCATACTGAATTATAGATGCACGCTGTGTAGAGGTATGGAGGTCATTTGTGATGACCGTGAATAGTAGTGGTCCTAAAATAAAGCCCTGTGGGACTCCTATAGTTATGGGCAGCTGAGGAGAGAGAGAATTTTCCCATTTCACAGCTTGGTACCAGTCAGTTAAGTAGCTTTGGAACCAGGTAAGAGTGGAATTTGACAGATGATATTGGTTTAGTTTGTTTAGCAGGATTTGGTGTGAGACTGTCAAATGCTTTGGACATATCCAAAAAAAGAGTTGACACTTGTAGGCCTTCATTTTTGAGATGGTTTACTGTCTGTGAAGCATAGGAGGGCTGTAGTGGTACTATGGGCAGGTCTGAAACCATTCTGAGTAGGTGACAGGATGTTGCTGTCTAGGAGATAGTTTAGTTTAGACCAGGGAAAGAATCCCTGGAACCCTGGTTACGAGGTCTCCCTCTGCCCCGAAAGGAGCGTCTTCCCTGTGAGTTTCCCCCTCTGCCTCTTTGGGAATACTCGGCCTGTGTGTCATGGAAAGGACCCTGAGATTTCTTGAACCATATCTTCCCACTCTTTTGGTTTCGGGAGAAAGCACATTGAGGGGAAGAATAATGGACACCTACGGCAGAAAGGGTCTTACCATCTTGTTCACATCTGGCCAGTGTGCTTTTCACTTTGGGCCCAAACAACGAGGAAGGCTCAATGGGGGCATTAAGAAAGGAAGACTTACAAGGTTCCGCAAAGTTGCACAAGCGCATCCAGGTGTGTCGTCTGAAGACTGCAGCTGAACCCGCCGCTCTAGCTGCTCCTTCTGATGCGTGAGATATCAATCGCATAGAGGACTAGATATAGACTCAATGGTGGCTAACTGAGAGGCCACTTTGTCATGGACCTCATCAAACACTGCACCAGCCAAGGTTTCAGAGAGCTCAGAGACCAGATCCCTTTGAAGCCTGGTAAAATGTGCCATATAATTCAGGGACCTGATAGCAAAGGTCACTGAAGCAAAAGTGCGCTTCCCTATTCTGTTCAGGCCCAGGACTCTCTGTTAGGCGGATGGACAGTCTGGCTTTCTTCTTCTGCCAGATCCTTTTTTGTTGCGGCTGCCACCACCAAAGCATCTACAGGAAGACCCTTGGACCAATGGGGATCCGAAGCAGGAGTGGACAAGATCTTATCAGTCCTCTAGGGAATAGCTTCAACAGTATCAGGGGCCTTCCAAGCATGCTGCACGATGAACTTGACAAGTTCATTGGCAGGTGGAGTAACCCAGGAGGTAGGGAGCCAGGTGTGAAAAGCCTGCAGGAACACAGATTCCTCAGGGGTCAGATTAGAGGGCTGCCAGTCACCTCTCTGTTTCAGAATTTCAAGGATATCGCCAAAGGATACCTCAAAGGGTGACTGAGGGGATCCTTCCCCCTCATCGAAATCTGTGTCTTTGGTGAGAGACTCCTCTGTGGAGTCCATGTGCTTCCTCTTACACAAACTGTTCCAGTGGACCTCCTCAGTGGGAGAAGCTGGGGAAGACAACGGAAAAGGAGATTCCTAAGGGAATATGTCCTGAGACCCTCGCACCTGGTGTCCGCTAGGTGCGACTTGTGAAACCAGTGTAACAGAGGAGGGCAGAGATATAGACAGTCCAGTATCACCAGCAGCAGCGAAAGCCTTCTCCATCAGTTGGAAGGCTGGTCCACCCAGAGAGGAGTGTATGTCGAGGACAGGGGGCACTCCTCCCCTAAGTAGCTCAGCCTGCCGACTCGGAGTCCCTGGATGGCTGTGGAGAAGCAAGCTATGTGTATCACAGCTGACATCCTGGGTCGTAGCAAAACTTTCCTGCCATGAAGGCAGCTGCGGTTCCTTAGTGAGATCCATAAAGGGAACCGCAGAAGGGGAAGACTGTACTATATCCATGGACTTCAAAGGCAATGAAGCAGGAGAATAAGAAGGTGTCTTGGGAGATGCGTGATCATCTCCCAAGGAAGGAAAGTTCCTGGGGGGTGGAATGCCTCTGGCCAAGAATGCCTGGTCCACAAGACGCAACACATCATGTTCAGAAAGACTTCTAGTGGACCTCACCGAGACTGAGGGAGAAACAGGCCTGTCCACAAAAGAGGCAGACTCGGTGCCCATCTCGTCTGATCGCACCAAGGACAACAGTGCCGAGAAAGACTGAACTACTGTAGTCTGCACCGAAGGAGTCATCTGTGCCGATGTCATTGTCTGCACCGACACAGGGATTGGTGCCGAAGTGGTTGTCGGTGCCGAAACCAGAACTGACAAAACTGGAGTCAGTAATAAAGGCCAAGGTTCTGAGGAAGATCTCGGAGCTGTAGCGGTCAAGGTCTGCGCTGACTGAATGGTCGGTGCTGATACAGTAGTAAAGGTCTGAACCGAGGAGCCCCTCAGTGCCGATATGTAGAAGGCTGCGGGAGAGGACAGAGCCAAAATCACTAATGGAGCCGAAGGCTTCAGTGACGAAAGTCTGGGCACCGAAAGCTCTTGGGCTGACTGAGAAAGCTCCGGAGCCGAACTTTTAGCCTTTTTAGATTTTGGTTGTTGAGAGTCCCCAGTCGGGGACGAAGGCAAGGATTTAGCCTTAGTAGAAACATGCATTTTCTTATGGGCTTTAGGAGGGGTTGAGACCTCTGACCCAGAAATAGAATCTGAAAAGGGAGATTTTAGAAGTCTCTTCAGTATCAGCTTATTTTTCCTTTCTAACAAAGTTCTATTAGAAACGTTTTCACATATAGTACAAGGTAGTTCAATAGATAAATGGGAAGCTCCCAAACAATAAACACATAAAGAGTGTGCAACAGAAGTAGGCAGCTTGTGTCCACAATCAGACCACCACTTAAACCCCGGACTACCCTTTTTATCTGCCATATTAACAAAAAGAAAAGTACTAACAATGGTACAAGAGAGTACCCGAAGGTATGAAAAAGAAAAGAAAGGGATTACCAATGATGGTAAGGAGAAATTACCTCACGGTAAAAAGGGTAAGTAAAGGACAGAGAAGAAAACCTGAAATTATGAACGCTAGATGCAATAGGGCAAGAGACAATAAAATATTAACTTTTCTGACAGAAAAGTAATTTGTAAAGCAATTAAACAACAATTGACTGTACCTAGCTCAAGAAAAGTAGCTTGACACGACCGGATGGCAACACGGCAAATTAAATCTGGAGTAACAGGGAGAGGGGAATTATGGGTAAGAGTTTAGCTTGAGAGTTTGAAGCCGACGCGAGCTTGGAAAATGGCCAGCTCGGTTCTGTGCTCGGAACCGATACCCATACGTAAGGAATGAATGAGGATTAACAATATCAGATTGTATTTTATAAATAGACATGGTATTTAGTGACTTACATCCTCTGTGAATTGCCAGAAAACCACAAATTTTATCAGAAACAGACCACAACTATGAAGCTAAATCTGGACAGTTGGGTGTTATGCAACTTCCTACATTCTCACACATAGCAACACGCTCACAAAGGAGTAGTAACTAATACTTATGCAAAATTCAGAATCTTTCATTTATTTTTCCAGTCCTCCAGGGTAGATAACAAGTACTGTTTTCCACTTTAAAGTGAAATAGTTTTTACAGAAATTGCAATTAGATTTTAGACCTGTTACAGCTGAGATGAAATACCACACCATTTGTAATGTTAGGCTCAAGATTTACTATCCAATCCCATCATACCACGGTTTCTTGGGGAATTGCAGAATATCATGAATGTTCAACATAATGAAGCACCTTTTTAGTGCAGATACTTAGATGTTATTATTGTTGTGAAGCCCCATGCCTGTCCTTGGCATATTAGTGGAGTGACGGTCCTTACCCTGCTTTTTCCTTTTACATGTGCCCTTTTTGTGCCACCTTGTCAGTCACTGTGTGTAATTTAGTGTTTTCATGGGTGGTAGTTATGTACCTCTGCAGCGTCATCACCACTTATGTATCTTATGAAAAGAATACTGCCCCTGTGGATAGGAGTGAAGATTTGGATGGGCTAAACATGTAATGCATAAGATATACATATATATTATATATGTAGTCTTCCAATACATCTGTCAAAAAATCAGTAATAAACTGTTTGCATTTTATTTCCTGTGTAGATTTGTCCACCATCTGACATTGACATGGCTTCATGAGTAGGAGAATGACACATGAGAGCATGGGTATGTGGCCATTCCTACATTCACTGGGCTGCCAGCTATGTCTCTGTAAGTGAAAACCAGTACAACTTGAGCTTTCCCACATCCAGTGTGAAGGTATACTGGATTGCAAGAAGAGGTATGCATTGGAGCGGAGTACTGCAGTTGTTGGAAGAGAAGTGTTCCATCTACCCTGCGCCCGACATTCTTGTGCTGCACATTGGAGGGAATGATGTCATCAGTCAACCACCCGGAAGGCTATGGTTTCAAGTCAGAGAAATTTTTGAATTCCTTGACAGATATGGAATACAGCAAACAGTTAATGGGCAGCGCACAAGGCCAGACGTTTACAGAATGGTTTCATGCATGGCTTGATGCACAGGGTTGGTGGATCTACAGTCTGCAATGACAGCATCACCACAGAAGATGTTCACCTGTTCAGAAGGGATGGCATTCACCTAACTTACGAGGGCATTGCGCTGTTTTTGATTTGACCTCCCAATGGCATGAGAAGAACTATGCAGGATTGGTAACATGCAGCTTGTGAGAAGAATGGAAAACACCCATGACCAAGTAAGACCAGTATGGTAAGTAAAACTCTATTAAGAATTGTGTTGTGTAAAATATGATATTTTTCTGAGTTTGGCAAATATCTGTGGTAAGGAGCTGGTGTAAATGCTGTGAAAGAACAACTGTTTCAGGAGAGTGCTACCACGTACAATCGAATATGTCAGAAAGCATCCTGCAATACTTCTTTTTTTATTCTGCTTTTATCAGGTATGTGTAGAGTTTAGATGACAGGAAGGGCTTAGTAATACAGAACTTGTTCCCTTATGTCCACTGCTGAATGGACACATATAAAGAGAAAAGGCATAGGTAAGGCAGACTGCTGACGATGAAGAAGGTTGTGAGACTGTAGTGGTATCAGCTGTCTGAGTGGGTAGCCAGCACAGGTACTGGAGAGATCAGATGGCGTTGCATGGCACTGAAGTCCAATGCCTGTCCTGGGTTCATTAGTAGAGTGGCAGTCCTTACCTTGCTTTTTCTCTTTACATGTATCCATTCAGCAGTATGTTGGCTACACCAAGAATGTGTATATTTACAATGGTATGTGTCTACATGGTAAAACAACTAGGTCTGAATGCTGTACACATGTACAGATATCAGGTTGTTTAGGACTCAGTTTATGGAAATTATGATTTGTTTCATATTTTGGTAAATAACTTTGGAAGGGAGCATCTGAATGTGCTAAGTAATACCTCAACCTGAAGACAGTATTGATAGCTCCAACATGGTAAAAGAACTGTGCCTGTATGTTGTACACATGTACAGATATCAACGTTTGTTTTGTCTTAGGTTATGGAAATTGTGATTTTTTTCATATTTTGGTAAATAACTTTGGAAGGGAGCATCTGAATATGCTAAGTAATACCTCATTTTGAAGACAGTATTGATAATTCCAACATAGTAAAAGAAATGTGCCTGTATGCTGTACAGATGTACAGATCTCAAAGTTGTTTCAGACTTAGGTTATGGAAATTATGTTTTTTTTTTCATATTTGGGTAAAAAAAATTGCAAGGGAGCATCTGAATGTGCTAAGTAATACCTTGTTTTGAGGACTGTATTGATAGTTCCAACATGGTAAAAGAACTGTGCCTGTATGTTGTACACATGTACAGATAAAGTTTAATACTTAGGTTATGGAAATTATATATTTTTTCCTATTTTGGTAAATAACTTTGCAAGGGAGCATCTGAATGTGTTAAGTAATACCTCATTTTGAAGACAGTATTGATAGTTCCAACATGGTAAAAGAACTGTGCCTGTATGTTGTACATATGTGCAGTTATCAAAGTTTTTTTTAACTTAGGTTATGTAAATTATTTTTTTTTTCATATTTTGGTAAATAACTTTGCAAGGGAGCATCTGAATGGGCTAAGTAATGCCTCACTTTGAAGACAGTATTCATAGTTCCAACATGGTAAAATAACTGTGCCTGTATGTTGTACACATGTACAGATATCAAAGTTTGTTTTGGACTTATGGTTATGGAATTTTTTTTCATATTTTGGTAAATCACTTTGCAAGGGAGCATCTGAATGTACTATGTAATACCTCATTTTGTAGACAGTATTCATAGTTCCAACATGGTAAAGAACTGTGCCTGTATGTTGTGCACATGTACAGATATCAAAGTTTGTTTCAGACTTGGGTTATGGAAATTATGATTATTTTTTCATATTTTGGTAAATAATTTTACAAGGGAGCATGTCAGTGCACTAAGTAATACCTCATTTTGAAGACAGTGTTACTCCTTACAATATGGTAAATTAACTGTGTCTGTGCACTGTACACATGTGCAGATATCACAGTTTTAGTCTTGTAGGATTATGAAAATTATACATTTCCAATACTTCTCATTATTATGCCCATATCTTTGCAAGGGAGCATGGTGATCACACAAATGAAGCATCATTTTGAAGATGACATTGAGACACACAACACCTACACTATGTAGCCTCTGTCTGTTATAGGTGATGAGATGTTATGCTTTGTTTATCAATTATGAGAAATATTATATTAATCATATTTCTGTGAATATCTCTGTAAAGGAGCATCACACAGTAATGGTTAAGGTATCATTTTAAAGCTGACATTCATACAAACACATTTAAATTGTATGGGTCTATGTGGTACATTGACCAAGATATCGTGCTTTGCTTTTCCAAAAAGGTAAAAAATATGCACAATATCAGCATTCCTTGCCAAATATTTAATAATGACTTTGATACGCACTATCAACATTTACACTGTTGGAAAGGTCAGTGTCTGCTGAACAACTTTCGCATTTATTATTTTTATTCTAGCTCGTATAGTTAAAGAGTTATGGACATTTGTTTTCTGTATGGTATTAGAAATGGATTTTCTGAAAATGAGCTCAGGCTGCACTGTTGTTCATATGGCGGAATTAATCTGGCAGCTTTTTCTGAGTGAATGAGTTAAAAGGATTTCTGTTTTGTTGTGAGAGAAGTAAAGTAGCACTAGGATTCTTAGCACAGTGTAGAAATTATGGTTTTATCCCTAGTGCTTATTTCAGCACAAATTTTGATCCTGTAGCAGCAGCCCTTCACCACTTCCTTAGGGCAGTGGCTGTAGAGGCATGGCATGAGACCTATGTGGCAGTTCCCCATTCTGTAGAGGCATTATTGCTGAAAACTAAATATCAGTATTGATCTGTAGCATGATTGTCTAAATATGAATTGTCTTTACTAAATAACCCTTCTTTACAGATTGTTCAATGTCTACATCTTAATCCTGCTTCTTTGATTCCCACAACTGATGAAGAGAGCCTCATTATTGTGTTTCTGTAGTTAACTATATCCTTCCTCCTGGGTCAGATTTAAAAGATGCTCTACCACCAAATCCTGACTATCTTTGTTTCGTCAACAGATCATGTGTTAGAAGAGAAGACAGAACATTAATAGTAGCCTTTTCTGTTTCTACCCATAACAGAATTTTATTAGCAGGACAATTAAAAAGAATTATGTCATCTCAAACAGCTGAACTTGTAGCTATAATTGAAGCTTTAAACTGGCAAAAAAACAGAACAGTTAAAATTTTCACAGATATGTTACGCATAGGAGGTAGTTCATGATTTTGGGACACTGGAGAGACAGTTATTAAAGATGCTGTTTTAGTTCATGAATTATTGAATGCATTACTGTTGCCAAAAGAATTTCCTGTGTTGCTAAAAGAACTTGCTAAAGGTGCAGCACATAAAAGTAATAATTCTTAATATTTCCAGAGGTGATAGATTTGCAGATATGGTGGCAAGACAAACTGCATTGTTTAATCATGTTCAGGCTTCATTTTTGCAGCAATTTCATGAGACTGATGCCACTATTGCACTACAGGAATTATCTTTCCACAAGCAGAGTTGCTCTAAAAGGGTGAAGTGGATCCATGAAGGCTGCAGCCATTCTCTGGACTTTTTATGATGCTACCTGGACAGGTGGCTGGTAGCTCCACAAAATGTCTTAACTCAGTTGGTTAAAGCTTACCGCTTGCCTTTTCAATTACGTAAAATGCCCTAATAAGATAAATTTCAAATGACTGGTATACCCCTTATCTTTCAGAAGTCACTCAACATTTTGTAAATACTTGTATAACATGTTTAGAACTCAACTTGTCAAAGACTGTGCAGGACCCACACAAGAAAAGAGAAAACTGTGAGGGCCATTTTGTTGTATTCAGTCGGACTTTACTGAGCTCTCACAAACACAAAAGTTTAAGTATTTACTTGTCAGTGCTGATGCTTTTTCTGAATGGGTAGAAGCTTACCCTTGGGCAAAGAATGATGCAAACACTGTAGCTAAAAAGCTGTTTCAGGAATTGATACCAGGACTTGGTATTCCTTGTTGTACTTGCTCAGATCAATGTACATATTTTACTGGTCAGATAATACAACAGATTAGTAAAATGTTGAATATCAAAATGCAATACCATTGCCCATACAGACCACAACTTTCAGGAACTGTAGCAAGGGCAAATCAGACTATAAAAATTCGGCTTGCTAAACTATGTGAAAAGACTGGTTTTAAATGGCCTGAAACTTTACCTTTAATTTTATTTAATATGCAATATGCAGATAATACTACCAGGAAGTTATCCTCACATGAATGTCTCATGGGCAGACCCATGAGAATGCTAGCTACACTATTGAAAAAAGCAAAGCCAGCAAACTATGGCAAACTAATTTTATTTTATACACTCATGTCAAAAATAAAAATAGAGGCAAAATAACAGACCGGCTATAAAGCAGACATAGCCTTCATCAGTGTTATACAGATCAAAACATCAATTGCTCCATTTTATAGTAGACATGTAAACAACAGTGAAGTTCATTGGTCATTCACAAGTGCTTATTAAGACCTGGTGGAAATAATCCACCCAATTTGATTATCCATTTATTTTCTTTAGTGTTTAATATTGTATGCCACCCACTCATCTTATTACCCATGATTTTATTAATCACCATGAGTCTGAAAAAGGCATTCTTATGTATCATAGAGCGTTTACTAGCTTCACCCCTATCCAAGAACACTTGGAATTACAAAATGTACATGAATCTGTTTTTATGTATTATAAGTCTCTCTTTTCTGCTGTGCAACACTATTTTAGTCTATTTTGCAGACTGTTTTTGAGGGTCTAAGACAGCCTACGTCACAAGATGGGTTGCCAACTGGCTCACTGACAGAACCCACACTGTAAAAGTTGCAGACTCCAAATCTGACCTCAAAGCAGTATAAGTGGAGTACCACAGGGTTCCATCCTGGGACCTCTCCTGTTTGGTATCTACTTCTCTGAAGTACAGGCTAACACAGAAGGCCTCTGGCTAACGAAGTTCACAGATGACTGCAAACTAGGAGCCATAGTCAAGTCCCCAAATGATATGAACATCCTACAGAAGGGCCTCACTGAGACAGATGACTGGTGTCAGAGCCATGGCCTCAAGCTCAATGCCAAAAAGTGCAGTGTCATCCCCTTTGGTAAAAACTCTGTACCCATGAACAACCACATAGGCAGCAATCTACTTAACAACAAATGTGTGATAAGAGACCTTGGGACCCAGGTGGACAGTAGTCTCTCCTTTGATGGTCACATTGCCACAGTAGTCAGGAAGTCCTTCTACGTGGCACACCTCATCATAAAAGGGTTCTCATCCAGGAAAAAAGAGGTCATTGTTCCCCTCTACTCGTCACTCATTAGACCCATTATAGAGTACAACGCCCCTTTTGGAATGTACCTCACAAGACATCTGCAGCAGCTGGAAAGGCCACAGAAGTACCTCACAAAGAGGATTACTGGCCTCAAACAAATGCTCTACACTGACCACCTCAAAAAACTCCAGCTTTTCTCCGTAGCATATCGCCTACTCCGAGGTGATCTCTGTCTAACATATAAAGCTATGTCAAACCCAGAGCTGTTGGACATACTACACCTAAAGAAATCCTAATCCCTCCGAGCTACACGCTCTAGGCACCTAAACCTTGTCACCACAATAAACAGGACACGCTGGAGGGATAGATTCCTGTCTCAGAGACTTCCTATACTCTGGAACAAGTTACCCATCTATGTCAAGCAAAGTTCTTCATTAACACTCTTCAAGAAAAATCTTGAGTGGATGGGAAATAGGAAATACACCCCAGGGATCACTTCTGTATCTCTGCTGGACAGTGGCACAGGAAAATAACTTTCGTGGGTGGCGTAAGCTATGGAACCTTGCTGGCTAGGATTACGTAGGCCCTTGGGCCAATAGCCTACTACCTACCTATGAACCTATGACCTACAACCATGAGAGTTCAAACATTCTCTGTGCTCCAGATAGAAAGGACCCCATTTGGTTTTGCAACCAATACTGCCATCACATGTGAAGGAATCCCCATCTAGTCCATCTATCACACCTCAAGAAGGCCCTCCCTTGTGAGGAGTACAGCCAAGATGCCATCAGTTTCATCCCTCAGGAGACAGCACAGCCTATTGCAAATTGTACCAGATGAAAAACCAGGGATACTGTTGTATCTAGAAACAAAGACTAAATACTTTAACATCAACTTGGTTGGCGATTAAACTCTAGTTCTTCTTCAACTTGTTCAACATTATTTTTCCATGCTTCTGAAGCAAATATTGAGGCTTCATTATGCTCTTTTAACAATGGATCAGATAATGCATCAAATAACCACAACATTTTTGTGGGATCATACACAACCAACACCTCAGGTTGGAATTTATTTGGAAACTGACTTTATATGAACTATAAATGAACAATCCAACATCCATATTTGTAGTTTCTTCAAAACCTTCTTCAGCCCCAACATGCTATATTTTCATATGGACCTATTATTGGAACAGTTACTGTGATTTTCATCATTTTCTTCCATATACTCTTGTCATCCAGAGCTGTGAATACATTGTCATCCAAAACCAATGGAAGTGAATCATTTTGTTTATCAGAAATAAGTGCATTACTAAAATGGAGACAGCTATTTGGTTAGAATTGAGTCAAGAACACCTGATTGGCATCCTAAAGCCAATACCTTTTCTTCACTTAGCGTTAGTGATTATTAGGTTTTGGGGGTATTCCAGTCATTCTAATACCAGCAACTGATACAGAACTCCAATTCGCATTTCATACCATTTTTTCATTAGAAATCAAAAAGCTAAACACTACATACCCTATTTTTAGTAGTACCACTTCAACTGTTAATGACTGTCACAGGACATACTTGCTACCTTAAAAATGGAACACTTTTTTGTTGGAAAGAGAAACTGCAGTTTTACTTGGAAGATTTATGATGGGACAGGAAGATTGGGTATGGCAGCATTGCATGAATTATATTACATCTACAGAGACCAATTGTATCTCTGGTTACCAATAGACTGGTTGGATTGTTATCATATAGGCTGTTATCCCAGCTATACAACATACAGGCACTTTACCTAACTGAAACATTCTTAATGCTCATCGCAGGAGGGAAACTGAATCTAGTCAAGAAGATAGATGCTTCTTGGGTTTACCATCATGCTGTTCAAAGACTACCTTAAATGGATCTTAATGATAGTATTACTTCTGGAGCAATAATTATATCTGCTTATGGCACAGTAAAATCCATTTGGGATTTCAGAAAGTTATCTAAGCTTTTAGAAATATTAAACAATGCTACGTTTGAATCAATAAATTTAATTACTGTTGAAATGACTGACACACACAGTGTGATGCTGCAGAACAAAATGGCACTTGGCTTCATCTGCTTCTAAGGGGGGTACATGTGCGCTCATCAAAACTGAGTGTTGCTGTTGTATTCCAGGTAATACTAGTGCCATTTGTAGTCACCCAGAAATTACTCTGAAAGTTGCTGAACTGTCTCATGTTAAAGAAGCTGACAGTTCTCAGTAAGCATGGTTAACTAACCTGTTTTCTGGTTGGGATGGAGGTATTTTGACATTTTTTTATGAAGATTGTATTACTAATATTAGTATTACTAATATTAGTATTAGAACTTATTTTATTTATGTGCAAAGCTTTAATTCTTAAGCTTTTGAAATCCAGGCAAATTATAAAGATCGCAAATGAATAAAGCTGAATTCTTGATAATAACCACATTTGGTAAGGAATTATAGTGAAGAAAACAATAAAATGATGAATTACATAACCTTTATGAAAATTTGTTTGAGGGGGAATGTGTAACTAAAAGTTATTCAAGTTTTTTTTTTTATTTCATCAAAGGATAAACATATTTTTATTGCCAATAAGTCTATATTTGCAAAATGACTCTATAAGCATTGTGCGTGCCAAAGAAAGAAAAAAGAAGAAAAAGTACAATTGTGTACACTTACCATAAATGTAGATGTTCGAGTGTATTCACTGTTGCAGTCATTACATTTGGGTAATCTGCTTGCAGGTTGCCCTCAGTCGGCCTGATTAACAAAGTCTTGGGTCCTGCATCAGTTGCTGTCCCTTCTTCCATGACATCAAGTCGTCAGGGGTATAAAACATGCAGCCAACGCCATTACATCAGTTTTTCTTGCCCCAGATGTCAGGTGCCCCCCTAATGGGAAACAATTAAACATAAAAACACAAAAGTATACCTCCAACAAAAAAGCAAAAACATCAAAAAGGCTTTTAAGCATAGTAAAGGAAAGTAGAGGTATAGCCAAAAGAAGTTAGGGGGCAGGAGGGAGAGTAACCAGGACTGCAACAGTGAATACACTTGAACATCTACATTTATGGTAAGTGTACACAACTGTACTATGTTCTTCATGTTTCACTGTTGCAGTCATTACATTTGGGTAGATTCCCAAAGCTATGGTTGGGAGGAGGAGTTTAAATAGCATTAGGGCCAGCTATAAGGCCCTGCAAGACTGCAGTGGCAAAGCCAGCTCTGGATTTAGATAAAATTGGCAAATGATAATGCTTGGTGAAAGTATGTACAGAACTCCAGATAGCAGCTTCTAGGATGTCCCTGGTAGGAACGCCTCTGAGAAAGGCTGTAGAAGTAGATGCAGCCCTGGTGGAGTGAGGTCTGATCCTCTGGGGGATAGGTTTTCCATGCTGCTTATAGCAGAAATGAATGTAATGGCTTATCCATTTAGAAATGGTTTGCTTTGAAATAGCCTTCCCCTCTGCCCCTGCAGCAAATACCACCAGCAGTTCTTCAGATTTTCTTTGAGGTTTAGTCCTGTCCAAGTAGAATCAAAGTTGTCTATGCACATCCAAGGAATGCAGTATCCATTCCTCTTTGTTCTGTGGATTAGGATAGAAGGTTGGCAAATTAATGGACTGATTAAGAGCCACACTGGATACCACCTTGGGCATGAAGGATGAATTGGTTCTGAGTGACACCCTGTCCATATGAAAGATGATGAAAGGCTCCACTGCCATAAGAGCCTGTAATTCAGATACCCTTCTAGCTGAAGTGATTGCTAAAAGGAAAGCTGTTTTCCAAGAAAGAAATTTTAAGTCTGCAGTAGCAGCTGGCTCGAAAGGAGGTACAATGAGTTTCTCAAATACAAAGTTAAGGTCCCAAGCAGGGGTTGGTGCTCTCCTGGGTGGTCTCAAATTTTTGGCCCCTCTGAGGAACTGCTTGAGCAGTGGATGAGAGAAGAGGGGAGGTTCTGTGTTGTAATGAGCTGAAATAGCTGAGGCGTGGATTTTAATGGAGGAAAAAGACAGGCCCTTGTGAAGCATCTCAGTTAAGTATTGTAAAATCTGAGGTAAATTGAATGAAGGAGGCATCGATTTAATATGCAAGTCTGTAGGCTTGAATACACCCTCAGAAGCCGGTGCCTGCACAGCGGCTCTGGACCCATCCAAGGTAGAGACATCCGCGGGTTCCATAGTTGAAGTATCTCACGGCATACTGGACTCCAAATGGGTCTCAGAAGAGGCCTGCGAACCAGAAGTAGCGTGTATCACGGGCTGCAAAAGCACCTCACTGAGTACCGGCGACTGGCTTAGAAGAAGCGTCGTTGGCAGTTTGGGACCTTGGCGGCCTGTCTCTGTCTTTATCTTTGTGTTTTTTCAGAATCCCAGTAATCGGATGGGTAACTAATGACATTTCTGGATAATTAAACCGAGAACCGAAATATTTAGAGGCAAAAATATACTGATGACGGATAGTGCACTGATTAAATAAAGCACAAAACTGACAGCAAGGTACATCGTGGTCAGGGCCTAGGCAAGGAATACAGTACGAATGAAAATCTTTATGAGGTATTTGCTTTCCACGAGTAATGCAATTATTAACTTTTACTGACATCGGTAAGGAGCAAGAAAAGGTTTCCCCAACGGGGTACTTAGCTTTTAGTTGAAGACTTCAGCTCTGAAACTCAAAAATGAAAATTTCAGGAGTCGGCCGACCGGCACTTGTGAACTGCTTCTGCTTCGGGCACTGCACGGCAAGAAAGACTGATGTAATGGCGTTGGCTGCATGTTTTATACCCCTGACGACCTGACGTCATGGAAGAAGGGACAGCAACCGACGCAGGATCCAAGAATTTGTTAATCAGGCCGACTGAGGGCAACCTGTAAGCAGATTACCCAAATGTAATGACTGCAACAGTGAAACACGAAGAACATCTGCATGTGAAGACTGTCTGATAGCAAGTCAAAGGGTGTCTGCCTATTTGAAAACCTGTTGTTATTACCCAGTCATAACGAAATGTATGACTTGAGTGACGCTTCATAGCATCAGACGGGGGAATGTGAAGGGAGAAGTATAAAGTGGAGAGAAAATGTTAGTGTTTGTTTTTGAAATACACTTAATTTCAGGATGGATTCCTGATTATTTTAGTCTGTTTTTGATGATTTATGTCTTCTATAGACATGAAAGGGCTAATGTAGCAAGTGTAGAAAGTTATTTTCTGGAATTCAAAACCTGTACATATTACGTAAAGAAACAGATGTTGGCAGACCTTAGCTAAATTAATGCTGTAGTGTTCATTTCTAATTGGAACCAACAGAACAGAGTAGAACCTTGCAGCAGACCAATAACTAATAAAACACAGAGTTCATGTAGTGATGTACTCAAAAAAGGCAATGCTAAAAAGCAGTCCAATAAAGCAGTCCTCCAAGCAATAATGATTTTGAAGGTGTAAAAACTTTAATAAAAGTAGTAAAAACCAAAATGGTCAAGTACTTTCATCCCATTAAACTGGACTTCTTCAAAACCATTTCTAACTAATAACCACTACATTAAATAGTTTAAAATAGTCATGTGATTCAATTAAAAGTATTATTTAATTTAAAGGTAACTTGCTTAAAAATGACAAAAAATGGAATAAAAATGTTTAAAAGTATGTAGTGCAAGCCATATTCTAAGACTTATGACAAGGTGCAACAAAAAAAAATAAAAAAATAAGAAAAAGTTAAATTAAATCTATTATTATTATTATTAAAATTAAGTTAACTCTGTAGGTTCTATTAACCTATTATAACACTTTGCCTTCTTCCTTAAAATATGGGAAACAGAAATGTGGTCATTGATGCCTAGGATCAAAGTGGCATTCAACCTTAGCTACCACTGTCTTGATGACATCTTTATTCTTTGGAAGAAGATTGACCAAAAAAGGGAAAAAGTCATTAATTACATTAACAATAATAATTAATTTTTGAAATTTACACACACACATTCTGACAAGGCTATTGATTACTTAGATGTAACTATTTTCAAAGATAGGGCAAAAAAGCACTTGGAAATTGCCAAGGGTGTCCGAATGAAAAAAGCAGCAAACAACAAATCTTCGGTATACCACCATGGCCAGAAGACAAGGCACTTAAAATTTTACTTATTTACTTTAATAAAACACAAAAGTATATAAAGTAAAAACTTTAAAATACAAACATAGAAACTTCAAAACAAACAAGAGCTTGTCCACCTGATAAGTGCATTCTGCATATAGCCTTCATCAGATCGTAACTTCCAGCGGCTCTCTTTTCTGAATTAAACAAAGGTTAGCCAATGAATATTTATTTTCTGGTCGACGCCTTCCAGCCAACCAATCACGGAAACACCCAATCACCAACCTCAATGGAGTACCATCCTCCACGTTTTAACCAGTAGTCAAATTCCTATTTTTTAAGTATAGGCTTGACCAGAACCACAGTGTTCAGGCCAGGATGGTGATCAGCCCTTCACCAACTTCAATGGAGTATCAGCCTCAACGTTTTAACCAGTAGTCAATTTTCTATTTTTAAGAAAAGGCTTGAGCGGAACCATAGTGTTCAGGCCAGGATGGCGATCAGCCCTTAGGTTAACTATCCAACCTATCTCGCAGATCTCAGTGTGATTAGTTATATCCCCTTCTCTATTATCTGGGGGAACACATTCAACAACTTCAGAAACAAACTTGTGTGTGGAATTCACAGAAATATGATTTGCAAGAACATTCTTAGAGTCTTTATTTTTAATGTCTCTTAGGTGACGTAGAACCCTATCTTTCAACCGCTGATCCATTTTTCCAATATAAAAGGCATTACAGTAACAGCAGGAAGCAAGATAAACCAAGTGCTGGCTGTTAAAATTAGCATACACTTTAAAACTGTATTGCTTGCCAGAGACAGGATGAATGAAGGTGTTGCTAGTGTCAATAGACGCACAGGCTTTACATCTGCTGCATTTGTAGGTGCCTTCTCTATCAGATATTTTCTTGTGGCTAAATCCATCTTTGCCACATATCAGTCTTTTGATGTTCTTTTTGTTTTTAAATATAAATCTTGGGTTGTCACCAACGATGTTCCTTATTTTACTATTTTCAGTAAGTACTGGCCAAAATCTTCTAATCACATCACATATTTTCTTGCAGTCTGTACTATATGTAAGTGCACAGTTGAGCATATTCTCTCTCTTCTTCTGCCCCTTTTTATCTTCTGGATTGATTGTAGGTTTCTTTTTAGAGATGTAAGGACATCCTCTTCTGCCTCTTACTTCTCAAATGTCAGACCTAATCTTAACGTCCCTGTCTTTGTAACCTCTATTTTGTAGATTTTCATGCAGCCTATTTTGTTCTCTGTTGAAATCAACATCATTCATGCAAAGCCTAGAGATACATAATGTCTGATTGTCCATAATGCTCTTAAATTTATGGCCAGGTCCATACTATTACGGTGCAAAAAATGGTTCTTCCATGTACTCTTTCTGTGTAAGTTTGTGCTCAACCCTTCACCTTGATGTAATGCCAGGTTAACATCTAGAAAATCAACCTCCTGTTTGGAGTAAATGACTTTAAATTCTAGAAAGTTGTTGCTCGAGTTCAAATATCCAGTAAAAGATATCAGTTGTTTTTCATCACCTTTCCAAAGGATAAAAATGTCATCCACAAAACGGCCGTGATAGAATAAGTGCACATGCCATGGATTCATATCACAAAGGACTTTGGTTTGCTCCCATTGGGCAAGTACTATGTTCAAGTAGCTATTTGCACAGGGCATGCCCATGGCTACCCCCCATGTTTCACACAGCAGGTGAAACCAGATAGTTGAATGCTGTAAAATCTTTAATCACATAATCCACAGTACACAGTTAAGCGCTTTCTTCCCCTGTGTGATACTTTGGGGACATCATCAGAACGAACAGTAACATTCCCCTACCATGTGATCAACCCATTTATACTTTAAAAAACAATTCAATTAACCAATTAATTAAAACATCAATTACATCTGAAAAAACATTATTAAAACATTTTGAAATCATGTAAAGCACATTATACATAGTGCACATAAACCACAATAAAAATAATACTTTGTATATTATAATTCAAAAAGTTAAAGCCTTTTTCCTTAAAATATGTACCAGAGAAATGAAATCATTTAAACCAGGTACTTCCAAGGCATTTAATTTAATAATCCAGTAAAATTCTCAGGTCAACCTGAAGTTCCCAACTAGCCTGGTGACCTTCCTTGTAGCTGTAGTGGATGAAAAGGAAAAAAAAGACAGCTATCTGAAATTGCTGCCACCAGAATCAGTTAGAGCACTGTATAGTCAAGAAAGAAAAACTTTGTATGGTATAGATAAAAATGGAAAAAGGTAAGCAGTTATCTGATACTGCTGCCACTCATACAGGTCCTGTATAATAAAGGAAGGAATAATTTGAGATGAGTGGAATAACTGTGATAAAGATACTGTGTGTTCAGATAGAAAACTATCAGCAGTGTCTGTTGGTATGTACACTAGTCCTGAGTTGGCTGTGGAATGGAGGTGTTAGATGCTGGTACTGAAACTCTCAATCACACTCCTGGAGGCCTTTGTAATACTTACTTTAGGTGGGAATGGAGTGACAGCAGTTTGAGGCACTGTAGTTGAAACTATGGATATCATATTGTCTTGTAGCTGCTGCCACTAGCTTCAAGTATGAAATATCTATGACGAGAGATGTAAGGTGCTAAGTACAGCCCATAGGGATTGTAAAGATCAATTCAACCTGTCTGTGCTACCCCAGTATCAAGTACAAATTACTTATATTCTGAGATTTAAGTTAAGCTTGGTGCTGCTGCCACTAACTGCAAATGTGACCCCAGAATCAAGTGTATGCTTTACAGACAGAATTAATTACTTAATTAATGAATTAATTAATGCCAGCAGCATTAAGTGTGATCTTTATATGCAGTGTACACTTGGTGATTGAATGGTGCAAGAGTGAGAAAAAGAAGTTATGTTCTTACCATAACGTTCCATGTGAGTTGTTCATCTTGCCTTTGTTCTTTACACGTGGGTTTGGAGCCGATCCATCGGCTCCGAGTTGGCCGCTTTCCAAGCTCAAGATCTTTGAGTAGCTCAAGGCACAGTCCCTATCCCATGATGCTCTCCTACCAACCCCAGATCTAGTTGCTGAACCAGCAAGAAAAAAACACACTAAGCAACCAAATTACAAAAATGTACATAGTACATAACTATTTACAATAGCTAAACAATAATCTGTCTGGAAAGAAGGGCACCAGCAAGACCAATCAGACCACCAGTCATACCCATTCTTCCATAACCTGGAGGGGAAAGGTGGGAGGGAGTGTAAGAACAAAGGCGAGATGAACAACTCACATGGAACGTTATGTTAAGAACATACCTTCTTTATTTGAAGTTGTTCAATCTCGCCGTTTGTTCTTTACACGTGGGTAGCGTCCCAAGCACCCTAATCCTGGGCGGCTCAAGGGAGTACATTCCTGAGAATGGTGGAACCAAAGGAAGCCCTGTCCCTGGAGGCCCTGTCCACTTTGTAATAAGTGATAAACGTATGAGGTTTGGACCAAGTAACAGCTGCACTAATGGTGTCCAAAGGTAGACAGGCTGCGTGGGCTAAAGACGTAGAAACAGCCCTGGTAGAATGAGCTTTCATCTCATGTTCTAAAGGTTGTTTAGCTGAAGAATATACAAATTTTATACAATCAGAAATCCATTTGGACAATGTAACTTTGGATACCGACAAACCTTTCTTATTGTCTGCATAGGAAACGAATAGTTGATCAGATTTCCTAAATTCTTTTATTCTGTCCAAATAAAACCTCAATTGTCTGTGAACATCAAGCTTATGTAACATATACTCCATTCTATTAGCATGATGTCTGAAAAAAGTAGGAAGGTCAATAGACTGGTTCAAGTCTGCCTCGGAGCAGACCTTAGGAATAAAGGTTGGATTTGTTCTTAAAGACACTCTGTCAGGGTAAAAGACTAGATATGGAAGCCTGATAGAAAGTGCTTGTAGTTCAGAAACTCTACGCGCCGAAGTAATAGCCACCAGGAAAATTGTCTTCCAAGAAAGGAACTTCAAAGGACAAGATGATGCAGGCTCAAAAGGGGGAAGAATGAGTTAAGATGGAACCAAATTCAGATTTCAAGGAGTAACTGGATGCCTGACAGGTGGCCTAAGGTGATGAGTTCCTTTCAAAAAGGCTTTACATAATCTGTGGGACATAATGTTAGAACTACTGCATCCCACGTGGACGTTAGATATGGCAGCCAATTGAACCCTTATTGTAGAAGCTGCCGCACCATCGTGAAAGAGCGAAGTCGAGAATTCCAGAAAACTATGAATAGGGGCGACATAGGGATCAATATCATGCTGAGAAGCCCAATGAACAAATCGCTTCCATTTGCTGTTATAAAGTTTCCTGGTGGAGACTTTGTGAGAGGAAACTAAAATATGTTGAACCGCTGGAGACAAATCATGTGACCTGGCTAGGTTGGGAAGTGGAGCAGCCAAGCTGTCAGTTTGAGGGAGACAAGAGAGGGATGAAGAACTCCCCACGAATAAGTCAGAAGGTCTGGCACTGGGTCCAGAACCCAAGGTTCTTCCACTTGGTATTGCTGTAGGAAGGGGAACTATATCTGCCGAGGCCAAAACGGGGCTATTAGAATAACAGTCCTTCCCAGGCTTTTGGCTTTCTATAAGAATCTGGGGATTGGAGGGAAGGCATTAAGGAGACCCGAGGGCCAATCGTGTACGAGTGTGTCCCTTGGGCTGTCCCCCGGTGGGCAAAGTAGCTTCTGCATTTGGCATTCATCAGGGATGCAAAAAGGTTGCAGCAAGGCTGGCCCCATCTGTGGAATATCCTTTCCGCCACTCGTTCTTTGAGGGACCACTTGTGAGGCAACAGAATGGCTCTGCTCAGTTTGTCCGCTATCACGTTGGATGACCGGGGTATGTGCGTTGCTATCAGAAAGCACCCGATGGATACAGCCCACTGCAAAACTCTCAAGGCCTCTTGGCATAAGGGGTAAGACTTGGTTCCCCCTTGCTCATTGATGTACCAGACTACTGACATGTTGTTTGTCTGTATTGCTATCATCTCTCGAGGTAGAGAGTCGTGAAAGTGTTGCGATGCTCTCAACTTTAGGACATTGATGTGCAAATGAGATTCCATGTCTGACCAAGTGCCTTGGACAGTTCTTCCCTGAAACAGCCCCCCCCCCACCCTATCAGGGATGCATCCATGGTCGCTGTGGGAGGGGGAAGCACAAATGGGTGACCTACAGTAACTTGGTGGCTGTTCAACCACCAGAGAAAGTCCTTTTTGCAAGCATTTGTCAGAAGAATCTTGTGTGACATTGGAAGCTGTTGATAAGACCACTGTGTGAATAGTAACCAATGAAGTATCCTCATGTGAATTTTTCCCAGAGGAACCGCTATGAGTGTTGCTGCCATGGTGCCTAACAGCTTCAGAACCTGGAATGCCAGAACTCTCCTTTCCGTTAACAAATGGGACACTTGACTTCGCAAAGATATTACTCTTTCTTGAGGCAATCTGACCAGGGAGGTGGTGGTGTCTAGATCTGCTCCTATAAAGGAAATATGCTGCGATGGCAATAAAGCAGATTTTTCGAAATTTAAGGTTATGCCCAACCTGGAACACAGATTTATAGTGCAATCTCTGGCATGAATTAGTTGATGCCTGGTGGTGGCAGTGAGGAGCCAGTCGTCCAAATATGGAAACACCCGGAATCCTAAACGTCCCAGGTGAGCCATGACCACTGTCATACATTTGGTGAACACTCTGGGGGCTGTGGTGAAACCAAAGGGCAGAGCTCAGAATTGGTAGTGACTGGCCCCAGCCGGAAACGCAAGTGATCTCTGGATAGCCTGGCCATTTTGATGTGGTAGTACGCATCCTTGAGATCTATAGAGCACATCCAATCACCCGTTTCAAGAAACGGAAGTATCAATTGAAGCGTGACCATCTGGAACTTTTCCTTTTTGACAAAGGTGTTTAGTTTGCTGAGGTCTAAGATGGGCCTCCAGTCCCCTGTTTTCTTTGGAACTAAAAGAACCTGGAGTAAGTTCTGGATCCTATCTGGTCCGCCGGGACTGGCTGGATGACTCTTTTTTTCTAGCAGCCTTTGAATTTCTATGGCTGCTAGATTCCACAGACTGGGTGGAACATCTGGGATTCTTGTACGAATGGAAGGGGATTCAGAAAAGGGAATGATGTAACCGCTGGTAACTATGCTTTTTACCCAAGAATCTGATGTAATTCCTAGCCAGGCATCTGGGTATAAAGCTATGCGACCCCCGACTGCCTCCAGAGCAGGATGGTCGGGCCTCCTCTCAGGAGCGCTGATAGGGCTTGCCAAGGAACTGCTCCCTGTCACCCTGGTTCTGTGGACCCCCTCTGCCACCTGGGCGGCATCTACCATTATACCCCCCTCCTCTGCCCCTAGAGGGGGGTTCACTACATTGTGTTCTGGAAAGCTCCTTGGGACTTTCGGAACCACATTTTTCCACCTTTCTGCCCTTTGGGGTATGGTCTAGTGGGGGTGGAAAAACAGACTCCTACGGCAGATAGAGTCTTTCCTTCCTGCTCACACCTAGTGAGTGTCTCCTTGACTTTAGTCCCAAACAAGGAAGAGCCATCAAATGCTGTATTAACAAAGGAAGACTTAAAGGCTTCCGCAAAGGAGCATAAGCACATCCAGGATTGTCTCTGCAGAGCTATCGCTGAACCTGCTGCCTGGCTCGATCCATCAGCTGCATAAGAAATGAGCCGCATGGACGAGTTCACAATAGAATTAAGGGTGTTAAGCTGTGCCGTCACTTTTTCAGAAACAGCATCATCTGTTTTGCCCTGTAGAGTATCTCCAAGCTCTTTGAGGAGATCTCGTTGAAGATGGGTAAAGTGGGTTAAATAGTTGAGCGATCTCATTGCAAATGTCGCAGAACTAAAGATGCGTTTCCCATATCTGTCCATCGTCCTAGAGTCTTTATTAGGAGGATGAACAGAAGAAGAGGTTTCTGACATCTGTTTCTTGGTGGCCGCCACCACCACCATGGCATCAACGGGGACTCCCTTCGTCAGAAAAGACCTGTCTTGAGGGGAGGTGATAAATTTGTTGGGCCTCCGAGGGACCGGTTCCATGGAATCAAGAGACTCCCACGCCCTTCGAGTGACCAAATCCATTAATTCGTCAATGGGCAGAGTAACCCAGGATGTGGAAGGTTGAGACCCAAAGGCCTTCAGGAGCACCGACTCATCCTCAGTAGGGGTAAGGGACTGCCAGTCACCCCTCTGCCTTAATATTTCCAGGATATCTGCAAATGAGACATCCTCAGAGGAGGACCATGGGGACCCTTCTGATTCCTCCAAGTCGGTGTCTGATGTTAAGGATTCCTGAGGGGAATCCAAATGCCTCCTCTTGCACAGTCTCTTTCTAGGGACTTCACCAGTCATCTGGTGAAGTCTCAGTCAAGCAGCGGTCACCCAATGGGGTTACCTGAGGCTCTGGGTCTCGATGCTTGGTAGGGACCTGTGCTGTAGGGGCAGAATGCGGCCCTTTAGGGGAGAAGAGGAAAGATCTGAAGAGGTAAGGGTCTTTGCAGACATGACCCTCCTCATGGCATCGAAGGCACCAGTTTCCCGACCCAAGGAGTCCGCTGGTTCCGAAGAAGACGGTAACCTCCCAGGGGCCAAGACCACAGGCTCCGAACCAGAGGGCGGAACCGAGCTCATCTGCGCTGAAGCCCCGAGAGGGAGAGTCGGAACCGAATCGTCAGTTCGACTCTCTTCCCCGGAACCAGCGAGAGAGTGTCAGCTCCAAGACTCTTCATTCGGAACCGAAGAAGTCAAGGTTGATGGGGCCAAGGGCACTGGAACAGGCCTTGGCTCAGAGGGTTCCACCACTATCAGATCCTCTCTTTCCAGCACCGAAGGCTCAATTGACCTCGGAGGAGGAGCAGAAATTGTGGGGGGGGGGTCGTAGGCTTTGAAGTCAGATGAGTCGAAGCTGAAAGCAATTTGGCCAGGGCTGGGTACACCAAAAGCCTCTGCACCATGCGGTCCACATCGATGTCGGAAAGGGTACTGGAAGAATGGGTCGAAGGAGCTGAAGAAGCCACCGACTTAACGATCGGGGACTTTAAAACTTCCGACACTGGCTTCAACACTATGAATTGGCTCCGAGGTAAGATTTCGGTGCACGGCTCCGAAGGCTGCGGAGTCGGCGACCGAGTCTTCCCAGAGGTGCTTGGAACAGAAGACTTGTGCTCCGATGATGCCTTAGAAGACTTCAACCCCTTCGAGGACTTGGAGGTCTGGTTAGTCTTTTCTAATGCTTCTTGAAAGTCTGGCTTCAACAGCCCTCTATCCACCAATTTCCTTCACCTTTCTAATAAAACCCTGCCACTGAAGGAATGGCAGATAGAGCAATCCTCTTGCAAATGTAGTGGACCCAAGCAGTACACACAAGAAACGTGGTTATTGGTGATGGACATCTTCTGTCCACAGTCAAATCTCTTAAATCCTGATTTTTGTTTCTCAGACAAGATATCAAAGAAAACACACAAATATCAGATCCTTGATAAACAATGATGTCAATAAAGTAAAAAAAACACTAAGAACTCCTAGAAAGTTCAGATCCCTGAACTGCAATTGACTACAAGAATTATTTGTATAAGGTCTTGACACAAAAACGTTCAAATACACCAAATCTAAGCACCTATGAACAATGAGGGGATAGGGAACTAAATTTGACAGAGTCCTGTCAAGTAAAACGCAACTCAAGAAAGGCTAAAGGCCTAAGAGCAACCGCTCCGAATTAGAAAGACAAAAAAATAATATACAGTTAACAATTACGAGAAATATGAAAAGTCTCACAAATATCAGATCCCTGATAGTCTAAATAAGTAATTATATATTTTTCTAAGAAGAAAAAGGTCACTGGCCCGAGCTTCCTCCCAAGATCGTGCGATCCATTGCAGCGGCAAACTAGATTTGGGGTTGGTAGGAGAGCATCATGGGATAGGGACTGTGCCTCAAGCTACTCAATGATCTTGAGCTTGGAAAGCAGCCGACTCGGAGCCGATGGATCGGCTCCGAACCCATGTGTAAAGAACAAACGGCGAGATTGAACAATTTCACATGTAAGCTTTACTCCATGTGCATCTGGTAATAATTTGGAAAGAAAAGCCTTTACATGTGCAGTTTGTAAAGTATTAGTGTAAGGGAGAAATGCAGCTGTGCTGTATAGCTGCAGTGAAGTAATGTCTTTATCCTTAAATGGTATGACAGCCAGTACTGGTAGTTCATGATGTTACTCAAAGCTGTAATGTGAAGCAGTGCAGTTCTGGTATTAGGTGGTTGGAGGGGCAGTGAGTACAGTGGCAGTACTGAGCTAACCGAAGTGGAGGAGGAGGAGAGAACAGGAAATGCAGCATGAAGTGTTGGGAAAGAAAGTGAGGAGGAAACAAGAGTGTGTTATTTTTTAAAGGTCAAAAGATGAGGTATATTACATTATCAAAGGGGCATGAAAAGATTAGGTTGTGTGATTAAAATTAATTAGTTGTAGTAGCTGTGTTCGAATACTGTGAGTTGTTAATTATTTGGAGGTGGTTAATTTGTGCTCATATGATAACTTATTGTGCATAATGACCTGTGTTTTGCTAATACTGTGGAAGGTGCCTTTATGCAGGGAAAGGAAGAAATTTAGGGAGGAAGAGGGAGAGGCTATATAAGTATAAAAGTAACAATATGGGGATGGGTAGGATTGTGGGTAGAGTAGAGTAAACCCCCACATAATGTGTCCAAACAGAGCAAAGCAGCTAAAAAACAATCAGCAAGCTGGTTTGCCTTACAGAGAGCCTTTACATCTATAGCTGAAATTAAAATCGTTATGCTAGCATGGGTAAATCACACAGCAGCGCTAGGTTGTGCCATCACCAGCCACTGAATCGGACAATATTGGCTGTAATTTTTTTGCATTTTCTACAACCTGCTTACCCTTAATAAGGTTGTAAGGAAACCCTATTCTATACTAATGATGGTTCTAAGCCCCCTATATTTTTCCCAATTAGGTCAAGTTGCTCAGGCATGTATACAACCTCCAACAGTGCTAAAAGTTTTAGTTGTAGTATAAGGCAGTCTCAGCTTTCTCAGCTGAGTATATTAGTCATAATGGCTTACCTAAAAGCAGAAAGAGTCTTTGGGACATCTAATGCAAAAAAAAAAAAAAAGTATGAGCTAAAATGTTGCCATAAGAAATTTCTTAACGGATGAGAGCCCTTAAAAGAAGGACTGGACTCTGACTTGACATGCTCTGTAACAGGGACTGCCTTGCTACCTTATTAAAAAGAAAATGGTTTATGGTGAGTAATGCTGCTTGCCTCAACAGCAATTAAAAAAAGTTGTGATATTTAGTTATGTGCAAACTAACTGAATACTCTGTACTCCAGCAATAGCTTAGTATGCAAGGCCCACAGCTTCAGTGTCTGCTTGCAGCATCTATACAATCATTTTTGTGTATAATTTTATTACTTGCTATTTTCATGAAGAAAGAGGCCTAGCTACTGTTGTCACTAAGTGCACAGTAAAGAAGCAGAACGCTTACAGCTTAGGACAACAGTATTCACCTCCTGCTTGTTACTCAGGTTCAAACTATAAGGTGTTAATACTGATGCCAGTATAATCTTGACACCAATTACTACATTGTAGAAGGTGCCAAATTAATTTACTAGAACAATAGATGCAAAAGGCACCAAAATATGACTGCAAGCAACACAGCGTAATAATCTAGGCTGTGGGTTACTAATGTTGGCTACAGAGCTATGGCAGTATCTATATTTCGAGAGTAGTAAGGGTTTATGGGACTTAAAAATGAAACCAATTATCAGATAGGGATGCTATCAGAATAGTATAGTCATAGGTTCATAGGTTCATAGGTTCATACTAGGCTATCTGCCCGAGGGCATTTACAAGCCTAGCCCATAGTTTTGTGGCTTACGCCACCCCTTTAGTATGGGGAACTATACCCATTATTTTGCTGTGCCTCTGTCGAGCAGTGACACTGAGGTAATCCCTGGGGTATATCTGCGATCTCCCATCCATTGGTCAAGATTTCTCTTGAACAAGGCCAGCGAGGTGCTCTGCCTCACATGTACCGGGATTTTGTTCCACAGCATAGGGAGTCTTTGGGTGATGAATCTATCCCTCCAGCACGTCCTATTAATAGCCGTGTCGAGGTTTAAGTCTCCGCCCTTGTGGCTCTGATGGATCTAGATTTTTGAGGTGAAGCATATTCATCAAATCTGGGTTTGACATGGCCTTGTATGTTAGGCAAAGGTCACCTCTGAGCAAGCGGTGCGACTGAATAGAGCTGGAGTTCTTTCAGTCGGGCAGCATAGGACAGATTTTTGAGACCCTTTATCCTTTTGGTGAGGAACTTTGTGGCCTCTCCAGCTGCTGCAAGTGTCGGGTCAGATACATTCGAATGGGGCATTGTACTCAATCATTGGTCTGATGAGTGATGAGTAAAGGAGACTATGACCTCCCTTGATCTAGATGAGAATCCCTTCATGATAAGGTGGGCAATGTAGAAGGTCTTCCTGACTACTTTAGCTACATGGGTGTCGAATGACAGACTACTATCAACCTGGGTCCCCAGGTCCCTGATAACTTCTTCTGTGCTCAGTGGATTGCCACCTATTTGGTAGCTAGGGGTAACCTTGTTTTTCCCGAAGGGTATGACTATGCATTTTTTGCATTTCACTTTAGGCCGTGGCTCTGGCACCAGTTATCCGTTTCTGTGAGACCCTTCTGAAGGATATCTGTGTCAGATGTGTTTTCTACTATGGCCCAGTTTGCAGTCATCTGCAAACTTTGTCAGCCATAACCCTCCTGTGTTTGCTTGTACTTCGGAAAAGTAGATGCCAAACAAGAGTGGGCCCAGGACTGAGCCCTGTGGGACACCACTTGTGACAGGCTTTGAGTCTGACATGGCGCCAGCAACTCTGACCCTGTGGGTTCTGTCACTCAGCCAGTTTGCAACCCATCTTGTGATGTATGGGTTAACATTTAAGCTGATGAGTTTTTCAATGATACCCGAGTGGGGTATTGTATCGAAGGCCTTAGCCAGATCGAGGTAGGCTGTATGGACTGCCTTTCCCTCATCAATGGCTTTGGTGACTGTTTCAAAAGTCAACCAAGTTTAAAAGGCATGATCTGCCTTTGACAAAGCCAAACTGGGTTGGATCCAAAGTCTGCAAATTCCCTATGTCTTTATTTATGAGGTCCATTATGATCCTCTCCATGGCTTTGCAGATAAGGCTTGTCAAGCTAATGGGCGGTAATTTCCAGGGTCGGTGGAGGCACCGCCTTTGTGAAGTGGGACCACAGTTGCAGTGCGCCACTCCTGGACGTATCCAGAGGTAAGACTTTGATTAAACAGCTGTCCTAGCTGTGGGTTTAATTCCTCATTGAGTTCGTGGAGCACACAGCCGGGGACACCATCAGGTCCCATGGATGCTGTGTTTTGCTTTGGAGAGAGCAGTTCTCACTTGGGCTGGAGATGTTTGGGGGCTGCAATCGTTTGGTATAGATATCTCTCCTTTGGGGAGGGAGAAGTTTGCACTGAACCTGTCAGCCAGTATGTTGGCAATGTCTGTAGGATCAGTAATCTTCACATCATTTTGAACTAGTTCTGAGCATATCTGGGAGTTACCTCCTAGGTTTCTAACATAGCTAAAGAAGGCCTTATGATTGTCTTTTGAGTCTTTAGCTATTTTTCTCTCGAAATTTGCTTTAGATGATTTTATGAGAGCTCTTAGTTTTTACTTATAGTGATCAAGGGTGTCTTACCTTTTAAGGATTTTGCTCTATCTTGTAGTAGCTTCCTCCTTTTGTTGTAGAGTTTGTTTATGGCTGGGGTCCACCAGACTGGGCGCTTGCCTTTGGTACAAAGAGTCTTTGTTTTGCTTGGGATTGCCTTATCCATGCAGTCCTGCAGGTGCTGGTAGAAGGCATTTGTAAGTGATTCAGCGGCTTGAGTACTGTTTTCCGGTTCGGGGGCCTTAAAGGAGACCACACTAGTCTTTAGAAGTGTGAAGTCGGCTTTTGAGAAGTTCTTTACTGTGGTCTTTTTATTTCAGGTGGGGTGGGATGAGGACCTCCAGCGAGATTAGTTTGTGATCTGATCTCACCAGTGAGGGGTATACTTCCGGTGTTGAACATTGTGCTCCCATGTTCGTGATGATGAGATCAAGTATGTTATCTCCTCTTGTGGGGATGGTGACTAGTTGTTCCATGGCATTTGAGTTTATGAATTCCAGGAACTTTTGGGCTAGGGTGTTTGGGCTTGAGTAGTGTTCCCAGTCTATATTAGGGTAATTGAAGTCACCTAGTATGATGGTGTTTGGTGATACATTTATCCCCTCTAGTGTTTTCAGGAAGGCCATGTGAGGTTCCTGAGTTTATGAGGGTGGCCTGTAACATGCTACAATTTGCAGAGCAGTCTTGCCTACGGTTAATTGCACCTGGATGGTCTCCGATGCATCATGCGTTGCCACCAGTCTTGAGGTGTGGGTGTCCTTGATGAATATGGATACCCCTCCTCCTTTCTTGGTATTGTCCAGATTTTGGGGCCGGAACGCATGATATGAGGTAAAACCTGATAGCTGGGGTGCTCTCAGGAGCCTTGAACCAGGTTTCTGTCACAGCACAGACATCGATGTTCTCCATACTGAGAAGGGCCTCGAGTGCGTGCATTTTGAGATTTAGACTTCTGGCATTGAGCAGCATTACCCTTAGTTTTTTCCTTTTTGTGTTCTAGGGTGGTAGGTTTAGAATTTGAGCCTTGCCTAAAAAGGCACTATGGGGTGGCAAGAGCCTTTGCCAATATCCGGAATCCCAGGGTGACAGGTGCAAGCCGTCCCTTAAAGCAGCGTGGCTTGTCCAGCATGTCATCCCAGGCAGACAGATACTGGATCCCCTTTGAATGACACCAGTGTTTAAGCCAATTGTTAAAGCTGATCATCTTATCTCTGTATTGTGGCATCATTCTTGGTGAAGGTAGGATACTGCTCAAGGTCAGGGTCATACCTGCCTGGGCTACATAATCAGAGAGCTCCTCAATGTCTCTTTTCATGTAGTCCAAGGAGGCGTCTCAGGTCGTTTACACCAGCGTGGACAATGACTGAGTCATATTTGTACCTGCTGTTGAGAGACCTGAGTGCTTGCGTTATGTGGCGGATTCTAGCCCGACAGACAGCTTACTGTGACCTTCTCCTTACTCAGTCTGGTGAGCGGGACGTCAGTGTGTCTGACTATGGAGTCACCAATGACTAGTGTGTCTGGCATTGTGTTTGGCCTTAAGGGCTGTGACTGTTTGACACTCTGACTGTGAGGTCTATGTGTTGCAGGTGTTGTGTTCTGAGGTGGTGGTTGTTTGGGTGTCTGCTTTGGTGGCCTCTGCTGTTTTGGTAGATTTTTGATCAGAGCCTCCGAGTATGTCTTTGTGTGTTTATGTGTATGATTTGAGGTTGTAATGGTACTATGTGAGACTGGGTCTATAGTGTGTGTGGTAACCTTCTCCTCCTGACTGGTCTTGCCAGTCCTATGTTGAGAGAGCTCAGCCTCCAGTTTGGCCGTATAGTTGCATCTCTCGCATGTATTTGTGTTTTGTGGGAGGAGGAGAGGGTTGTCTGTGTACATGAGGCAATTGTAACATTGCCTCAATATTCCCAGGTTCACCAGCTGAGCAGGAGAGGACACTAGCAACTGATCCTCGACATGCTAGAAGGATAGACAAAAACTTTAAAAAGATTCCGGGTTATATGGGTGACCGAGAAATGGGGGTTGCCTTTTTGGGGTACTATCTATGACAAGAGTGCCGTATCAAGGTAATAAGTACTGTAGGAGCAAGTGCTAGGTTTAACAGATAGAGAATAGTCTACTTGGAGTCAAGTAGAGATGATCTTTAGTTATAGGATCGCTGATTAGATCAGTAGTATAGTTCGAGGAAGGTAGTTTTAAGGGAAAATTTGAAGAGTGTAATTTAGGTAGCCCTAATAGTTTAAATCTGCTTAACCGGCGCTGCCTTAGTGTGCAACAGTAGCAACTCAAGAACTCGCTAAATCGCACATGTAGCGTTTAAGCGTTTTATATCAGGGGCTGAAAGAAGCTAGGAACTGGCCCAAAACGACCAATAAACTACAAGTTGCTGGCTGAAACCTCACAAAACTGGACCAACAGGCAGCTCAATGCTTCCCACTCCCACTGGTAAGCAAGGGAACCTCCTCTGTTCCAAATTAGGTAAAGATTCAGTAACAGGAACTGCAAACAAAGCCCAGGGATCAGCAAGCTCTGAAACTGGACTATTCTAGCTTAGTAAGGCGGAAAACAAGAGATATTTTTTGTTTTGTTTTTGTCAGAAAACAAGCAGAAAACAGATACAGTAAACACTTATAAATGCTATAAATCGGCTATCACAGCCTACACAAACAATTTGCAACAGTTACAGATTTTAAAAGTAACAAATTGAGAAACAAGTGCAAAACAGAATAAATGCAGAAAAACAGTAACAATGTATCAGCAAGCAGGCTAAATACAGTTGCTAGATAAATAGAAGTGGAAAGCCACAAAAATTATACATAAATCAGGTAAAGTCGCTTTTATAGCTCTCAGAAGCTTGGAATACTCTGGAGGCGACCACGAGGATGTATGCTGAGTAGGTACAAGCCAAAAACGCTAAGCGTTTTTTATATCAGGGGCTGAAAGAAGCTAGGAACTGGCCCAAAACGACCAATAAACTACAAGTTGCTGGCTGAAACCTCACAAAACTGGACCAACAGGCAGCTCAATGCTTCCCACTCCCACTGGTAAGCAAGGGAACCTCCTCTGTTCCAAATTAGGTAAAGATTCAGTAACAGGAACTGCAAACAAAGCCCAGGGATCAGCAAGCTCTGAAACTGGACTATTCTAGCTTAGTAAGGCGGGAAAACAAGAGATATTTTTTTGTTTTGTTTTTTTTTTCAGAAAACAAGCAGAAAACAGATACAGTAAACACTTATAAATGCTATAAATCGGCTATCACAGCCTACACAAACAATTTGCAACAGTTACAGATTTTAAAAGTAACAAATTGAGAAACAAGTGCAAAAACAGAATAAATGCAGAAAAACAGTAACAATGTATCAGCAAGCAGGCGAAATACAGTTGCTAGATAAATAGAAGTGGAAAGCCACAAAAATTATACTTAAATCAGGTAAAGTCGCTTTTTTAGCTCTCTGAAGCTTGGATTACTCTGCTGGCCACCACGAGGATCTGTGCTGAGTAGGTACAAGCCAAAAAACGCGCGTTTAGCGTTTTATATCAGGGGGCTGAAAGAAGCTAGGAACTGGCCCAAAACGACCAATAAACTACAAGTTGCTGGCTGAAACCTCACAAAACTGGACCAACAGGCAGCTCAATGCTTCCCACTCCCACTGGTAAGCAAGGGAACCTCCTCTGTTCCAAATTAGGTAAAGATTCAGTAACAGGAACTGCAAACAAAGCCCAGGGATCAGCAAGCTCTGAAACTGGACTATTCTAGCTTAGTAAGGCTGGAAAACAAGAGATATTTTTTTGTTTTTTTTTTTTTGTCAGAAAACAAGCAGAAAACAGATACAGTAAACACTTATAAATTTTATAAATCGGCTATCACAGCCTACACAAACAATTTGCAACAGTTACAAATTTTAAAAGTAACAAATTGAGAAACAAGTGCAAAAACAGAATAAATGCAGAAAAACAGTAACAATGTATCAGCAAGCAGGCGAAATACAGTTGCTAGATAAATAGAAGTGGAAAGCCACAAAAATTATACTTAAATCAGGTAAAGTCGCTTTTTTAGCTCTCTGAAGCTTGGATTACTCTGCTGGCCACCACGAGGATCTGTGCTGAGTAGGTACAAGCCAAAAAGCAGCGTTTAAGCGTTTTTTATAGGGGGCTGAAAGAAGCTAGGAACTGGCCCAAAGCGACCAATATAAAAGTTGCTTGCTGGCTGAAACTCTCACAAACTGGAACAACAGCTCCTGCTTCCCAACCACTCCACTGGTAAGCACCTCCCTCCTCTCCAAATTAGGTAAAGAGAGATTCAGTAACAGGAAGCAAAAACAAGCCCAGGAACTGGCCCAAAAAGCCACCAATAAACTACAAGTTGCTGGCTGAAACTCACAAAAACTGGACCAACAGGCATTCAATGCTTTCCACTCCTACTGGATAGCAAGCAAACCTCCTCTGTTTCAAATTAAGTAAAAACATGCTGGGAACTGCAAACAAACAAAGTGGATCAGCAAGCTCTGAAACTGGACTATTCTAGCTTAGTAAGGCGGGAAAACAAGAGATATTTTTTTTTTTTCAGAAAACAAGCAGAAAACAGATACAGTAAACACTTATAAATGCTATAAATCGGCTATCACAGCCTACACAAACAATTTGCAACAGTTACAGATTTTAAAAGTAACAAATTGAGAAACAAGTGCAAAAACAGAATAAATGCAGAAAAACAGTAACAATGTATCAGCAAGCAGGCGAAATACAGTTGCTAGATAAATAGAAGTGGAAAGCCACAAAAATTATACTTAAATCAGGTAAAGTCGCTTTTAGCTCTCTGAAGCTTGGATTACTCTGCTGGCCACCACGAGGATCTGTGCTGAGTTGGTACAAGCCAAAAAGCGTTTAGCGTTTTATATCAGGGGGCTGAAAGAAGCTAGGAACTGGCCCAAAACGACCAATAAACTACAAGTTGCTGGCTGAAACCTCACAAAACTGGACCAACAGGCAGCTCAATGCTTCCCACTCCCACTGGTAAGCAAGGGAACCTCCTCTGTTCCAAATTAGGTAAAGATTCAGTAACAGGAACTGCAAACAAAGCCCAGGGATCAGCAAGCTCTGAAACTGGACTATTCTAGCTTAGTAAGGCGGGAAAACAAGAGATATTTTTTTTTTTTCAGAAAACAAGCAGAAAACAGATACAGTAAACACTTATAAATGCTATAAATCGGCTATCACAGCCTACACAAACAATTTGCAACAGTTACAGATTTTAAAAGTAACAAATTGAGAAACAAGTGCAAAAACAGAATAAATGCAGAAAAACAGTAACAATGTATCAGCAAGCAGACGAAATACAGTTGCTAGATAAATAGAAGTGGAAAGCCACAAAAATTATACTTAAATCAGGTAAAGTCGCTTTTTTAGCTCTCTGAAGCTTGGATTACTCTGCTGGCCACCACGAGGATCTGTGCTGAGTAGGTACAAGCCAAAAAACGCGCGTTTAGCGTTTTTTATATCAGGCGGCTGAAAGAAGCTAGGAACTGGCCCAAAACGACCAATAAACTACAAGTTGCTGGCTGAAACCTCACAAAACTGGACCAACAGGCAGCTCAATGCTTCCCACTCCCACTGGTAAGCAAGGGAACCTCCTCTGTTCCAAATTAGGTAAAGATTCAGTAACAGGAACTGCAAACAAAGCCCAGGGATCAGCAAGCTCTGAAACTGGACTATTCTAGCTTAGTAAGGCGGGAAAACAAGAGATATTTTTTTTTTGTTTTTTCAGAAAACAAGCAGAAAACAGATACAGTAAACACTTATAAATGCTATAAATCAGCTATCACAGCCTACACAAACAATTTGCAACAGTTACAGATTTTAAAAGTAACAAATTGAGAAACAAGTGCAAAACAGAATAAATGCAGAAAAACAGTAACAATGTATCAGCAAGCAGGCGAAATACAGTTGCTAGATAAATAGAAGTGGAAAGCCACAGAAATTATACTTAAATCAGGTAAAGTCGCTTTTTTAGCTCTCTGAAGCTTGGATTACTCTGCTGGCCACCACGAGGATCTGTGCTGAGTAGGTACAAGCCAAAAAACGTGCGTTTAGCGTTTTTATATCAGGGGGCTGAAAGAAGCTAGGAACTGGCCCAAAACGACCAATAAACTACAAGTTGCTGGCTGAAACCTCACAAAACTGGACCAACAGGCAGCTCAATGCTTCCCACTCCCACTGGTAAGCAAGGGAACCTCCTCTGTTCCAAATTAGGTAAAGATTCAGTAACAGGAACTGCAAACAAAGCCCAGGGATCAGCAAGCTCTGAAACTGGACTATTCTAGCTTAGTAAGGCGGGAAAACAAGAGATATTTTTTTTTTTTTTTTTTTTTTCAGAAAACAAGCAGAAAACAGATACAGTAAACACTTATAAATGCTATAAATCGGCTATCACAGCCTACACAAACAATTTGCAACAGTTACAGATTTTAAAAGTAACAAATTGAGAAACAAGTGCAAAAACAGAATAAATGCAGAAAAACAGTAACAATGTATCAGCAAGCAGGCGAAATACAGTTGCTAGATAAATAGAAGTGGAAAGCCTGTTGTTGATAGCTGGCTCAGTGTTTTACTGCAAATACACAACAAGCAAATCTGCAAATGAATTACTTCAAATATTTTGAATACATGGCATCCCATAATAAATTTGTATGCAGTTACTTAAAAAGGCTCATGTCTTTTTTCTCAGAAAGACACCAGTTAGACAATTCTTGCACTACTACAAATATCTACAGATTTATGCAAATTCTTCATTTGGCAGAATATTTGAATAGAATTCTTGAAGTCTTTTCTTCAACCTTTTTCCTACACATTCTGTAACGTCTCATTAAGGTACATATTGTTATAAAGGCACAAATATACAAGTCATTTCTCAAACTGTCAACTCGCCCTCCTTTTGTGTGTAAACTCTGGCCTTTCTAACTGAACAAAATGCACACTTGGTTAGTCTGTTTTCCCTAAATATGCCATCATATTAATGTCAGCTCAACCAAAAGCATTAATAATCTTGATATGTATGTACATTTAAAATGTCAGAACCGCTACAGCAAGTCCCAAAATACATGAATGGCTGAAAGAATGGATTTACATATACCAAGTGCAAGATGCCATTTCTCAGAATATTCCTTTTTCTTCGAGGTATGGCAATCTTGACTTGGTAAATATAACTTTGGGGTGGGGGTGGGGGGCTTGCTCCTTGCAAAGAAAATAAGAAGTTTAAAGGAGAAGAGCAATTTTTGAGATTTGCTCTTCTACATTTGCCATCTTTTTTTTGTTTTGGCTTATCAGCAGGTAGGGTGGAGATAAGAATATACTCAGTGGATCCTCATTCCATGATTTTACAGTCCTAAAACACTGAAATAAAATTGATTTTCTGTATATCATTTTCATAAATATCATGAACTTTACATGCACTTCTATAGTGTGAATACATTCAGTACAAGATCATATAATGTGATTTATCTATAATTTTATCAGGGCCTGATACACATCAGTCTTCAAGCTTTATGTAATTTTTATTTTTCTTGTCTGACAGATGCAACCAAGGAGATGCTTATCAATGCTGGATTTCAGTATCTTTAATGTGTAATAAGGATCTATGACCTCATTAAACAATTTTACAGCCATATGCAAATAAACATACTGAACTAATATAACTAACTAACATACTAATATATGTATCATTCTGTTTCTCCGCTTTTGCAGTTTTAAAATGAGCAAAAAATTTCAATCAGAAATACTAGCTAATTCTGCTAAAGGCAGTTTCAATAAATAAATACAACTTGCAGATTGCTAACCTATTCCAAAAACGTATCTTTGGGTAAACTAATTAGAGTAAGTTATTCTTTAGCAGCCTAAGTGAGCATGAATACTCATCTGAATTCTGATACTACAACTGTGATAGTACAAGCATATTTTCAGCAATGGAATTGTAACCGGACAGTAACTGATTTTGTTGTAAAAGAAAAGAAAATCACAGTAATTCATTAGCATAAATAACTGGATAGCACCCCCTGAACTTAACATCACCTTTGAAGAAATCCATCTTGAAAAACACTAATTTGAGGAGGAAATTCCCAAATCTTACCCCAAACTGCGGTATAAGAACTATTAAGCATCACAAAAAGGAAACACTATCATTCTCTAAAGTTAAATAAAAGATTCTTTGAGAAACAGTAACATCTACCACCACTCAATCGATGGTCACCATGAAAAGAATGTCAGTATGGGCTTACAGTACTATAAATAAATTACAGTATATCACTACATAGACATCAGTCTGCTAAGCTATCTCCACTGACATAAAAGACACCAAATGCTCCAATCAAAACATTATCCCTATTTCAAACAGATACAACAGTAACTTCTTTCTGCATCAGCAAGAATGGAAATACTTCATTATACAACGACCCCCCCATTAATATTCAAAAAACATGCACGCTGATTGGTCAGCTTGCACGTTGTAAATCAGAGTTATAGTAATGAAAAAAGGTCCGGTCGCATGGACTTTTTCCATTACTATAACTCTTTTTTTTTTTTATTACAGCAACGGAGAATGCAAGATCTCCATTGCTTCACACTGTCTCGCTATGTTAAACTCGTTTAACATAGCGAGACAGTTTGTAAAAAGCAACGGAGATCTTGCTTTCTCCATTGCTTTTCAAAAACTGTTTTGCTATGTTAAATGGGTTTAACATAGTGAGACAGCTTTAAAAAAAGCAACGGCTCCATTGCTTTTTTTAAAGCTGTCTCACTATGTTAAACCCACTTTTAACATAGCGAAACAGTTTGTAAAAAGCAACGGAGATCTTGCTTTCTCCGTTGCTTTTGCCCACAGCTCTGATATACTGCGTAGGCATATGCATGCGCAGTACATCAGAACTGCCGCAGAATACCAGACAGCTGCGGAAGAGCAGCAAGGAGGCATTATACAATGCCATTATTTAAGAAAATTAATTTTTTTTTTCTTAAATAATGTCATTGTATAATAGAACCATGCCTGGGTGGTAATGCTGGATTACCCACGGTTGGCTTTGTTTGGTCACCGGGTTCGCCCTCGTGACCAAACCACACCAACCGTGGGTAAATCCAGCATTACCCACACCCAGGCGTGGGTTATTGCTATATTAATTACTTCATAATAATCCCAATAGGACTCTCAATTCTCAGGGATCAACAAAGGTAGTAATCATAACAACAGGGAAAATTTTGACCAGGACATTAGGAATACTTTCCTACATGCTATTAACAGAAACTGCGGCTGTGGTAGAAAAGGAAGGGGATGAAAATGAGCTTTATTATATGATGTTTGTTTTACAACATAAATTACTTCATTAGTAAATATGTATACATATGAATGCATAATTGTGTATATGGGTTTATTATTGTGCAAATATACAGAGAATTAAAAAATGCCCATATTCTTTTTAGCAAATGCCAAAAGACCTTTTGCAACCAACTGAACTACTACTACTACTACCAATTCTGGCAGATGGACCATGGTTTAATGTCTTATAAGAGCTACAGTAAAGCCAAGCCTCCCACTTTAGGAACAGAGAAACCTTACCCACAGTCTTATCTTTCAGGATCAATGGTCAGTGTGCAACCTTTTGAGATGCTGACAACGCTTCACTGGCAAAACTAAACCAACTGAAGAGGCCAGATCTTACAGCTATAAATTATGTCTTTTTAAAAGAATTCTGGATCACTGAGATAATTCTATCCTGGCCATGGAACACTGGATTAACTCTTTGTCCATCAACAGATGCTGGGGGGGGGGGGGGTCATGGCAGCTTCCAGTTTCTGACTTCTAAATCCATGGTCATGGTTCACTCATGGAAAAGAATGGACTGCTCTCTGCAGTTGAGGAGGAAGCATCTTCCAGAAATGTAAGAGTTTAAAAGTATGGGAATCTTGTTCTCAAGTGAGAGTAGAGGTGACTGGGAGGGGTTCAGGCGCCTAGGCAGCGAGACGTTTCCCTGTGGTACATCTGACTGGGGACACATGGCTGAAGTGACAGTCAGCTACAGAGAAATATGGCTGTTTGCAAATTCCTTGTGGGCAAAGAGAAGAATGTGTTGCCATGCCCATAACTTCAAGAACCAAGGTTACAGGGGGAAAACAATGTCCATTGTCCCCAAGGGAACATGAGACAGCAGGCAATATGGTAGGCATCAGCAGCAGGCTGGCCAGAGGGCACGTAAGTGGCAGTACAAATGCAGTGCACAATGGGCAGTATCTTTATAAATAGTGTATGTGGACCATTACCCCCTTCACAGTGTCTAGGGAACATTACCTAAAACGCATACTAGAGCATCAATGTGACTACAGTAGCCTGCAGGATTTCTTCCATGCTGTAGCACATCTCTACATGTTGTAGTGACATAAGTATGCACTCTACAATGAGCAGAACACTAATTACTTCTTCTGCCTCCATGCATTTGGTTAATAAAGCTTTGAGCATGGCAGCATGTGCTTCTCTTTGCCCACAGGGAATTTGCAAACAGCCATATTTCTCTGCAGCTGACTGTCACTTCAGCCACATGTCCCCAGTCAAATGTACCATAGGGAAATGTCTCGCTGCCTAGGCGCCTGAACCCGACTGGGAAATCAATAGACAGGGAGGCTTCAGCTGTGGTAGTTCTGCAAGTTTTATAATGGACTGCATTAGCAAAGCAGGAGCAGAGTCCAATGATGAACCTCTCAGTTTACCAGTCACTCTATGAAACCATCCACATCTATGGTCATGAGCTTTGGGTAGTGACTGAAAGGGTAAGATCACAGATTTAAGTGGTGGAAATTAGGTTCATTTGTAAGGTTGCTGGAGTCACTCTCCATGACAGAGTAAAAAGTTCAGTACTCGAGATGGACCATGGAGCACAGTCACTGCTCTTCAGAATTGACAAGAGTCAGCTGACGTAGTTTATGCACCTAGTAACTATACCCCTGGGGACTTCCTATGGAAGGTGCACCAGGCACTGTCTACTGGGAATAGGCCCAGATACAGATCCTGGACATGCTGGAGAGATTATATCTCTTAAATGGTAGAGAATTCCCTTGCATCCTCCAGGAGGATCTGGAGGCTGTTGTTAGCGATAATGAAGTCTGGTCTGCTGCCATGACCACCTTGCTATCACTGTGGCCTTCACTAGAACAAGCGGCTTAGAAATGGGTGGATGGAACACTGAGGCAGCAGCCAATAAATGAGACAATGAGGCAACTGCTTCATCAAATAACAAAAACACATCAACAGGAGTTAATACACATTCAATATCACTTTCAGCTGAGCACTGTTCACTACATATGTCCATTCACAAACAGCAACAATAGGACAGTTAGAATTAAATTTGGATTTCAGGCAGAAAACATGGTTTTACAATCTGAAACCAAGCATCACAACTGTCGTAAATCAAGCAAACAATACCCATTTTCAGGAACTGCTGGCACACAAAGATCAAAAAATGGAAAAAAAAATACAAAAACACAGATTTTTTTTCTGTGGCAGAATGATTACTCAGCATGATTTCTCTGGTCTGCTCATTTGGAACTGATACACAAGGATTTACCATTGGCCACTGAATTAGCCAAGGAAACATGCCAAGAGATAAAACTCTTCAAATTCTCAAATGCTACATTTTTGACTTCATTAAACCCTCTTACATAATAGTGATGTCTTACAACAGCAACAAATTCTTTGTTACAAAGAGAAGTTTCAAGAAGTAGCATGCTTAGTGAAATGCTATTAATTATGCAATCTGATGGCTTTAAAGTCAAGCAACATAATGTCAGTGGGTCTATTTAACATAGTACCTTTACACAGCAGTATAAACTAAACCTGCTTTAAAAATAAACAGCTCCCTCTTTAACAAACAAAAATCCTTCACTGAAGAGACAATATCCATCTTCCTCTGCTAAGAAAAATGTCTCCTTTCAAATCACATATAACTGCTTTTTTCTTGCATGAACATGCCAATATGAGAATGGAGATAGGAGATTTTGCTAATACGGATGACTGTAAGTAGGATACAGAAAATACGCAAGACGGTCTGGAATTTACTGGACAAACCTGTCAAAGGGACCAAGATATTGGATGCAAATAACTCAAGCAGGAAAGATAATGGAGTGGGATGAGATCAAGAAGACATATGGATTGCAGACTAGAGACTGCCTTCCATACCAGGGCTTGATCTCACAGTACAGGAAAAGAGAAAGGGACGGGGGAATTTTAAGTGAAAGATCTGATCTGGGAGAGTTTTTAGTTGGATTCAAAACAAAAGCAGCTGTTAAGAAAATGGCTAATTAGTAGGGCCTAGAAAATATTACATGATAACTATAAGAATCAATCAGAGGAGGTTAGAAAAAAATTGGGAAGTGAGAGTGGAAAAGCAATTTACAAAAGAAAAAACAATGGGAGGATGTATGTATGGTCCCAAGTATGCAACCAAGTCCAGAAGGTTTAGAATCTTTGCTTGGAAATGTTTGCAGATGTATTTTTGTACCCTAAGCAGACTTCAAAGAATGTTTTCCTCAGGTAGCTAGCACACGTTGGAGTTGTGATGGACAAGAATGTGGTAACTGGGAATGTGTTTTGGGAGTGTAAAATTCCCTACAGAGTAATCTTATCAGAAATATTGGGTGAGCAACTGGCTGTTATTAAGAAAATGATTCTTCTGAGCTAGGATAAAGGATCTGAACTGGTTAGACATAGTAAGGCTAAATTCAGGAGGTGGAGTGACATTTAAGAGAAGGCATACTTTTTTTTGCAATGCTGGACGGATGACGGTAGCAAAGAAATTATGTGATGTATATTGTATTTAAATGGGAAAATGTTAAAATGGTTTGTTTTCTTTTCTGTTAATGTATGTTTGCCTAGGTCTTAGTGAGAATTTAGTAAATGCATTGAAAAAAGGAGACATATAAAAATTGCCTCTTTTTGCATATTTCAAAATAATTTCACTGACACATGTCATGTATAGTACATGCTTCACAGCTCTCTTCATTGTGCATAGCATAAAACTGCATTTAAACCAGCAGCTCTCTACACAGGATTTAGCAATGTGACCACCTCATAGGGCCACGGTGGTACAGCGGTTAGCATTGTCGCCTCACAGCAAGAGGTTCCCCCGTTCGATTCTCAGCTGGAGTGCCTTCTGTGTGGAGTCTGCATGCCCTCCCCATAGTCGAGTGATGTTTAAAGACATGCAGGTAGCTGCTTGCATGAATGGATGTGCCCTCTTTGAAGGTTAGGTGTCGGGGCTGGCAACTCGGCACAGTAAAAATCCACTGCCAATCATTAGCAGATCGGAGTTCCCTCTGTGCGAGCCTTAACCGGGAAATGCTGAAAGAAGACCACTCCTCGGGGACTGTTCTTCAGAATGGTCATTTTGTGTCCCTGCCTGCTGTCTTCTGTGAAATACACTTAGAAGATACAGTAACCAAAGTGTTTCTATTTGAATATTTATAACGAACTGCAATGTGACCACCCCTTCCTGTAATGTTAGGCAACTCATAACACATGTTATTTTTGGGAGGTGGTGCAGGCAGTTTGTGAGGAAATCACCTCTGGGAGTGTTCAAAAACAGAATATGCAGATTTTGTTTTCTCATGAGTACCAGTTTTAAAGGATAACTTTAACTTCACACAAAACACTGAACTCTGTCATAAGTTGATTTGTAGTTTATTGATGTAACAATACATCTGAAACAAAATTCTCAGCTGACAAGCAAAAGTTAGACAAATTTAGAGTAACAATCAGTGTTCTATAACTATGTTGGAGCACACTGCGTTGATTTGTTGAGGTAGATAACATAATTATTCAGTCTAAAACAAATGTGGCAAATGGTTAAACATAGACCTCACGTCACATACTGTTAATAGTTTATACATAATACTCAATCCATACCTCTCTCCCTCTTAGTACAGAAAATGTGGACAAAGCCTAAAATAATACAGGGACAAATCCTCACAAATAAGTACACACTTTAAATATTACTCACATAAACTTAGAATATTGCTAGAATAACAGGATTTAACAGGATATTAGCATGCATTTTCGGAAGGATATTATGTCTGAAACTCAAATGTATGTCATTATTTAGTGACTTCAATCTTCAATGATTTGCCAGAAAACTACAAATTTTATGAGGAAGAGACCAAAAATTTGAGGCAAAAATCTGGGAAAGTCTGGACATCTGAGACGTATGCTTGAATAACACTCAACTCATTGATCCTTTGTCATATGCTATTCTTGTGACAGACTTTGTGTAGATTTAGTTTAAAAACCTGCAGTCTCTGGCATTTATTACATAATCTACAGCCTTGCATGGCACTCAGTTAGATCTGTACCATCAAGTGGCTGTCTCTGACTCTAGTACACGTGTCTTGGTAGCACTAATTCAAATGTTAAGCACACTAAGCACTCATCCATATGATAAAGAAAAGATCTGCTTAATAAAAGCATCTGGAATCCTGCTCTTTATTCTGATGAGTAGGAAAAATAAAAAGCAGTATACTGTACTCAATGGAAAATTAGCTATCCGGTAGCACAGGTCAGAAGTCCATAACTCAAAACACCCATGAGGAGGATCTTCTTTGCTAAAGTCCTTCTCAGAGATATCCTTGTCTTTTGTTGTTTGCCCTTTCCACAGGGACGGGAGAGGTTGGATACAATAGACCCTAAATTTCAGGTGTTGTATCTTACTAATTCAAATTTTAATACAAAGCCTCTATGAGTCTTGTCAGTCCATGGTGAAGTAAGGTGCATTAGATGTAGGTTACATAACGGCTGTATAATAAACCCTACTTCTGACTCCATAATCAGTATTCAGCTACAGCCTTTCAACACATGGTCTACAGCATTAAATAAAGCCATGTGTGATGTAAAGTAGGTTTATTATAGGCGGCAATCCACCAGAAATTTCAAAACTGCATAGTATTGGGCTCTTTGCATGGCATTCATGTCCTTCCCCTTATGTGAAGCCCTGGCCCAGGTACATATATGAAACATTCTGTGCTTTTTTCAAAGACTAAAATGCCACAAATATTATCCCAAACCATTCTGACACTTCAGTTCTCTATGTGGATGTACCTGAACCAACCACATTACAATGATATACCTCAATCTATAAATATATTCACTGGATTTAATCCCTGCTTACTGTCCTATGAAACCTACAAGTCAGCCCGCATCCACATATCATATGCTAGCTAAGTCATATACAAAACACTCTCCCCCCACTTTTTAAGTAATATTTTGATACTGATTTTACATTAGTTCACGTGAGCCTGGTTTAGCAATCTGTGGCAAGAACAATAACTCAAGATAGTGCAAATGAATCTGAACCACAGAACCTCAACCTTCAGCATGATCAAAAAAGAGAACACTAAAATGCACTATACTGTGCCCAGACATCTGCATCAATTCTGAATTACATAAGGGCTGCATCCATACATTGCAAGAACTATACACTCCAAAGCATAACATGACACAGTCCTAAAAGACTCCGATGATGTAGTAGACAATGTTATATGCTTATACAATCTGATGCATGGGTACACCCATCTTTACTTGCCTACGCATTCAGTGTTACATGACAAAGAATACAATTATTTGTATGGCACCTACTAGAACATTACATTTTGAGATCTTCTCTGTACTGCCTTACAGGTCAATAACTGCCCCAGAAAAGGGCCAATTGTTCAAGGAAGATTTTCCACAGCAAAATCCTAAGGTCCCACATAAGCGGATTTCTAATCTTGAAAGGATGTTGACATTAGTCTGAAGTCCTAGAAACATTGGCTGAATTAGTGTAAGTTATGTACAAGGATCCAATGCACAAGAATCGAGAGTGTTTGGACTCACAGTGGTGTTTCTGACAGGAGTGGGTGCATTCATATTGGGGACACGCTACACCAGCAAACAGATTAGAAGGAAAAGATCAGCACAGTTGCTGTTACAGATAAGGTCATAGGTCAGTACTAGGGTATCTGCCCTAATGGGCCATTTTAAGGCTAGCCAGATTTCCTATCTAGGGGAAAAGAGTCAAAATCTATACCTTGTGTCTATGATGTAACACCGTAACCATTATGCAGACTTTGGGTAGGAACATCAGCAAATGACAGAGGGCTAGAATACAAAACTGAAAGCACAAGGCATGAAATTGAGTACAGAGTTTATAGTGGTCATTGTGGCAAATAGAAAAATTCAAAAGACGCTGAAAATTAGAAAACAAAGACTGAAGGGAAAATAGTGGAAGAGGTTAACAGCTTCAAGGCAGTGAGAAGGGTAGTTGAGCAGAAGGGGAGTCTGAATGAAGAGGTCAAAGTTAGAATTAGAGATGTTGCAGCAAAATGGCACAAAGTGTCAGAAATAGTCTGTGACAGAAGAATGCCAAAGAAGCTGAAATGTAAGACGCACAAAATGGGTGGGACAAGTGTTTCTGTATGGCATAGAAACCTTAGCAGTGAAAGCAGAGCAGCTTTGGAAGCTTCAGGTGATGAAGATGAAGTGCCTAAAATGAGTATTAGGATGCACATTGTGTAACAAAGTAATGACAGCAACACACATGAAGACATACTTGCCCCAGTTTTACAGAAGGCCAAGGAAAACAGATTATGGTGTTTCAGTCAGATGTGCAGGAAAGCAGAGGATAACCTAATAAAACAGACCTGGGGGGAGAGAGGAAGAAGACAAGAGGAGATGAGGATGTCCAGCTAACAGGCAGCTAGACTGTATGAGGGAAGACCTGCTACAGTCAGGCATGACTGTTGATGAAGGCAGGGGAATGGTTCTGAAGACAGAAGATGTGGCAAAAGTGGATGCCACACCACATCCCCATGCAAAATGGGAAAAAGGGGTTCCAAAGGAACAACCACACATGGCAATGTAGGTGTGGAATAAATGGGAAAGCACTCCCCTATATCAATAGTCTTTTCATACCACTGGCACTGAAAGAAAGTCTAAAGGCAAGATATGATGAAACAGTGTTCAGATGTGACTACTTTATGATGGACACAAGACGCACTTTGGCTAAAAGGTTGGCAGGAGGGTAATGATGTAAGAGAAGGTCTTGAACCTTTAGAGTTATGTTTGATACTCCATGCAAATGCATTATCTGAGAAATTCTCTGTAGTCCGCTCCTTAAAGTTTGAAAGATTTTAGACGAGTATGCTAGAAATAACCTAAGAAGGTTGGTGTGCACACCATAAACACATAAATAACAACTGCTGCACTTAGAATGGCTCAAGAAAATCTACAATGTAGGTCCACAATAACAAAACCTGCTTGGGATCTCATCACGGCATGCAACTTAAAGCCTGATGAAAGTGTGCCTTAACCAGGTATCTGTGGGGTTAACATCTTGTACCAAAACTTCTATGAAGCATGGGGGTGAATGGATGGATGGTATATTTAAGTAGCAGGGGATATTGCTGCAGCAAAAAATAATAATAATAAATAAATAAATATTTTTTTTTCTGGTTCAATGTTGTGAAGAAATTATCTTTTCATCTTGGCCATATGCGTGTTGACGTTATGGCTGCTCGACTATCTGAAATAGACCCATATATAAGAACACAAGAAAATATCTCAGACAAAAACAATTATTTATATAAATCTCACAGTCATGATAACATCTAAACCAATGAAATCAAACATTAAAATAATTAATGCTTCACTCCTCTACATTTCAAATAAGGGTTTGATCAAAACAGTGTCATTTAAACCTGGTTTTACATCTGGTCTGAACATCAAAAGCCATCTATATTCTTCTCTCTCTCTTTGTCCATTAAAGTTTTTATGTTGTTTATATTTTTATGAAAGTAAATGGAGATGTATGTGATCTTTATTCCAGTAGCCAAAAGTAATGCACCCAGTAGCCATCAAGGAAAACTCCACTTTATTTGAATCAAACACCAGCAAAATCCATTAGTTGTTAAGCGCTTTCATCATAGACAATGACTTCATCAGAACAAGGATAATTCACATGCTTGAAGATGTCTATATATATCAAAACAAGTGCTGGTGTTTGATTCAAATAAAGTGGAGTTTTCCTTGATGGCTACTGGGTGCATTACTTTTGGTTACTAGTATTTTTTCATGCATCCTGGAACTTTTTATCATTTGATCTTTATTCCAATAGTATGTTCCTACTTCCTGTGTTAGATTATTTTTATGTACCATATCCCATTACTCCGATGTATTATGGCTTACCAAAAATACACAGTGACATACAGACTCCATTGATGAGACCAACTGTATCATCTAGATCTGGGGTCTCTAACACATGGCCCGTGACTACTTGCTTTTGGTATCTGGTTGTTATTCTTTTTTTTTATTATTTATTTATTTTTTTTTTACTGCTGTACGTTCTGTGTGTTCTTTTCAAAGAAAGAATCCTGTGACCAAATGCACCTAATACACTGGAGAAGAGATTGGAGGTTGCAGTCAGGTAATTTTTTTTTTTTTTTTTACAATCCAACTCCAATTGCATCACACTGTTGAATTAGCCATGTTTGTTAAAGCTGCAGTATGGTTGGTTGATTTTTTTTTATCCATACAGAAGTGGAGCCACTAGGAAGGGATCTTTGCTGAACATCCATACATTCATGCCCGTCAAAGACATCCAAAAAACAACCCAAAAAGACTAAGCAGTTTGTAAGGGAGTAATTCTGAGGTAATTATTTTCTTTTATTGCAGTAGTACTTGTTTTCAAGGTGCCAAAGCAGTACGTATTGTTGAGAGAGATCCACGTTTGGTGCACTGGTGAAAGGGCAGCATTGCTGCAAGCATTCCTCTCCACTGTCCAGATTTTCGGCTCATATTTTCAATCTGTTCCTCTTAAAATGTGTGGTTTTCTGGAAAGTCAGTGAGGAATAAAGTCACATCTAAACAATCATAGTCATTCCAGCTTCAGAGTTCATATCCATCAGAAAATGCATGCTAATGCAAAACCTTTTATTCTAACAAAAGTGATCACTGAGGGAAATCTTTCATTTTGTGTTAGAGATGTTATATGAGCAGGGTAATGAAGGGTTGTTGGGGAAATGTTTCATCTGGAATTAGTGAAGTGCTTGTACATACATGGGCAAACTATGGAAAGGATCTTTGGGGAGAAATGTTTCATTTGGAGTCACTGAAATACTTGTGCAGACTTGGAAATACCACTGAAGGGATCAATGGGAAAAATGCTTTATTTTAATGCTTAGACATACTGCTGGGGGTTTGTTTCATTTGGGTGTTTGTGCATACTTGGACAAACTGCAGAAGGAATCAGTTGGGATATGTTTCATTTTGGTGCTAGTGCATGCTTAGACATACTGATGATGGGATCAGTGGGGGAAGTGTTTCATTTTGGTGTTTGTGCATACTTAGATAAACTGCTGAAGGGATTGGTAGGGATATTTCATTTGGGTGTTTGTGCATACTTGGACAAACTGCTGAAGGGATCAGTGGGGAAAGTATTGTATTTTGATGCTTCTATTTACGTGGACAAACTGCTGAAGAGATTGGTGTGGCAATGTTTCATTTTGGTCTTTGAGCATAATCAGACTTATTGCTAATGGGATTGGTGGGGGAAATGTTTCATTTTGGTGCTTGTGCATATTTGGACATGCTGCTGAAGGGATCAGTGTGGTGATGTTTCATTCTGGTCTTTGTGCATAGCTGGACTTACTGCTGAAGGGATTGGTGGGGGAAGCGTTTCATTTTGGTGCTTGTGCATACGTACACATACTACTGAAGAGACTGTTTGGAGAAATGTTTCATTTTGCTGTTTGTGCATGATTGGACAAACTACTGAAGGGTTTGCTGGGGAAATAATTTGTGTGTCAGTGAAGTGCTTGTGCTACTTGCACAAACTACTGAAGGGATGGTTGCGGGCAAGTTCGTGGATTGCAACTCAGATATGAAAGGTGCAGCACCACATTTAACAAGGAATGTGTGGACAATGTGGATAGTGGACTGTGAACTGCAAGAAAGCACACAACTGCATCTGACTGATGCACCCAAAAAACACAGTTCAGAAATATGGACCAAATCCTGGAGTTGTTGCATAAACTACTGTTTACCTAGAAGTCTCCAGGTATGGAGAACCTACGTAAATGATATCCCCTTGTACCTCCCAGGATTCACAAATGTGTGAATCATGGAGTAAAATGGCTACAGCAACTTAAAATCTTTGGGATGGGAATTTATTAATTTATTTATTGACATTTGACTTGGTAGGTGCTCATTTTCAGTGAAGTCCCTTGGAGAAAGGTTCCAAAGCATTACAAAAACATTTTAAGAACAATAGGTCTACAATCTTCAGAAATAGTACAAAGACATCAAGAGAAACTAGTAATCTGCTTGCTGTAAGAACCAGCTGGAATGGCTTGAATGGGCAGCTGATATACCTCTCAACTGTCCAGATTTTAGCAGAATGTCTGGATTTTTGACTCAATTTTTATCTGTTCCTCCAAAAATCTGTGTTTTTCTGGAAAATCACTGGGATACTCTGAGGACTGAAGTCACTCTGGTTAACTGAGTTTTGCAAGGTCACACAGTAGGAGGCAAATTGAAGGCATCAAACCTTGTACCCAGGAAACTACAGCTGACAGCCTTAACCCTCTGCAGGTTGCACCAACTGCTAGATTTCTTTGTTCATGGTGGTTGTAAATTATATGGCTGTCTTAGGTAGCTCAGGATAGTGTGGGTTAATTACCCAAAGGTGTGTGTGTCACTAACAAAATTTTGTAATATCAATTAAAATTAGAAAGTATTTGGAGGTTATTTTGTGGCAGAAATGGAACTGAGAGACAGAGAGAGAGAATACATATTTATAATTTGTGGTCATCATCTGTTACTTAACAGGAAGTGTTTGTTTCAGTATTAGAAAATTTTGAAACCAATATAATTTTCTTTGGATGTTTATTGCAGACTTGTAATAATTGACTATTAGTAATGTTGTCATCCAAGTAATGAAAGATTTTAAATGAAAAGCGTGTTTTCCAAGAAAAGTGAGAAAAATTATATTTCTTCACTGAGCTGAATAATCACATCAATGCCTCATCTGTTATCACTCTGTTTCCGTTCCAAAGGAATAGAATGTATGGAGACAATATGAAATAACGCATGATAATGGACATGATGTGATAACAGGCAAAATGAGGGAGGAGAAAGTTCATCAACTAAAATCAGCTTTTGCCAAGCAGAAAAAACATCTTTAAAGACCTTAACAAAAGAAGTGAAGATTCATTACAAGCAAGCTTTATCAGTGAAATGATTGCAAAGTCATTTGTCCATTCGCCGAAGGCCAGTTCATTAAAGACTGCTTCATAAAAGCAAGTGAAATTCTTTGCTAAGACAAGAAGAAAGTGTTCAAGGGTATACGGCTGTCTGCAAATACGGTGGGCAGCAGAATTACTGAATTGGCCAGTAATGTGCACCTGCAACTACTTGCAGCTGTAAAAGAGTTTGAAGCTTTTTCAGTTGCCCTTGACAAGAGCACTGGCATAACAGATACATATTGTGTTGTGTTCATTTGAGGTCTGGACAGGGACTTGAATGTTATGGAAGAATTACAAGATCTGTTGCTTTGAAAGGCACAAACGTGGAATGTGACATATTTGGTGAAGTTAAGAAATGGGGTCTATATTGCAAGACCGAAAATGCATTCTTTCGAATGCGTCTTGGTCAAAATTAAAAAGCTGAAAATGCAAAATATCGAAGCAGCTGTTAAGCAATTTCTTCCCCTGGGAAGAATTTGCTTGACCGCTTCGGTACTTTGCCATTTTCGGCACTGTAGTGCGGTTTCGGAGTTGGTATATTTAAGTAGGTAATTGATTCTTCTTTTTTTTTGTTGGAACAGTGTTTTTTTTCCCTTGGAAAAAAATCGCTGTTCTGACACTTTGACATTGTAAGCTTTTGCTTACATATGATCGATTAATCACAGTTCGCTTTTTTATGCATTTGGTGATTTAATATAGACCCGAGAAATGTATGGCATAGTCAGAATTGCTGGGGGATAAGCTTGTTTCGGTAGTGACTGATGGCACACCCTCTGAAAATGTTGGTGTTGTTGGGTTACTGAAAGCAAAGCTGAACACTGTTGGTGTTGCTGACACCTTCATTCCAATTCACTGCATTCTGCATCAGGAAGCATTGTGTGGAAAAACTCTCCAAATGAAGGCATTCATGGATGTTGTTAAGATGATCAGCTTTATACGTGCAAGAGATCTAAATCACCACCAGCTGAGTGACTTTCTATCCAACCTTGATATCAAATATGGAGAATTACTTAATCACACTGAAGTCAGATGGTTAAGTAGGGTAAGTATGCTGAAAAGATTCTTTACACTGCGACAGGAAATAGCAATCTTCATGGCAATGAAAGGAAATTAAATTCCTCACCTAGGTGATCCATTTTTCATATCTAACCCTACTTTTCTGACAGATATTATACAACATCTGAATGAACTCAACATGAAGCTCCGATGCACAACCCAGATGATAACACAGATGTATGGCAGTGTCAAGGCTTTCAGATGTAAACTTTCCCTGTAGGCGATACAGCTGATGGATGGTAACCTAGGTCATTTCTCAGTCTTACAGTCACTCGGAACAGTCAAAAAACAGTTTAGGAAACAATATTCAGACACAATTAGTAAATTATGAGCAGAATTTGAGTGTCGGTTTCAGGATTTCAAGGCACTAGAAGAAGAATTCTCTGAAGAATTCCAGATGGAGTTGTTGGAGCTTCAGTGCAATAGTCTTTAGAAACAGAAGTAAATAGATGTTTTTGTTCCAAAATTTTTGTTAAGTACAAGTCAAGATAAGTTTCCAAAGCTTTTCTCTATGGCTGCTCTAATCCTTGAGATGTTTGGCAGTACATACATTTGTGAACAGTTTTTCATATATGATCTCAATACATCAGTTTTCAGTCAACGTTGACTGACAAACACTTGACAGCTACCTTGCAAGTGGCTGCTTCACATAACATAAATCCTAGCGTTGACATCCTGGTCTCTGCAAAACTTCAGCTAAGCAGTCAAACAAAGAAAGGCAATAATGTTTCATGAACAAAAAGTACTTTGTCACAGAGCTTAGTTGAAATTACTAGAATATTTGAAACTCATACAATAGAATAGTGTTGGTCTGTTGCTTTAAACAAAAAGTTTTATAACTTAGTTTTTTTTTTAATTAACAAAAAAGTATAGTTTGTGGATGACTTGAACTTGTGGCCCACCAAAAAATCCTTTGTGTTATTTGTGGCCCTTGTGCTCATTTGAGTTTGAGACCCCTGATCTAGCGGCTGGTTAACTGAACTGTTGTCAATATACTTTGAAGCAAATCTGAAAGAAATGTTACATCTTATATGCCTAGTTATATGAAAGACAGCAGTGTTTTTTGACAACTATTTGGATCATACAAGGAGAATAAAAATACTAATAATTATATCCTGGTGATGATAAATGTAGATTCACATTTTACGGCAATACCGAATTCATGTAGTACAAAAGTAATACCTTTATTAAGAATATTTGTAATTTGTTAGAGATAGTGCTATCCAATAATGTTTTACCTTTCAAGGGAAATATTTTCTATAAATATAGGGGATAGCAGTAGGGACTCCCATAGGGAACACATATGCAAATTTGGTGGTGAATGACAGAAATGCATTATATCAGCATATTAAGAAAGAGGGCAGCACACACAGTTTTAAGCTTGCCATTTTATATGTAATGAAATTATTCACAAGAGGCAGTGACATAAAAACTTTAACTTTAATGGAGAGAGAAGAATGCAGATGGATTTCAATGTTCAGAGCATATGTAAAATCAGGTGCAAATGACACTGTTCCAATAAAAGCCTTACTGAAATGTAGTAGAGTAAAGCATTAATGGCTTTAATGTCACTGGTTTAGATGTTATCATGTGACTGTAAGAGATTTACATAAATAATTGTTTTAATGGGCTTATTTTTGCCTGATGAAGCACTTGTAGTGTGAAAGCTGAGGTTGCATTATTAAAGCTTTTAAAGAATCTTTTACAAGTTTTTCCTGTATTCTTTATGTTTTCAGTTGTAATAATGGCCAACTGCCTGCTTGAACTACTGGGTTTTGAACATTTCTTCAATTAAAGTAGGCTGTGGTATGATGACCTCAAAATTAGGATATTAGTTAAAGGGCAGAGTAAGGGAGGTATTCTATTCACTTCACTTTTATTCTCCCACATCTACCATGCTGGGTCTATCATGGATTCTGGAGACCTCTGTACACATGGTTACATTCAAGCCCTGTGTCAGATCATTCCAAAACTGTCTAACATGAAAACAGTATGTGGTAAAATAAAGCTAGTTTGAGAATTCATGAACAGAAACTGACATTGTGAATGAATGAAAATGAGGTGAACAGTGTCAGTTTATTTGTTTTTGTTTACCAAAAAGGTCTGACTGAGATAAAATCATTTTCACAGAAGGCCTGGGAAGAAAAGCTTGCTCCACATTTAACACCAGTTTTGACATATACATAAATTCCAGTTACATATCAGAAGGAATACAAAATATAGGTAAGTGTACACACATGAGAGAAAGAGCTTTATAACAGCTTACATAAACATTACTTAGAAACAGAGCATGTACACAAGTTGTACAGGTAAATACACTGCTGAGCATTCATTACAAATAGACAATGGCTTGTGTACAGCAAAGAGAGATATAACATTAAAAAGAAGCTTTAATAGTACCTGTGATTTCTAGCAATTAAAATAATGACAAGGAGAGGCAACTTTACTATGGAAATATTAGAAAGGGAGGAAGGTGACTGATAATCTAATATGGTGTGATATGTTAGTAGTAGAGCAAGTATGAAAGTATCATTACATTTAACATTGAGAAGTGAAGTAATTAGGAAAGTAAGTGGCTTGGGCTACTTGGAATGTTACAAGAAATATTACGTTTGGCCAGATGAGGAGACAGAGAGTAGTGCAATTGTGACAGAGGGGGATAGTGAGACATTGGTCGATCTAATTAGAAAGAAGAAGGGATATTTCCAGTCTTGTAAAATCATACTGATTTGTGAGCCCCACCACACCCCAACAAATTTAAGTTTCTTGGACTGTCAAATATGACCTCTCCTCAGCCACTTACACCTAGAATGTTTGTTTTTGTTATCATCACTATTTGTCTCAATAATTCTTAATAATACTGTTTTTAATATGTGCATTTTGTCTCATTTTTATATTTCATTTTTCATGATAAGTATGTAGTGTTTAATCATTATTTGGGTTTACATATATGATATAGGTTCATAGTTAGGTACTAGGCTATCTGCCCAAAGGCATTTATAAGCCTAGCCAGAATGTGTTGGCTTTCGCTGCTCCCTTAGATTAGTTCCCTGTGCCTTTGTCCAGCACAGCCACTGAAGTGATCCCCGTGGTAAACCTTCTGTTTCCCATCCACTCGTCAAAGTTTCTTTTGAAGAGTGTTAGCGAGGAGATCTGCCTAATGTAGACTGGAATCTTGTTCCAAAGCATGGGAAGTCTCTGGGACAGGAATCTATATCTGCAGCACGTCCTATTTATTGTTGTGGTGAGTTCAGATCCCTAGAGCGTGTGGCTTGAGGGGATAAGGTTTTCTTTGGGTGGAGCATGTCCATCAATTCTGGGTTGGACATGGCCTTTTATGTCAGGCAGAGATCACCTCTGAGTAGGCGGTATGCAACCGAGTACAGCTGGAGTTTCTTCAGTCGAGCTGCATAGGAAATCTGTTTGAGGCCAGTGGTGAGGTACTTATGTGGTCTTTCCAGCTGTTGCAGGTGTCTAGTAAGGTACATCCCAAATGGGGCGTTGTGCTCTATGATGGGTCTGATGACTGATGAGTAGAGGGGCACAATGACCTCTTTTGATCTGGATGCAAACCCTTTTGTGATTAGGTGGGCCACGTAGAAGGATTTTCTAACCACATTGGCAATGTGATTATCAAAGGTGAGATTACTATCTACTTGGGTCCCCAGATCCCTTATTATGTCTTCCGTATTTAGGGGACTACCACCTATGTGGTAGTTTGTGGGTACTTTGTTTTTTCCAAAGGGGATGACTATGCACTTTTTGGCATTTAGCTTGAGGCCATGATTTTGACACCAGGTATCCGTCTCAGTGAGACCCTTTTGGAGGATGTCTGTGTCAGCCGGAGAGTCAATTATAGCCCCTAGTTTGCAGTTGTCTGTGAACTTGGTCAGCCATAGTCCTCCTGTGCTTGCCTGTACCTCTGAGAAGTACATGCCGAACAGGAAGGGTCCCAGGACTGAGCCCTGGGGAACGCCACTTGTAACCAGTTTAGAGTCGGACCTAGCTCCTGCAACTCTCACCATGTGGGTTCTGTCCATGAGCCACTTGGCAACCCATCTTGTGATGTAGAGGTTTATGTTCAGGCTGGTGAGCTTGTCTATAATACCAGAATGGGGAATGGTGTCGAAGGCCTTAGCGAGGTCTAGGTAGGCTGTGATTACCACCTTTCTCTCATCTATAGCCTTGGTAACACCAAGTTTAGGAGGCATGATCTGCCCTTAACAAAGCCGAACTGGGTAGGGTTCAGTGTTTGGAGGTTCCCAATGTCTCTGTTAATGAGTTCCATGATGATGCGCTCCATAGCCTTGCAGACCAAGCTAGTCAGGCTTATAGGGTGATAGTTCCCAGGGTCTGTTGTGGCTCCAACTTTGTGGAGCGGAATAACTGTTGCTGTGCGCCACTCTATGGGTATGTAGCCTGTGAAGAGACTGAGTTTGAACAGTGTGTTTAGGTGAGGGGTTAGTTCATCTTTGAGCTCATGTAGGACACAGCCTGAGACACCGTACGGTCCCATTGATGCTGTGTTTTTGGCTTTGGAGAGGGCTGTTTTAACCTGAGTGTCTGTGATTTCAGGGACTCTACATTCTTCTGGTATGGTTATGGGCCTTTTTGGGGGTGAGAGGGGGTGAAGTTTGAGCTGAACCTGTCTGCCAGGATGTTGGTGATATCGGTCGGTTTAGTGTATTTTGTGCCATTCTGCACCAACTCTTAGCAGATCTGAGCATTGCCACTTAGATTTTTGACATAGTTAAAGAATGCCTTGTGGTTATCTCTGGAGTCCTTGGCAATTTTTCTTTCAAAGCTCGCCTTGGATGATTTTATGAGGGATCGTAATTTCTTGCTGATACTGATCAGGGATGTCTTCCCTTCTTGGGATTTTACTCTTTTCTGTACTAGTTTCCTCCTTCTATACAGCTTGTTTATGGCAGGAGTGCACCAGCCTGGTTTCCTTTTCCTTGCAGGAGTGAGTCTTGGTTTTGCTTGTAATGGCACGATCCATGCATTCTTGTAGGTGCCAGTAGAATGCATTAGTAAAGGATTTTGCAGCTTGGACAGCATTATCCTTCAGCATGGGAGCCTTAAAACTTTCCACCTCGGTCTTAAGTAACGTGGTTTGCTTTTGAAAAGTTTTTCATGGTGGTTTCCTTGTCCGGGGGTGGGGGCGGAATGTGGATATCCAAAGTTATTTGTTTATGGTCAGATCTAACCAGCGAGGGGGTTGACCTCCAGTCACCCATGTTGGTGATGACCAGGTCGAATATGATGTCACCTCAGGTGGGACTGTTGACCAGTTGAACCAAGGCATTTGAGTTTATAAATTCTAGGAAATGTTGGGCAAGGGAGTTAGTACTTGAGTAGTTCTCCCAGTTAATGTTTGTGTTCATAAGTTCATAGATTAATACTAGACTAGCTGTCATTATGGACCATTTTAAGCCTAGCCAATAAATCACCCAATATTAGGGTGTTTGGTAGGACCTTTATGTTTCCCAGTGTTTCCAGAAACGAGGAATAGGGGTCCTGGGATATGGTAGGTGATCTGTAGCAAGCTACAATTTGAATTGCAATTTTGCCCATTGTTAGTTGCACGTGGATGATCTCAGAAGCATCGTGCTGTTCCACTAACCTGGAGGTGTGGGTATCCTTGATGAATATGGATACGCCCCCGCCTTTTGTATTTCGGTTTGGGTTCTGTGGCCGAAATGTATGGTATGAGTTGCAGCCCGGTAGTGCTGAGATGCTGTCTGGAGCCTTAAACCAGGTTTCTGTTACTGATCATATACTGATTTCCTCCATACCGAGGAGTGCCTCGAGTGCATGTATTTTGAGGTTTAGACTTCTGGCATTGAGTAGCATTACCCTCAGTTTTTTGTTACTTGTGCTATTTATGGCGGTGGGTTTGTCTTTTGAGCCTTGCCTAAAAAAGGCACTATGGGGGTGGTAAGAGCCTTGGCCAGTATTTGAATGCCTAAGGGTGCCAGGTGCAAGCCATCTCTAGCGAAGCAGCGTGGCTTGTCGAGCATGTCATCCCAGGTAGACAGACACTGGATTCCCCTTTGAATGACACCAGAAACTTAGCCAATTGTTGAAATCGAGAATTTTTTCTTTATACCATGGTATCATTCTTGGTGAGGACAGAATGCTACTCAGGGTCAGGGTCATACTGGCCTGGGCTACGTGATCAGAGAGCTCTTCCATGTCTCTTTTCATGTAGTCCAGGGAGGTACAGCTCAGGTCATTCACACTAACATGGACAATGACAGAGTCATATTTGTACTTGTTCTGGAGTGACCTGAGTGCTTGTGTTATGTGGCGGATCCTGGCACCAGACAGGCAGCTAACAGTAACCTTTCTCCTTATTCAGCCTAGTGAGTGGGACGTCAGTGTGCCTGACTATAGAGTCACCTATTACTAGTATGTCGGGTATGTTATTTGGCCTTAAGGGCTGTGATTGCATGGCACACTGGTTTTGTGAAGTATGTGTTTCATGGTTTGTGTTGGTGGTGGAGGTTGCTTGAATGTTTGCTTAGGAGGTCTCTGTTGGTTTTGCAGATTTTTATTTAGAGCCTCTGAGTATGTTTTCATGTATTTATGTGTTTTTTTGCCGGTGCTGGTTTAATGGGTCTATGTGAGACTGGTGGTGTGATGCAAGTATCTCCCTTCTCCTCTTGACTGTCTGATCCAGTCTTGGGTTGAGAGAGCTTAGCCTCCAGTTTGGCTGTATAATTGCACCTCTCGCATGTATTAGTGTTTGGTGGTAGGAGGAAAGGGTTGTCTGTGTACATGAGGCAGTTGTAACATTGCCTCAAAATGCCCAGATTCACCAGCTAGACTGGAGAGTACACCTGAAACTGCCCTTTGGACATGCCTGGATAGGTACAGTGAACTGTTTTACTGAATGGCTGGTAGGGTCGAATAGAGAGCCTTGTCCTTCTGTACAGTACAGGTGGGTCTAGTGCTAGGGTTTATAAGTGCTTGCTTTAAGTTTTGATCAAGTGCCGGGCTGAGAAATGAATGGCTTGAGTGCTTAAGTTGAAAGTTTGTCTAGTTCCAAAGGAAAAATTGAAGAGGTGACTTTGTGGAGCCGGGAATAAGTTTTACCTTAGTTAACCGGTGCTGCCTGGCGGGCAAAATTAGGGAAATGAAAGAGATAGAAATTAGCCCAAAATGGCCAATAAACTACTAATTTCTGGGCTGGAACCATTCCTCTAGGGACAGACAGGCTGCTTAAAGCTCCCCTCTCTCAAAGGTGAACAGAGAAACTTCCTTCTATCCAAGTAAGGTATAGGCAAACACAGAGATTTGTAACACAGCCCTGAATTCAGCACTAACCTGAAAACTGGACTATACTAGCTTTGAAAGGCGGGAAACAAGTATATTTTTTTCCAGAAAATAAAGCAGATGCCACCAAAAAAAACAGGCATTAGTTTCCCATTTAACTTTATATTCTTTCTTGGACCCACTGTATTCCTATGGATCCTGACTGCACTCAACTCTACTACAGCTGTATTTGCTATTGCGTTATGGTTGTTTTATTCTCTATGCACCAGCTCACCTTTGGGCTATTTTGGCCCCATTTTACTGCTATTACAAAGCAATCCCACCTTTTTATCATCATTTGCTATCCCATTTCCCTTCTGGTATTTTATATGTGATCTCCACCCTGACACATACTTACCTCCAACTCCCTGGTTTTACTTTACACCAGCCATTGACTCCTGAACCTCTGACACACTGATGTGTCTCCAGATCTGATGAAGTGCCCTAATAGAATAAAGTACCATATATCCTTCTTCCAACACAACTAGGAATTCTGCCTAACAGTACTTAGAAGCCTCTCCCTACCACTACCCAGCTTTCACCTCCACACCACTACAATTCAAATTCTGCCTGCCCCAACTGTTGGATGTCAACTCGCCTATAACATCATCATCCACTTTTGGACTGAAGCACATGTTAATAGGATCAATCACAACCCTCCACCTACTTCATATCCTTGTATCAGTTATTCCAACTTAGCTCGTCAACTCTACCCTGCTTTTGGGTTACTCCCGTGTTTCACTATCAGGTGGTTAACTGCCATTCCTGGTACATACCTTGCCTAAATGTCTTCTCTTGTTTTAACCTGTGGTTTTATGCCATTCTGTTGACTGATATGAACGTCTGTGCTCTCATAACCAAGTAATAATCTTCTCCCAACATGGCTTACCTACCCTGCCCTTCATTCACTGGTCATAGTTTCATCCTTTACTTGATAGAATGCCTATTTAGCAGTTAACACTTATAGGATCTGAAGAACTCTGACATCACAGCAGAAAGCACTTATAAAATGGATGTTGCTGCTTGATGACTTCAATAAATTCCTACTGGTGTACTTTTACAGTGTGTCTTTTATTCTTTTTTGCTTCCTAATGGAGTCAAAACATGGTTCCTTTTGATTTGTTGCACTCCCTTCAGCAGACCTTAGCTTTATTTTTAATTACTTGTTATATATGTAGTTTTAATTAATCAAGTTACCCAATAAACAGCATATTTCAAAAGTTCTTGGTAATAAATCTGTTTAACTCACTTTATGTGGGAAAGTACAGAAAAAGGCAGAGTAGCTTGTTAAACACCTGTCAGGCAGTTAGCACACAGGATTAAGGCTATGAACTATGAAGGAACTTTATCCAGTAGTCCAGAGTTTGATTCCTTCAGTCACCATTTGCTGACTTTGTGACTCTGAGCAAGTCACTTATCCAGACAGTTCTAAGAGTCTATGTTTAAAAAGGTACAAGTGGATCAGTGTTCTACCCTGGTTAACAAATACAAAGTTAATTCAGCAGGGCTGCTACCATCTGCCTCCTCCGCAATCCCTCCATTAAAACAGTGGTGACAATGACAGATGTTCATAAGAGAATACTTATGAAAGCACAAAAGCATTTCTTGTCATCCATCAGGGAGTAATTCTGGGGTACAACAAAGAAAATGAAGGTTCCCAAACAAAAGTACGGCAACAATCAGGGCCCACTACTGACTACTCATTCTAAAAGAGGAACAAATGGGTCTTGGGACAAATGTGTAGACAAAATCAACCTGATACTAGTGGAAGTGGGCCCAGTGATTAAAACAACACAAATGGGGCTTGGGACAACTGTTGAGACAAACTCAACCAGGAACTAGTGGAAAGGGACCCAGTGATAAAAACAACACTTCATTCAGTTGTGCTATAGAGTATCTTCGGACATGGCTTTCAATAGACAGTAGTAAAGGTAAAGGAATAAAATGTTTCCCCTTCCTACACAGTGGCTGCAATGATACTCAAACATTTTATGGTTATACATGGCACAAAAGATAATCGTCTGGATGATGCCCAAAACTGGAAATGTCAGTCCTGAAGGATGAATCTCAGATACTGCTGCTGGACTTGATGCATAACAATTTGCAGGTATAAGTCAATCACAACTTGCTTTCTAAATCAAACTCCCTTTGCAAAATACAGCACTATTAGCATTTTGAAATGTTTATATTCTCTGTAACTGTCATATTATTTAAAGTTAAGCATCAGTCTACAGTTTCTTATCTTTTGTGGCTCAAAAGAATCTGAAATAAAACATTCTTAATTCCTGTTTCTCACACATGTTCTGTGAAGCTCCTTTCCAAGAGGGAATGTTCCTACAGCACAGGATAATGTCAAGACTTCATCTGTCCCAGCAGTGTAGCCAGAAGAGTCCAAGAAACTGAAACAGCCACAGGACTATGGTGAATTCTCAACAATGCACATGGAGGTGAATCTGCCTCCAACTACCTCCAAACTGATGGTTTACAGAAAGTAGTCTGGCATCCTGGTTGGTAGCACAAGTGAGCTCTGACAGGCTTGGGTCCTTAGGGACTAACACTGCAGAGCAGGTCATTTCTGTGGTTGTTTGAACTTACATATTTTGGGGCTTTGCTTTCTTCCATTTTGATATACTATTTATTAAATTTAATAATATTTGTTAACCAAGTAAATAAACTGGTCCAAGGACCCTTTTTAGCTATGACTGAAGCCAATAAACAAATACAGTTTATAAGAGTAACATTGGTACAAAATGAGAAACACTTTACAATGTAAACATGAATAACATTCACATATACAGTGGTTTTCATATCAGGAAAACAAAGATGCGGCAATCATTCAATCATTTAGTAAGACAATGTACAGCAGCTTTCTAAATATTGTAATTTTAATATCCACTACGAAGCTTCTCAATTTAACAGCACATGTGAGTAAAATCTAAGCAGTTTTTGTAGGGGGAGGCTTCTCCTCTAAACTTTATTATTCTCACTCTGAGGTCACTGCAGTTCTGAAAATGAATAACCACTCCATCTTGTCTGCAGGCTTCCTGCAGCCTTCTCTTCTCCAGTTTCAATCTACCCTTTCATGTCTGACTAGCCAGTCCCTAACAAAAGTAGATCTCATATTCTGCTATGAAGCTGCAACAGACTCATGCAGACCCTGCATCCTCTGCCATCCCAAATTTACCCAAAGCACTTTACAACCCTCTGTTCCATTCTTCCTGCCAGCCTGTATTTTACCTTTTCTGAACCATTCTTGGATCCCCAACTTTCTCCTTACCTTTTTTCCCTGTAGATATACATTTTTGGTACATGCCAGGTCTTTCTACTCTCCCTGTAGGACAGTACAAGAAACTAGATCAGAGATTTTAAAGTAAGTTAAAAAAGGTGGTTAAAATTGTGGATATTGAAGTTCTACAACAAGAACAGTATTTTTATGAAACACTTGTGCCTCCCACCACCTCCATTACATTGCACATGCAAAAGAATGCATTCTGTGCACCCTTTACTTTAACAAACACTGCCACTTGAAGGAAAGGTCTTTTTTTTTCTTGATGGATGGAAAAGACATGCTGCATGTACCAAAAATGCCAGATTCCAAACTGTAGGGCTCGACATACTCTCTTGGTGAATTGGTCTAAGTCAGTGTTTCAATGCCACATTATATAGGTATTTTATGTATTTAAAAGTGAACGATGAACTACCCAATGCAGAAGTGAGTGATGCTTCAGCGCAGAGCTGGATCCAGCACATAGGCACCATGAAGGCTAGGGTCTTAAAAAAAAAAAAAAATATATATATATATATATATATATATATATATATATATATATATATATATATATATATATATATATATATATATATATATATATATAAAATATTTTTTTTTAGAATTCAGATTATGATCTGACGATTCTGAACCATTGAGAGAAATGAGTATGGTTCAGTGTGTTTAGGCTCGCTGCATTATCGTTATGATGTGCATGGCGGTTGGCTTGGCTTCTTCCACTCTTTTAGGAATGTGGGAGCATATTTCTACTGCTGATGATTTTTTTTTCTCCCACAGGCATCAGACTGAGCACCACTAAGCAGGTGCACTGGTCTGCTTTCCCACAGCCCAATCAACTTAATAGTTCAGTTGGCTCAGTGGCAGGTCACAGGTGCAGTAGCAGGTTTAACATTGCCTGTTAAACCGCATATAATTTTTTCTACTGCGGAATCCTGATGTGAGTCGCTCATGACCCATCACATTCTCTTATTATGTCAATGTTTCCAGTTAATAATACTGATGTTTTAAGAGTGTCTAAAACTGTCCCTGATTGTCTCTGATTGCTTTTGTATTTGGGCCTTTGTCCAGATTTCTTGCATTTGCCCCTCTTAATCCATCCTAAAACTGATGACTTTTGGAGAAAAGGTGGTGAATTACCCTTAATGAATAATGACAATAATTAGGGTTACAAGCTTCTTTTACTTGAACAAAGAGTGAGAAGGTCACACAGAAAAAAATGATCAGTAAAAACTAAATGAAAACTCCAGCCAAGCTAAAACTTCCACTGAGTGACCTGTCAAACCTCTTATATCAGAGACACATGGGATATATGCAAATGACTCTTTATTGGTCTGAAATTGTCCATTGAAATTACTTAAAAAGAAATAAGTCATGGGCATTCAGAATCACCATATAGCTGAAACACCTGATGCTCATAAGGGTCATTTGCATATATCCCATGTGCCTCCGCTACAAGAGGTTTGACAGGTCACTCAGTGGAAGTTCTAGTTTGGCTGGAGTTTTCATTTAGTTTTTACTGATAGGTTTCTTTTACTTCAGAAAAGTGTATGTTAATTCACATTCTCTTATTTTGTCAGTGGGTCAACTTAATAACACTAATGTTTTAAGTGTGTCCATGATTGTAACCAACTGACTCCGATTACTTTTGTATTTGTCCCTGATTCTTTTGAGATTTGAGATTTGCCCCTGATTAGTTGAGAGCTATGGTGTAGTCATAACTTGTAAAGGACAAAAATGCTTAACCTCTGCTTTGTTTTGTAATAAAAAAAGTATTTCTGTTTTAATTTTTCCTGTTCCGGTTGTTTTTTAGATCCGTGGACTGCCAGTATGATATATTATTTTCTTTACATTTTATTTTACCAATATTTGTGTGGTAACATGTCATGTAATTACTTCTTTACCAGTACCAGACATTTTTGAGAGCTGGAGGAAATGAGGACAGGCTTTTTTTTTGCAGCAGCAGCAGCAGTTGTGCTAAAAGGTTGAGAGAGGTATCATATACCTCGCTCTCAGCAGTTAAGGTTTGGACAGAATGCAAAGATTTTTGCCCCATATACATTTGGTCTATGTTCCTCATGTCTGTCAAATCACAAAGGATATAATACTAATTAACAATAAGGCTGTACAGACTTTCTGTATCCTTCAGAAAATGCATGCTAAGAACACAAATTCTGCAATAAGAGAGCAATTGTCTTTATTATTGGGCCTTTGCCCCCCCCCCATTATTTTAGACTTTGTCCAGACTTCTTGTGCTAAGAGGTTGAGAGGTATGCAGTAGTGAATTCACATACAGAAAGACAATAACAGGATTTTTATACTCCTTCCAAATTCTGCCACATTATACCAGTGAGGATAAAGGCTCTCCCTCGTAATTCCTCCTAAACTGTGTTTATTTATTTATTTTTGAGAAAAGCGGTGAATTAATTTACATTTAAATAAGGACAATAATTAGTTAAAGACTTCAGAAAATGTAAATTAATTCACTTTTCTTATTGTGGCTCCAAGTTAATAGTACTAATATTTTAAGTGTCCCTGATTGTCCCAAATTATTTCTGGTGACTGGCTGATGACTTTTTAGGAAAAGGTGGTGAATAATACTAAATAATGATATAACACTATTACAGTATAGACTTCTTTTACTTAAGAAAATGTATATCGATTCATTTTTATTATTCTGTCAGTGTCTCAAATTAACAGTACTAATATTTTAAAAGTGTTCCTGATTGTCCCTAATTATTTGTGGATTTGTCTCTGATTTGTTGAGAGGTGAGCTATGGATGGTAACTGGCTGATGTCTTTTGGAGAAAAGGTGATGAATGACTTAAGACTCTGTAATGACACTAGTAAAGTTACAGACTTCTTTTACGTCAGAAAATGTATATTGATTCACTTTTATTATTCTGTCAGTATCTCAGGTTAACAGTACTAATATGTTAAGTGTCCCTGATTGTCTGGACTGCTCAATAAATATTTTTTGGAGATGTCCCCAATTTGTTGAGAGCTATGGTTGGTGACTGCTTCCGATTGTAGAAAGCAAATTTGAAAGTTAATATAGGTATTGGAGTGTGCTGGGACATATATATACACACACACACACACACACACACACACACACACACACACACATGCATATGTATGTAAAAACACACACAGACATGTATACATATTCAGATGCATACACACACATGCAGGCACTGTAAATAAACAACATTTTAGAGGGCATTTGTTGTTGTCACTGTCTGGTGCAGTGTTTTGATTTCCAACTGAGGGCTTTTAGATTGACCGTGTAGAAAGCAAAACATTATCGATGTGGTTTGTTAGGAGGGAGGACACTCGGCTCAGTAGCTATAAAAGAGCAGTTTGAGCACAGTTTGACCATTACATTTATCTGATTCGCTTACAAAGGTAGTATATACCTTCTACAAAGAGGAACTCTCCTGAGACTGTATGTTTGTGTCTTGAACCAAAGCACCTTATTAAAAGTCCTGAACTTTTTGTGACCTGCCTTTGGAGTACTGACATAAGGCCTGTTTACAGCTAGTAAAGCTAGCATGTCAGAGGGCTTATGGGCTTTTGTTGTTGCAGTCTGGCACCGTGCTTGGTCTCCACCTGTAATCTCTGCAAAAAATGCTGGGGTAGCTACAGGTGATGTATGAAAGCACAAATGGCAGGGGCAGGAGATACATGAAAGTAACTGGCAGTTTCAGGTTCATTTCTGACTACTGATATAGTTTGTTGGAAAGGGGTAGCAAGATCCTTGAAAGAACTATACTGTCATTATTTATGGTAATGTGATTACTTCACAGCCTGAATCTGCTGTTGTGCTTTGTTTCCACCTGAGGGTGTTGGACCCCCTCTACAGAAGAGGCTATGCAAAACTAATTTCAAGAATGCATGTGTACTAACTAAGCAGTGTCGCAGAAGTTTCAGTCAGGTATTGTGTAGCTTCAATGCCATGTTTCCAAGCAGCTAAAGCTGTAGAGTCAAATTCATGGGAATGCTGAGCTGCAAGTTCTTTGGTTAGAACTGCAGTCCTGTGTGTGCTTTGTACCCGAGTCCTGAATACCCAGTTCTCTGAAGGTTTTGTATAGACTCAGAGGCACAGAGATACATAGCCTCTGGCTGCAGCTCATGCACCACCAGTCGGACATTTTGCAGTGTACTTCGGCTTTCACTGTGGGTGTTGTGTACTGCACATCTGCATCTTCATCTTTGAGACATTTAATATAATTACGGACAGTCTAGCTGTGGAGTTAAAAAAACAGAGGCCAGTCCTACATAGTACTAGCTGCTTTAGAAATTTAAACTTGAAATTACCAATGACACACACTGAATTATGCAGCTGTGCAAAAAGTTTTCAAAAATAGTATGCAGACAACCTGGAAGATTGCTTCACAAAAGAGTTCTTGCAGTTCTCCTGTTTAATCACACAAACTTGCATAGACAGCCCTATTTCAAGGAGACAGTATATTGCTAACCATGACCAACAAGAAACATTCCCCAATGCTGAAACTGTGCTCTGTATATTCCTGGGCATGCCTGTTGCCAGTAGCAGTGGGAGAGGTCCTTCTCCTGTTTAAAAAGGATAAGTACTGAAAGAAGAACATCCATGAGCCAAGAAAGGTCATCTGCTTTATCTTTACTAGCAGTGGAATCCACTTTGGTCAAACAGTTGGAGTTTGATGATCTTGTGGATGCTTTCTCAAAGAGAAAATCACATGAAGTTAAACTGTAAAGCTTGTGTTCAATGCTGCGCATTTCATTTGCTAAGTTAAGGATAGTGTTTAAAACAGCAGCACCGCCTTACACTATTAGCCTTGCCTTTATGTCTAAGTTTGAGTTTCCTTCCACAATGTTTAACTTTTAAACTCATTCCAAATGTGAAGAAAATTAATTCCAAACTTTTTTCACACACATGGTGACACTGCTATAGTATCTTTCATATTTAAAGTAATATTGAACTTGAATATAGTTAAATTCCTTGTGAGGAATTACAGTCCACAGAGTATATGAACACACTGCATTTGTAGCCAGATAAAGCTAAGTGGCTTACACAGGGTCATTTTATTTTCCATATATTCCACCTTGTAAAGTGAATGATAAGTCAGGGGCCGCCTTCTAATTTGGCTATTGTACATTGTTAAACACTATGGGGTGGCCACAGTGCTGCAGCGGTTAGCGTTGCCACCTCACAGCAAGAGGTTCTCCGGTACGATTCTCGGCTGGGGTGCCTTCTGTGCGGAGTCTGCATGTCCTCCCTGTGGTCGCGTGAGTTTCCTCCGGGTGCTCCAGTTTCCTCCCATAACCCTAAGACATGCTGTAGGTGGATTGGACACTCCAAATTGGCGCTAGGCATGAATGTGCGCATGCGTGTGCCTTCCGTGGAAGGTTGGGTGCCGGGCTAGCACCTCGGCACCATAAAACTCCACTGCCACTCATGAGCGGACAGGTGATCCGCTGTGGCGACCCCTAACCGGGAAAAGCCGAAGAAGAAGAAGAACATTGTTAAACACTGTCTGGACATGCTTTGACTGAGTATGTTTAAAATATTTTGCGCAAAGTATTTTATTCAACATTGCCAGTTTACACTTTTACCTCTTGATGTGCTAGTATGTTAAATGCTGCACTACAGACTGTAGCCAGCTAAAGCTAGCAGTTATTAAAGATGTACACAGGGTCATTTTATTTTCAATGTATTGCACCCACTAATGTGAATAAGTGCCATTTGCAGTAAATCTCAGGGTCATTTTCCTTATTTGGCAACTGTTCATACTTGGTCACTCTTTATATTATTTTACTTGGTATGTATGTTTACAATATTTTACAAAAAAAAAATAATAATATTCGGTATTACAAGTTTACATTTTTATCTCATGATGTGTTTAATATGTCATATCTTGCACAAAGAATGTGTTCAATATTGCCAGTTTGCTTCTTGGTGCATTTTTAAAATGTCTAATCTTGCACAATGTTTTACGTTAGTACCCAAGTAGGGCTAATTGACTTGCTTGTTTAGAATGTTACATTTTGCAAGAAGTATGCTGCAATGTACATATTTAACCTAACTGCAGTCCTCTGCAGGGTCTTCATCCATTTACTGTTGTGACTTGAAGATGGCTATAAAATGTGGAGGACAAAACTTTATTTTTGTGTGTGAGGCACAAAACTTCTGTGGGAAAACTGTGACTGGGATACACTGACAAGCACTGTATGGAACGCGACATTAATTGTGGAATTCACTTCACATGGTTATTATGTCTTACACATTCTGTCTGAAATGAATCCCTCCACAACTTACTATGACACTCATTAGTGCTTCCCTATAAGTTACCTGACTGTGAATCCCAGCATATGCCTTTTTTGTTCAATAGCAACCCAGATGCACTTCAGTGTTAGTCTCAACTCTCAAGGAAAGTGAGACTTGCTGTTGCTCATGCTACATCTGTTTGCAGTATGAATTTTTTTGTTTGGCTAGTTGACAGATGCCTATCTCTCAATGTTTTTACCGTGTGAAACTTGAAATAAAAGTTAAAAATGAGAAAGTGTGTAGTCACTGTAAAAGTAGAATCACTGTAAAAGTAACGAGTTGTTTGAACAGTGTTTCATGGTAATTGGAGTAAGACAGCCATATAGTGGGCTGGTGGCATGGTGGGGGGGCATGATGGGGGGGGGTAGAAGTCGTGATGGGAGGCTCAGTCCAATGTCTTGCCTAGGGCCCTATATGACTATGATCCAACTCTGCTTCAGAGCTGAGAAATTTAAGTGTCTTAGAGCTCTAAGACTGAAGGGAACCAGGCTGCAGTGCTGACATTACATCTCTACACCACAGAGATGCATGTGACAGCAATGGGCCTGTACATCTCACTAAAATGCCTTCTTTATTTATTGCCTTTACTTTATATGCCTATTATTAGCCATTTTCAACTAAAAATAAAATGATAAGTGTAAATAAATAGCAGAAATTAAAAAAATAGCTGAATATATCAAAATAGGTAATTAACTGCATTGTGGAATGTAAAAACAGGGGTAGAACTGTTTTTACATTCCATAATGCAGTTAATTAACTATTTTGATATATTCTGCTGCATGTGTTTAAACAGACCCTTCTAAACAAACAGTACTTAAAGGGCTTCCAATGGAGGGCTTGGACTTGAATTTCAAATGGGGAAGATAACTGAATGAAAGGACTGGAGCAAGTAAGACAAAAACAACCCAGCTACCAGATGAATTCAGACATGTCCTTGCAAATAACCAACAACACTTGGTAATCTATGGAATCTTAAGAATAAAACTCTTTTATATGCGTATATACTTTTACAGGAAAACAGAAGCAAAATATTTAAATTAACTAATATATCTTTACAACTTTAAAAAAACAGTTCACAAAAAAGTTCCTTCATCTTTGTTTTCTAGCAACAGATGATCCCTAGTCCTTTATGACAGAAAACATGGTTTTACATCTCGCTTTTTATCATCAATCCAAGATCACCTTCTCTGAGTCATCCCCATGTGTTACTTTAGCTACATACAGCTATAAATAACATTTATTTCATTTCCTTTTAAATATATATTAGGTCTCTCATTAATTGTATGAAAGCTGGTGTATTCAAATCCAGTGCTCTTTTCCTGCATGACTTTTAGTTACCTGGTAAACTATTTTGCTGCTATCACAATTTTCAATCATTTTACATATCTACAAATTACTGACACAAATTATATTCAAATTCTTGTGAAGGATTTGAATTATTCATCAGTTTCTGCAGGCAACTGTTCTTTTAATTAGCCCACAGATTGATTAATCTGAGGTCTGACAATGTTACAGTGCTGTTTGATAAAAAATAGCTTGCCTGTGACCTGTCACATCCTTACTCCCCCATCTGACTCTCTGGCTTCAGGGTACAGTTTGCAAACTCTGACTGCTAGTGGTGGAGTCAGATGCCTTGTCACTGTAACAATGGACTGGTAATGTCCATGGATCGTGAGGGGAATGACCAATCGTAGCAGTATGGTTAATGACAAGAAGTTCAGAAATATAAGCACTGAGGATTCAGAACAAAAACAAAGCATTATCAGTTTTAACTAAACCAAAGATGAAGGTTATGATATTTAATAAGCTCATACTGGCCTGTCCAGTAGGAGGACCGGTGACTAATGACAATGCGCAACTATAATGCCGTGGAAGATACAGCTCAGCAAAGCTATGGAGATGCTGCCAGTGTCATTTACTTGTGATACTATACCCAGCTCTGAGTACCACATGTAAGAATCCAGACATCTCTGATGTGGAACATAGTATCTAAAACTGTTTATAATGTGCTCTGTGAGAAGAGATGGAATGTGTTTGTTTATCCATAACAAGAAGAGAGTGATAAGGGTCTCCTATTACCTCAATGATTTTATTAGAGTAGATGAGGGTGTTCTTCAAATAAGACAGAGCAACAGGGACAGAGGTAGGCACTGAATAAGTTCAACTCAGGAAGGATTTATTTATTTATTTATTTTATTTTTATTTTACATTTGTTAACCGGGAGAGTCCGACTGGATACATGTCCATTTTCAGCGGAGGCCCGGGGAGAAAAGCTCCAGGTACATAACAGACATATGAACATTGTTAATGCAAAAAAGGAAGATAGTTGAGTTTTAAATACAATATAAAGATACATCACATCTTGGGAAAAAAATAACAGCAGCATATAAATAAAACATAGGTCAGTTACAAAGGCGCCTTGTTAAAAAGTTAAGGATAGTGAGGTAAGAGAAGGGTAAATGATAGTGGTTAATCAGGTTTGGAACAGGGACATTGCCAGAGAGTATTGAGATGGGATTTAAGCTTTTTTTTGAATTGTAGGAGTGAAGGTTCTGAGGTGATCATGGTCGGTAGGGAGTTCCACATTTTACCTACAAAGTTTGAGAATAGAGAATCCCCAGCAGAATTATTGGCTTTGGTAGTTTGAGCTAAGATCTTATTGGAGGAGCGTAAAGATTGCAGGTTAATATAGGGGGTGAATGATGTTTTTCAGAGCTGGTGTTTTCTCTGGGTGATACAGTATCTGGTGAGCCATTTTGAGTTGGTTGAAATGGAGTTGGCTGGAAAACTCTAACCACCCTAGTTGCTTCAAGTTAGTGCAGTGGTCCGTTCTAAAGGTGGAATTTGTGGCAAATCTAGCTATGTGATTGTAACAAGAAGCAAGTTTGTTAAGGGCTGTCTTGTTTAGGTTTGTAAAAAGGGGAGGCATAGAAAAGAGTTGATAGTAGGTGTGTGCTGGCAATTGTAATTTTAGCATGAGGAGTGAGAAAGTGTTTTACTTTATAGAGAGAGCCAAGCTTTTTATTGACGGTTTTGATGGTTAGATTGAAATGGGTGTCAAATTTAAGGGAGTTATCAATGGTAACACCTAATAGCTTTGTGTAAGCTTCTGGTGATATAGTGATTCCATTGGAGGATGTAATAGAGAAGGTGGGGGGAAGAGTCTTGTTAGTGGGTGAGAAAGTAAGTAGTTTTGTTTTGTTGGGGTTGAGAACTAGTCGACTTGAGAACCATTTTCTATTAGGTTGAAGGTGTCTTGGGTTGAAGCAGTGAGGTCTGCCAGGTTGGAGGCAGTGCTGATGATAGTCGAATCATCTGCATATTGAATGCATGTGGCATGGGGGTGATTGTGGGCAGGTCATTAACAAAGATGGTGAAGAGAAGAGGGCCAAGAATAGATCCTTGGGGAACTCCAAGTGTAACAGGTAGGCATGTGGATAATTTGTCCTGCCATAGAACAGCCTGTTGCCTATTGGACAGGTAGGATTGGAACCATTTCAGCGTGGAATTGCTGAGTGATAGTTTTTTTAATGTATGGAGGAGTTGAATGTGGTTCACCATATCAAAGGCCTTGGAGAGGTCTAAGAAAAGAGCAGATGATAGTTTATTATTGTTTCTGAAGTTATTGATGGTATTAGAAAAGGATAGTAGGGCTGATGTGGTACTGTGATTTGGCCTGAAGCCATGTTGGGAGTTGGCTAGATTTAAACAAGGTTAGGAGAAAGCACTTCTTTATTGAAATAGTAGTTACATATCTGGAAAAGAAATTCCATTTCCAGTGGTTTAATACAACCTATGACTTGACCTTACTAAGAAATTATAGCTATCTGCATTACTTCCCTGTATTAACTGCAGTATCTGGAAAAGCATTCTGTGCTTGAATGTTTGATGCACGGGACCAAATCAGGGGGAGACCTGCATACAGGTTTGGAGAAGAAAAATTGATACAACGTATTTAAGGTCTGTAGCCGTGTAAAGACAATGTACATAATTAGGTGGGCCAAATGGCCTTCTTCCATTGAACATTTATTTCCATAGTGCGTTTCTAAGAACACTTGTGAAGATGGCTGGTGCCTTTTAGTACTGTATCAATGAAAGATTATAAGAAGAGGTGGACACCAGTGTTGATGAACTGGTCATCAGGGAGTGAAAACTGGAGTTAGCAGCTTTTGTAATCTTGATAGGACTATGGAGTCACTCCTGTCCATCATATACCGACTGAGCAAAGTATGAACCCAATTTTTCAGAAAGTACTTCTGGGGCACCACATTGAACCACCTTTCCTGCATGTATCACCAGCACCTTGTCCGAGTCCATGATAGTATTCAGTCTGGATAAAAAGGGAAACACAAAATTAGAAATTAGCAATATTAAACCAAAAAAGACACCATGCAGCACATCATTCGGCTGAAACCTTAACCTGCAAGCACCATGTACAACTCTAACACTGTCATCATCAAAATAATAATAATGCATTTGCACATTTCACATTCATACTTACTAAACTATAAATGTTTCCCAAAGTTACTTCACATTCATCCACCTGACTTTTATCAGAATTTGCGAGTTTCACATCTATATGACCTTTGCACTGCACAGACTCTTTTGAAACTCTACCATGTTAGCATGTGGAGTGTTCATCTCGCCTTTGTTCTTACACATGGGTGTCGGAGCCGATCCTCGGCTCTGAGTCGGCCGCTTAGCAAAGCTTTGCATCCAGAAGAAGCTCGAGACCAACCTACCTCCCACAATTCCCTCTGCCTTTACCTCAGATCTAGTTTGCAAAAAAAAAAACACCAGATCCAGCAACAACAAAGTAAATATCCAAAGAATACATACGTATACACAAGGAGCGTAAGTAACTTAAGCCAGTAGTACAACAGAGAGACCACTAGTGGGAGACAAACAGACCAGACATCTAAACTGGACGTTCTTCCTGACCTGAGGGTGGGAGGGTGGGGATGTAAGAACAAAGGCGAGATGAACACTCCACATGGAACGTTATGGTAATAACATAACCTCTTTATGTGAGAGTGTTCAATCTCGCCGTTTGTTCTTACACATGGGTAGTGTCCCTAGCTCCGTGACCCTGAGAGACTCACAGAAGAACGTTCCTGAGCACAGTGGAACCAAAAGTTGCTCTGTCCCTGGAAATTCTATCCACTTTATAATGAGTGATAAACGTATGTGGTTTAGACCAAGTGACGGCCGCACAAATAGTGTCCAAAGGCAGGCGAGCCGCATGAGCCAAAGATGTAGAAACTGATCTAGTAGAATGTCCTTTTGGTTTGGTGGGCAAACTCTGACTAGAAGCAGCATAAACGAAGGTAATACAATCAGTTAGCCATTTGGAGAGAGTACACTTCGTCACTGCCATGCCCTTTTTGTTGTCCGCAAAGGCTATAAAGAGTTGGTCTGCTTTCCTATGATCTTTAGTTCTGTCTAGGTAGAATCTGAGTTGTCTACGAACATCCAACTTGTGCAACATATATTCCAGCTTATTGGAATGATTTTTGAAAAATGTGGGAAGCTCAATGGATTGATTAATGTTGTTAACTGAACAAACCTTAGGGAGGAAAGAAGGGTTGGTGCGTAAAGATACTCTGTCCGGGTGTAAAATTAAATATGGCTGTTTAATGGAGAGAGCTTGAAGTTCTGATACTCGTCTGGCTGAAGTGATAGCTACTAGGAAGAGAGTTTTCCAGGACAAGAACTTTAAGGAACAGGAAGAAGCTGGAAGGGTGGTAACATTAGTTGGGATAAGAGGAGATTTAGATTCCAAGGAGCCGTAGGAAACCTAACCGCTGGTCTAAGATGAAAGGAGCCTTTCAAAAAGGCTTTACAAAGCCTATGAGCCATAATGGGCGCTCCATTCTCTCCTACATGAAAGTTAGAAATAGCAGCCAACTGAACCCTCAAGGTGGCAGTAGAGGCTCCTTGGTGAAAAAGCATGGATAGGAACTCTAAAACCTTGTTTAGCAGGGCTATTAAGGGATCCAAATGCTGTGCAGTCGCCCAGTAGACGAAACGTTTCCACTTACTGGTGTAAATTTTTGTAGTGGAAGCCTTATGAGAGGCTACTAGAATGTCTTGAACTGCCGGAGAGAGAAGATCAGACCTGGCTAAGAAGGGAAGCGGAGCAGCCAAGCTGCTAACCTGAGGGACAGGAGTGACAGGTGGGGAGCTCCTGACGAATGAGTCAGTAGCTCTGGCACTGGGTCCAGAATCCATGGCTCCCGTATTTGGTGTGCTTGAAGAAAGGGGAACCAAATCTGATGAGGCCAGAATGGGGCAATGAGAATTACAGTCCTTTCTAGATCCTTGGCTTTCTGGAGAAATCTCGGTATCAGAGGTATAGGGGGAAAAGCGTACAGGAGACCCGGGGGCCAATCGTGAATCAGAGCGTCCCTGGGGACATCCCCTGGAGGGGGTAACAGGGCAAAGTAGCTTCTGCATTTGGTGTTCATTGGAGACGCAAACAGATCGCAGCAAGGCTGGCCCCACTTGTGGAATATCATTTCCGCTATTGTCTGGTTGAGGGACCACTCGTGAGGTAACAGGATGGCTCTGCTCAACCTGTCCGCTATAACGTTGGATAACCCCGGGATGTGCATTGCTATCAGAAAGCGACCCGTGTACTCTGCCCATTGCCAAATTCTCATGGCCTCTCTGCACAACTGGTAAGACTTGGTTCCTCCTTGTTTGTTTATGTACCAAACTACGGACATGTTGTCCGTTTGAACTGCAATGGTCCCAGCAATGCTAGAAACACTGCCCTCATCTCCAGGACATTGATGTGCAGGTTGTACTCTAAACTGGTCCATTCGCCTTGGACTGTCTGTCCCTGAAAGATGCCCCCCCACCCTATCAGGGAAGCGTCCGTGGTCACTGTGGCTGTTGGTGTGGGTAACACAAACGGTCGGCCGCTGATGAAATTGTGATTCTGTAACCACCAAGACAGGTGTGCTTTGCAGGTGTTTGTAATGTGAATTTCGTGCGTCAGCGGTAACTGTTGGAACGACCATTGTGCGAACAGCAGCCATTGGAGAACTCTCATGTGTAGTCTTCCCATGGGAACTGCAATGAGGGAAGCTGACATGAGTCCCAAGACTTTCAGGACTAGTTTGGCTGGGGATTTCTTGGACAATAGAAGGAGAGATATGTGTTTTTGTAGGGAAGCTATTCTTGCGGAGGGAAGTCTTAGAAGCAAGGAACGGGTATCCAAATCTGCCCCTATAAATGAAATATGCTGCGATGGCTGTAACGCAGATTTTTCGAAATTTATCAAAATCCCTAGCTGAACACAAAGGCTGAGTGTGTAGTCCCTGGCTTGTATCAGTCGACGCTCGGTGGTGGCAGTAAGGAGCCAGTCGTCCAGATACGGAAACACCCGGAATCCTAGGCGTCTCAAGTGAGACGCTACCACTGCCATGCATTTGGTGAAAACCCTGGGGGCTGAGGTTAGACCAAAGGGCAGGGCCCGAAACTGAAAGTGGCTGGCTCCCAGCCGGAAGTGCAGGTGATCTCTGGACGCTCTGGCCATTTTGATGTGGTAGTATGCGTCCTTGAGATCTATTGAGCACATCCAGTCGTCCTTCTGTAAAAACGGAAGGATCGATTGAAGCGTGACCATCCGGAACTTTTCTTTTTTCACATAGGTATTTAGATTGCTTAGGTCCAGAATTGGCCTCCAGTCCCCTGTCTTTTTTGGAACTAAAAAGAACCTTGAGTAAGTTCCGGATCCTCTTTGGTCCACCGGGACTGGTTGGATGACTCTTTTTTTCTAGCAGCTTTGATATTTCTATAGCTGCAGGTTCTCGCAGATGGGGCGGTACATCTGGGAATCTTTTCTGTGGTAACGGGGGGAATAGAAATGGGATTTTGTATCCTCTGGTAATAATGCTTTTTACCCATTTGTCTGAAGTAAGGCTTTGCCAGGCCTGAGGGTATAAAGCTAAGCGACCCCCGACTGCCTCCAGAGCAGGACAGTCGGGCCTCCTTTCAGGAGTGCTGGAAAGGCTTCCCAGGGATGATATCCCTGTCGCCTTGGTTCTGCGGACCCCCTCTACCGCCAGGGCGGCGTCTTCCACTTCTGCCCCCCCCCCCTCTGCCTCTGGAGGGGCATCACCCTGTGTGCTTGGGAAAGAAACCTGGGGTTTGCAAAACCACATTTTCCCACCTCGTTGCCCTTTGGGGTACGGTCTGGATGGGGTGGAAAAACGGACTCCGACAGCAGACAGAGTTTCCCTCTTGCTCACACCGGGTCAGGGTCTCCTTTACTTTGGGGCCAAAGAGAGGGGCACCATCAAAGGGGGCGTTAGTAAAGGAAGACTTGAAGGCTTCCGCAAAGGAGCACAGGCACATCCAGGATTGTCTACAAAGAGCAATCGCTGAAGCCGCAGCCCTACTCGACCCTTCGGCTGCATACGAGATGAGCCTCATGGACGAGTTTACAACAGATGTAAGGGTATTGAGCTGTGCTGTAACCTTATCCGAGACAGCAGCATCTGTAGTACCCTGGAGGGTATCTCCCAACTCTTTGACTAGATCCCTCTGTAATCGTGTGAAATGTGTCAAATAGTTCAGCGATCGCATGGAGAAAGTCGCTGAACTGAAAATGCGCTTCCCATATCTGTCCATGGTCCTAGAATCTCTGTTAGGAGGATGGACAGACAAGGAAGATTCAGACATCTCCTTTTTCGTGGCAGCTGCCACCACCATAGCGTCCACTGGAACTCCCTTAGTGAGGTATGCCTTATCCTGAGGGGCCGTTATATATTTATTAGGCTTTCTGGGAACTGGCTCCACTGTGTCAGGTGTCTCCCGCCCTTGAGCAATTAAATCCATTAACTCGTCAAGGGCGGAGTGACCCAGGAGGAAGAAGGCGAGCACCAAATGCCTTCAGCAAAACCGACTCATCCTCAGAAGGGGGTAGGGCTTGCCAATCACCTCTCTGTTTCAGGATCTCCAGGATGTCAGAAAAGGAGACATCCTCAGAGGGTGATTTTGGGGATCCTTCTGACTCATCTAAGTCAGTGTCTGATGTTAAGGACTCTTGTGGAGAATCCAAGTGCCTCCTCTTGCACAATCTTTTCCTCAGGACGTCATCGGGGGGGGGGGGCATCCGATTAAGCCTCCGAGGAAGAAGGGGCTCCCTCTGGGGGTGGCTGAGACACTGGTGCTCGACGCTTTTGTGTAGTCATAGGTGCAGAAGAGGACAACGGGCCTTTATGGGAGGGAGAAGTTGCTTCTGCTGAAGTAGTTGTCTGGGAAGACAATACCTTCCTCATAAGGTCGAAGGCCCCTGGACCCCGAGCCAAGGAATCCCCCGGTTCTGAAGAATGCGGAGGAATCGCCGACGCAGAAGCCAAGGGCACCGACCCCGAGGACGGAGCCGAAGTGATCCGTGCCGAGGTGCTGAGAGGGAGAGTCGGCACCGAAACATCGGTTCGACTCTCGGTCCCGGAACCAAGGATAGATCGATGGCTCCACGAGTCCGGTAGTGGTTCAGACGGAGTCGAGGTCAACGGTGCCGACCGAGAAAGAGACGGTTCCGGCACCAAGGGCTCCACTATCACCAGATCAACGTCTCCTGGCTCCGAGGGCTGAGTAGGCCTCGGAGGAGGACCAGATGGAGATAAAGGAAGGCCTTCGAGTCTCGACACTAACTGAGAGGAGACTGCAATGAGTTTGGACAGGGCCGTGTTCTCCATTAGCTTCTGCACCACATGATCTACGTCGGTGTCGGAGAGGGGCCTGGAAGATCGTGTCGAAGGAATTGAGGACGGTGCCGGCCTCAAAAGAGCAGGAGGTGGAATCTCCATCACCAGTTCCAAGACTCGAGGCTCGGTGACAGACAGTAGCTCGACACTCGGCCCCGAAGTCTGTGGAACCAGTGAACGAACTTTAAAAGAAGAACTTGGAGCCGATGACATGGGCTCCGAAGTCCTCGAGTCCTTCGAGGATTTAGAAGTCTGGTCTGACTTGTCTAAAGCCTCTTGGAAGGTAGGCTTCAACAGACCTCTGTCCATAAGCTTCCTGCACCTATCTGTCATGACCCTTCCACTAAAGGAATGACATATGGAACAGTCTTCCTGAAGATGGAGAGGGCCAAGACAGTAGACACAGGAGCTATGATTGTCAGTGACAGACATCTTCTGTCCGCACTGACATCTCTTAAAACCTGATTTAACCTTGTCTGACATTCTGTAAGAAGGAAAATAAGTAAGGTATTGTAGATTGTCAAGAAACTCTGTCAAATTAGTGAAAAGTCACAGCAGTAATATATCAAGTATCCAAATCCGAGTTTTTAGTAGGTGGGGTAGGGCTTAGGTAACCTAAACTAAATATAAATGTATAAATACACTACATATAGCCGAAAAGAAGACCAGACCATACATACACACACACACACTAAACAAAGTCTATAATCCTAAGAGTTTTCAAGAAAAAAATCTTTGAAAAACTTTAGCTTATCTGTCCAAGTTGGCTCAGAGCATTTCAGAATGATGCGATCGGTTGCAGCGGCAAACTAGATCTGAGGTAAAAGCAGAGGGAATTGTGGGAGGTAGGTTGGTCTCGAGCTTCTTCTGGATGCAAAGCTTTGCTAAGCGGCCGACTAGGAGCCGAGGATCGGCTCCGACACCCATGTGTAAGAACAAACGGCGAGATTGAACACTCTCACATCAACAGTTAAAAGGGGTACTTGCCATAACAAAGCATCTTTTAGATGGGTGCATCATCATTAAGCTCTATTCCCTTGTGCTGATTCAGTCCATAATTTTAGTGAAGAGATTCAACCCACCCCCAGTTCTTTCAACATTAGCCCTTAAAACAGATATAAAAAAAGAGAGAAACTACTAAGAAGATTGAGCCAAAGCCACTCTCAATGTAAAAGCCATAATGGAGAGTTTGAAGGAAGGGATGGCTTGCAGCAGCAAGGGCACACACACACACACACACACACACACACACACACACACACACACACACACACACACACACACACACACACAATGAAGGAATATATGAGACCAAACATTTAAGACTGCTGACTCAAAGGAGACCAAGTCACATTCAGAGTGCTTGGAAAATGTGTGGACCTAGACAGTGCTGCACATACCTTTTCCAAAGGGACATTTTGAAACAAGGTACTTGAGGTAATCACAGATCTGGAGGAATGGACCTTGGGTGCATAAGGAAGCATCCTTTCACACTTGACATTCTTGCCTGTCCACTGTAAAGGAAAAATAAAAAAAACTGGCCATCTGTGAGCTAAGTGAAATGGAAGGATAAAATCCTTGCCATGATGCAGGTGACCCGAGCTCAACTAGCAGCCTGGGTGCTTGAAGAAGCCATCAGAAGAGAATGGTAGTAAGCAGCTACTACTGATCTGCCCATTTTTGGAGGAGACAGGTGGCTGTGGCTCACCACTTAGGTGATACCAAAAGGGAGTACTAGGTGTTCAAACTGGAGTATGAACCTGTGGGCACATGCTGCCAATGTGCATATGCATGTAGCTCAGGGGGCATGCAGAGGCAAGGTCCGCAAGGCTTGCTTTAGCTATAGAGCTTGTAAAGCCTGCTGTGAGGTTGAGGGATGCTCCAAGGGGGATGGAAGTCAGCCTGCTCCTTACCATTAGACTCTCATCACAACAGAAATGAATAAGATGATGAGACACCCAGGCAGGAACAAATGGATTGAAGGATTCTCTCCGTGCCCAAGGATACCTCTCAACTCCCTCCCCCATGAGATAAAATGGGTAAAGAGAGTGCAGCCATCAGGCAGGTCCAGTGAGGCATAACAATAAATAAATAAATACAAAACAGCTGGTTATCCTTTTGCAAGAAGGATGCTCCCCAGGAATTACATCTTAACCACCTTTTTACTTCCATGTTAAGTATAATGTGATTCTTTTGAGTGAAATACTCCATCACAATCACCCAAAGACATATATACTGTTTTAAAACCAAAATGCATAGCAAATCTGGGAAAGACAGCAGGATAAGTGCAGACAACATCCTTGTCTTTACATAAAATCAAGTAAGGGGACTGAAATTAAACAGCCTGAAATTCCAAGACCCTACCAGATGAAATAAGGGCCAAAACACTGGAATTTTTCAAGGCAGTAACTTCAGTTTGGTTGTGTGAGCTCTCTCAACACGACTTTTTCCTAACAAAAAAACTGAGGTTCAGTGGAGGAGAGAAATCCCAGAGAGGTGACCTTAACAGAAATGTACCCCTCAAGAACATTTTGCACACATGTAGCAAGGCCAAATGCTTCCTTGCACTGCCTTCATGAATGTTAGAAATGGTAGAAAAATGAACTTTTAACTGCAGAATAGCTAAAGCTCTGAGTGAAAGTGTGTGGAAGTACTCAAAGACGAGCACCAGTTCAGCCTGTCTCCACTATGAAGGATAACACAACCACCACTTTTCTGCTGGGACGTGAATATGGGGGTGGACAGACTTCTGGATTAGAACTGGGAAACAAGGCTCTCTAGTTGTAAATTTGTCTAAATCTTCACTAAGTACAGTGCATGTGACCTTAGTGAATAAAGTGCTAACATTCATCCCAGCCCTTAAATCTCGATTAAGTAAATTTACCTTAGATATAAAATATTTTGGCAGAAACATAACTCTTAAGAATATGTTTGGTCAACACAATAGAGAGGAAGGGTCCTACTATGTTCAAGAAACCTAGTACCTTTGTACCACCTTTTCATCCAGTGGTTGAGATGTTTACATGTATGTGTGAGACTGATGTAGCCAACATGAGACATGGGAACAACCATAAAAGCTTCTTACAGAAGAAAAATGAGCACTGGATGAGTTGATGCACAATGATGCCATTGTTATTAAGCCAGTTGATAAGGCAGGGGCATTGTTGTTCTAGATGCAGATGACTATCATATGAGAATGGCTGAAATGCTCAGTGATACGTGTACCTATCTGAAAATACCAAAATGGGAGGTTAAGAAAATCATCCAGAAGGTAAAATATCCTTACCATAATTTGCGTATGATGAGGATTATCAGTCAGGACCTCTGTGAATAGCTTGTGGTCAAACATCCTGTGACACCTACAATCAATAGCCTGCCCAAGATACACAAGGATAAGCAAAACCCACCCCTACGCCTGATTGTCTCTGGGGGTGGATGGCTCACAGAACCAGCTTCTATTTATGTGGAGCATCAACTAAATAAAGTTTTACCCAAAGCTGTTACTGTACTAAAAGGCACTTCACAGTTTTTAGATGCTCTGCATTGTTGTGTACAAACAGTGAACGATACCATGGATCTTATAATGGCTACCATGGATGTTAAAAATCTACTTACAGTAATCCCTAATGATCATGGCATTGAAGCTACTAGAGAATTTTTAAGACAGAGTGATGTTCTTGATGGCAACACTGCTCTCCAGGCGTGTCTACTTTTGGATATTATACTTGGTAATAAATTCTTCTTGTATGGCTGTGAGCAATGTTGGCAGAAATGGGGAGTAGCAATGGGCACTTCATGTGTCAACAGATAGTCCAATATAGTGATGGCCCAATGGTATTCTGACTACATTTTCAAAGCCAAGAATATATGGAGGGATAATACTGTTTATTATGGACAATTCGTTGACGGCATTTTTCTCCTGTGGTGTGGCAGTGATGATAAACATTCTTGCTTTGTTGAGTACATAGCAAGTACCATCACTTTTTTGCAATTTGATGTCTACAGATCCACTTGAGTAATTGAGTTTTAGATATAACATTATTATTGGATGATCAAGGAAGATTTAATACATGGATACATAAAAAGGACTGTTGGAAGAACCACCTTCTGCACAAGACAAGTATGCATTCTGCACATGTATACCCGCACATTAGCAAGGAGCAGTTACTTTGCACCTCTAGATTATGCACTGATGAAGTATATATGAAGGAAACTGAACAATTAGTGAAATGTTTTCATGTTCATGGCTATAGACAACAAAAAGTCCAACAGGGACTCAAGCCCACTATGAATATGCAAAGAACAAGAGGATGTCCTTATTTTTCAGAGAATAATACACCAGAAGTAATCTGTCCCATACCACAGGAAGACAACAGTAATAAAAGTGGCTTAAGATGTCTGCTTACATATAGCAGTCTTCTCTCTTTTGGCTGTTCCCTTTATGGGTTGCGACAGTGGATCATCTGTTTCCATTTCTTCCTGTCCTCTGCATATTGCTCTGTCACACCAACCACCTGCATGTCCTCTCTCACCACATCCATAAACCTTATCTTAGGCCTTCCTCTTTTCTTCTTACCTAGCAGCTCCATCCTTAGCATCCTTTACCCAATATACCCAGCATCCCCCCTCAACACATGACCAAACCAACGCAATCTTGCCTCTCTGACTTTGTCTCCAAACCATCCAACCTGAGCTGACCCTCTAATATACTGATTCCTAATCCTGTCCATCCTTGTCAAACCCAGTGCAAATCTTAACATCTTTAACTCTACCACTTCCAGCTCTGACTCCTGCCTTTTTGTCAATGCCACCGTCTCCAACCCATACAACATAGCTAGTCTCACTACCCTCTTGTAGACCTTCCCTTTCACTCTTACTGGTACCCGTCTGTCACAAATCACTCCAGACACTCTTCTCCACCCATTCCACCCTGTCTATACTCTCTTCTTCACCTCTCTTCCACACTCACCATTACTCTGAACTGTTGATCCCAAGTACTTAAACACATCCAACTTTGCCAACTCTACTCCCTGCATCCTCACCATTCTTCTATCCTCCCTCTCATTCACACGCACATATTATGTCTTAGTCCTGCTGACCTTAATTCCTCTCCTCTCTAGAGCATACCTCCACCTCTCCAGGGTCTCCTCAACCTGGTCCCTACTCTCAGTACAGATCATAATGTCATCTGCAAACATCATAGTCCATGGGGCCTCCTGTCTGATCTTGTCTGTTAACCTGTCCATCACCACTGCAAATAAGAAAGGGCTCAGAGCTGATGTAATCCCATCTCCACCTTAAACGCATCAGTCATTCCCACTGCAGACTTCACCACTGTCACACGACTATCATACATATCCTGTACCACACTTACATACTTCTCTGCCACTCCTGACTTCCTCATACAATACCACAACTCCTCTCTAGGCACCCTGTCATATGCTTTCTCCAAGTCCACAAAGACACAATGTAACTCCTTCTGACCTTCTCTATATTTCCTCATCAACATTCTCAGAGCAAAGATTGCATCTGTAGTGCTCTTTCCCGGCATGAAACCATACTGCTGATCACTAATCATCACCTCCCTTCTTAACCTAGCTTCCACTACTCTTTCCCATAACTTCAAGCTGTGACTGATTAGTTTTATCCCTCTGTAGTTACTACAGCTCTGCACATCACCCTTATTCTTAAAAATAGGTACCAAAACACTTTTTCTCCACTCCTCAGGCATCCTCTGACTTTCCAAGATTTCATTAAACAATCCGGTTAAAAACTCCACTGCCATTTCTCCTAAGCACCTCCATGCTTCCACTGGTATGTCATCTGGACCAACAGCCTTTCCATTCTTCACCCTTTTCATAGCTGTCATTACTTCCCCCTTGCTAATCTGTTTCACTTCCTGATTCACTATCCCCACATCATCCAAACTTCTCTCTCTCTCATTCTCTTCATTCATCAGCCCTCAAAGTACTCTTTCCATCTGCTCAACACACTCTCCTCACTTGTGAGTATGTTTCCCTCACTATCCTTTATCACCCTTACCTGCTGCACCTTTCCCAGCTCGGTCACTCTGTCTAGCTAATTGGTACAGGTCCTTTTCTCCCTCTTTAGTGTCCAACCTTTCATACAACTCTCCATATGCCTTATCCTTTGCCTTCGCCACCTCTCTCTTTGCCATGCTCCTCATCTCCTTATACTCCTGTCTACTTTCTTCATCTCTCTGACAATCCCACTTCCTCTTTGCCAGACACTTCATCTGTATACTCTCCTGTACTTCCTCATTCCACCACCAGGCCTCCTTGTCCTCCTTCCTCTGTCCAGCTGCCACACCAAGCACCTTTCTAGCTGTCTCCCTTACCATCTCTGCTGTAGTTACCCAGCTATTCGGTAACTCTTCACTGCCCCCCAGTGCCTGTTTTAATTTTTCCCTGAACTCCACCTCACAATCACCCTTTTTCAACTTCCACCATTTGATCCTCGGCACTGGTCTCACACTTGTCCTCCTCTTCTTGATCACCAACATCATCCTACAGACCACCATTCTATGCTGCCTAACTACACTTTCCCCTGTCACCACTTTACAGTCTCCAGTCTCCTTCAGACTGGCCCTCCTGCATAGGATATAATCCACCTGTGTGCATCTTCCTCCACTCTTGTAGGTCACCCTATGCTCCTCCCTCTTCTTAAAATATGTATACACCACAGCCATGTCCATCCTTTTCACAAAATCCACTACCATCTGACCTTCTACATTCCTCTCCTTAACATCATACCTGCCCTTCACTTCCTCATCCCCTCTGTTCCCTTCCCCAACATGCCCATTTAAATCCACTCCAATCACCAGTCTCTCACCCTTGGGTACACTCACCCCCACTTCATCCAACCCACTCCAAAATTTTTCTTTCTCATCCATTGCACACTTAACTTGCAGAGCATATGCACTAACAATATTCATCATTACACCATCAGTTTCCAGCTTCATAAACATCACTCTGTCTGACACTCTTTTCACCTCCAAAACACTCTTGGCATACTGTTCTTTCAGGATAACCCCTACCCCATTTCTCCTCCCATTCAGACCATGATAGAACAATTTGAACCCGCCTCCTATACACCTAGCTTTACTCCCCTTCCATCTGGTCTCTTGCACACACAATACATCAACCTTCCTTCTCTCCATCATATCAGCTAGCTCTCTCCCTATACTAATCATACTGTCAACATTCAAAGTTCCTACCCTCACTACTACACTCCTAACCTTCCTCCTCTCTTTCTGCTTTCAGGCATGCCTTCCCCCTCTTCTTCTCCTTCGGTCAACAGTAGCCCAATTTCCGCCAGCACCCTGTTGGCTAACATTACTGGTGGTGGTCGTTGTTAACCTGGGCCTCGACCGATCCGGTATGGAAAGCTGTATTGTTGTCCACATATGTTATTTGGCAGATAGTTTACACCGGATGCCCTTCCTGATGCAACCCTGCCCATTTATCTGAGCTTGGGACCGGCACAAAGAAATGCTCTGGTTTGTGCATCCCCAGTGGCTGGGTTCTGCTTACATATAGCAGTGATCTCTCAAATTTTGTGAGATTATTAAGAAGAACTGACGCATACTAACAATGGATGACAAAATAAAGGACATAGTGGGTGAAGTTCCAAGGTTTTGCTTTAAACATAAGATGAATTTGAAGAGACTTCTCTGTTACAAGTATGGGGTTCCATCAAAGAAAACAACCTTGTAATGGGACTTTTCCCAGCAGGAAATGCAGGGCATATGATTCAATTAAAAGTAGTAACTCTTAGACATCCTGTTACTAAAAGGTTATATCAGCTGAAAAACCTATGCAGATTGTGAAACCAAAAATATTGTTTATGTAGCTACTTGGACCCTCTGTAATGGATTGTTTTGTTGTTAAGACTAATCGGCAGTTCAAAGATAGAATTCTATGTCACCACAGTTACATTAGACTAGGAAGGGACACCAGTGTTTTGTCTAAACATATCCAAGAGAATTCACAACACAGATTTATATTTATGGCATTAGAATTAGTACATGATAATCTTCAGGGTGGTGATTTATATAATAAAACAGAGGTTTTGGAGAGCTGACGGATTACTTTTTTGTAGGCCAATGGGCTCCCTGGATTGAATGGGATAATTCCCTTGAAGCCATTGTTGAAAGTGTGGAAATTTCCTAGATAAAATTTAAATTGTAATTGGTTGCTTTTTGCTTCAAAGGGGAGGAACACTGGCACTAATGCGGTATTTGATGAAAGGGGAGCAGACTTCCTAGATTAATTTTAATTGGTTTCTCTTTGCTTTAAAGGGGAGGAGTACTGGCAGTAATGCAGGATCTTATGAAGGCCCTATGAGTTGAAAGCGCTTATCCCTGTTCCTATGCCTGTGCTGTTTTTATGCCGTTTTATTAGTTAATAAATGTTTCTCTGTGGAGGCCTAGCTCTGCTTGTTTTCTAAATATTTTTGTTTGGTTGAGCAGCCTTTAGTGATTGGGAGTTTATATATTTTTACAGATCAATTCAGAGATCTGTGGTAGGTCTTGGTCAGTCTGACTGCAGTGAACAGACTCTGGGAATCATTGTACTATAAGATACCACTGTATAATGTCATTTGAAGGTGTTTATGGAGGATCATGGAGACCATGCCTCTCAGAGACAATGAGCTGAAGACTCTTTCCTGCTTGCATTGTGCAGTTTGAACTGCTTGTCTTGATGAACAAATGTCTCTGAATCTGACCTGCAGAAGTAAGAAAATCTCACATCCTGACCATCTAGGAGACATGTCAAGAACAGGAATATCTGTAAATTTTGGGAGTATGTAGAGAGTTTGGTCTCTGGTCCAGATATAACTGGGGTTATCATAAGTGACAAGCAGCCGCTCTCCAAGTAAGGGAACAATCAGATGGAGGATTCTGAGATATGTGGCACTACCACCACAATGCAGCTGCGGAAGTCTATAAGGCTGAAGAAAGACCAGTGGGGACAGTCCAGAATGGGAAGAAATGGGTTCCTCCTCACAGGCATTGAACCTTTCATTATTTCTACTCCTTTTGATGTGAAGCAAATACTTTGGAAGACTGATGAACACACTGAGTTTCCTTTGCTAAAGAAAGGCATTAAGGAAAGAAATGTGACCACAAAGAATTCTAATTTGCTAAGAAAGAGGTTCAGGCAGCTGAGATTCAAAATTGTTCTAAGGTCCTCTGACTTTTAGATAACCAAAAAGAACATGAAATAACATTCAGTGACCATGATGACTTCTGACACACAAAGGCTGTTGCTTGCTTGCAGGAAAAAATGTCATTCCAAAATAAATTCATTATGTAAATACTACCATAAGTTTTCAAGCCACTAAAAATATTGTACATTCTCAACTACTGGTTAAACTCTAAGGGATAAGAATCTTGCTAAACTGCAGAAACATATTTCTCAGAAAAAATCCAAAAAATACTGTGCATAAAGTAGCATAATGCATACTGTGTCCATAAGTTATTATTATATTACCATTTGTTAAACAATAATGATGATAAACTATTACCTGAACCCTTTTGTGTTTTAGTGCTGTGATTACTCATTGCAATAATTCAGCTCAGTTCTGTTTTATAATGCAAAGTGTACTGTATAAGAACTACTAAAGCAGTATACGATTATACACTGCATTACCTGAACCCATTCGATTTTTAAAACACAAATCACACATGACATATAAAATCTATACTGTGGTTACATACTGCATTCCATGAACCCATGTGTTACGATCAGTGCTGACAAACAGATATTCTGCTCTTTCACTGCAATGAGTGACTAAACCTTACGTAATGTACCAGCAATGTAACACACAACCCACTGTGGGTATTCTGTTTTCTCTGTGCACACAGACTGCAACATCTATCATACACTACACAACCATCATACAATACTACACAGTATGCACACTAAGTTGTCATTTCAATACAAACTGACCACAAAAAAGATAAAAGTGCCACAATAGCACAAAGTACAATGGTGGCATTTTATTCTCTTTAGCGTATTTCCCCACAGATCCAGGTGTTAAAGCAGCTACAAGGTTTACAGAACAATAATACACATTGCTGATGCCAGTGATCACATGACAAAGTGTTCTACATCAGTACCTAACACATTACACACACAGATTTTGTTGGCTGTACACCCTGTGTGGCATTATCTTGAGCTTCAGTTTTCTCCCACATCCAAATGATGCGAGTGTCGTTCTTGGTGAAGTGAGGATTCTCCATATAACTCGTACGTATGTCTGCACTGTATGTGTGTCTCTGTATGTTGCAACGTACCAGCATCCCATCTAGGACTAGCTCTCTGTCTTGGGCCTATTACTTGCCAGAACAGACTCCAGCTCCTCAGTGACCATGAATATGCTAAAGTGAGCATCAGTGAACAAACAGCTGTACAAAAGATAACTCCAAGACACAAAATGCAAGGTGGGCATTCTTTTGTTTTTATTTCTTCCTCTCCCTCTCTCTTATTCAGTTTGAGGCAGCTTCAATATAAAAATGCGTGATATCAGTACAACAGGATATCAACCACTGACAACCAAAAGAAGTGCAGTGACGCTGTTCCTTCTTACAGCTACCATTAATGAACACCAAGTACACCATAGGTAAACCAGTAAAAAGCTACTGAACAGGTAAAACAGTAGGAAACTACTGATTAGGTAAATCTGTAGGAAGCTTCTTAACAGTTTGATGTGGCTATTCTGTTCTCTTTTCCTACAACAGATTACTGACTAAAATAGTATCACTGCAGGAAATATGTAAAGGCATCAACTGCCCTTCTCGCAGTGGCTACATATAAACAAATGGTACAGCAAACATCAAATGAACACCCCCAGCTGCATGTCCCATATTACCTTCCCCTAACTATACAGTAATATTATCATTTGGTTTTACTTACTCTTCTCAGGTCATGGCTGAAAAGGGTCAGTGAGAAGTCCATCAACCAAGTTAATAAACAGAAATAAACATGTACATAGTTGTTCTCAGTAAAAAGAAATAAAGATTCTTGTTCTTGTCTCTAAACTCAAACCAAAAAGGGTTATGGCATCTGGCCTACTAAAAATATATTCCTAACCACCATCGCTGATGCAAGTAAAACAGAAAGGCATGAAAGCAAAAGTGGAAATAATGCCAAGATGAAGTATTAAAAAGGGTCCCTGCCGACAGATGTTACCTGTGTGCAATTGTCAATACAGTTTTCAGTCAGGTCCAAGGGATATGAATCCAGATGTTACCTGTGTGCAATTGTCAGTACAGTTTTGTCCGCAAATTTCTCTCGGATTGTCTGCTGAAGAAGCTGATCAGTCTTCTGGTCCACACTGGCCGTGGCTTCATCAATGCATAAAATCTAAAAGAAAAGTCAACAAGGTTAACATGGACAAAGAGAAAACCACACATTTACATATTCTTATGTCAAATCAATGATGCTTTTAAAATGTTTTATTTATGTAAAAAATTAGCAGGAATAGCAAACTAAGCAGCATGCTCAATTCAAGATGGATACTAAGGGAGGTGGAAAGGAGTCGGTAACAAAGGTGAAACCTGGAATCACTGTATATATATATATATATATATATATATATATATATATATAAATAATATAATTCGATATATTAACATAGTTTCAAGTCTTCAGCGCCTTCACAAGAAGGGTTTAAACTTCAGGTCAGACAAGGACAAAATACCTGAGAAAGCAGTATGAATGAAAAACTCCAGGAGTGAAGGCACTGTTATTTACAAGGCAACACTGCTTGAAATGTTACTTTACCATTTGTCAAAAAAATGTGTGCTCACAGGCCTGTTATTAGTTCTCCTTAAACATTCTTAACTTAAGGGGTCTGAAAAGCAAATTATGCTTCTTATGTACCTGAAAAGGGATAATTGTTTACAAGGGGTTACCTGGTTAACAAATGTATAAAATTAAAAAAATAATCTCATGAGGCAACATTACAAACCAGTTAAGGAACTAACCAACCTAAAGGTCTGATTCACAATCAGGTTGCATAGCAAGCAATGGTGAGGTTAGTGGCCATGTCCAGAATTGTGCAGATTCATAGAAAAGTGTTGTGCAGCAGTAAAGTGACTGGTGAGGTGTACCATATTATGTATGCAAATGACTGCATCCCAAGCAAATGAAGAAGTGCACCCAAAAGAGGAAGAAAAGATATGGAAATGTGTACAATCAAAACAATGTCACTATTCAGTCACATGTGGGGGATTTTGCTCATCATGTTTTGCAGCTCTACAAAAGGTTAGAGTCCATAGAAAACGAGCATCAGACAACAATACTGCTTAGTATCATGGAAGGACTACCACAGCTATGTCTTCTTCTACTTGGTGTAGCCATCTCCCATCATTCTGTGTAACACCATGGTGGTTGGGGGCAATAAAAGCAATACAGACAATGGACTACCTATCATAGTTTGAACATTCAGGAGACTGTTGATCAGTTCCGTATTGATCAGGACATTGTATGGATCTTGGTATACATGCACAACCAACAAAAAGGTCCACAAGAATGCATGGCCTTCTTATTCATATGGAAACGTTATATGTATCATTCACTGTCCTAGCTAATGGGAGCTTTCAGAGATCAAACAGGGACATGTTAGGTATGTAACATGCATCAGCTTCAAGAACACTTAATGTGGTCCTTGATGTTATGCTTCTGTGTATCTTTTTCTAAGGACAACAGAGGACAGTGCCACTATTATGCATGGCTTCAATGACAATGCACAAATTCCTGAAGTACTAAATATTACAGATTGTACACAAGGAAAAAAAGGCCCCACCTGCTCCACAAACACAAAGGCATGACAACATGAAAGACTAACATTCCATGAACTACCAGTTAATGTGCAATGCACAGGGTATTATTATCAATGTGCTGCACAGCATCCATACAGCTCCCATTATTTTTACATACGGCCAACATTCTCACCTCACACATCATCTGCAACTCCACTTCCTAAAAGCTGACTTTCCAATGGGCCATCTAGTTAGAAACTGCAGGCACTTGGTACAGAATAGAAGTGTACAGCTACACAGTGTGGTGTGTGTGTGTGTGTGTGTGTGTGTGTGTGTGTGTGTGTGTGTGTGTGTGTGTGTGTGTGTGTGTGTGTGTGTGTGTGTGTGTGTGTGTGTGTGTGTGTGTGTGTACATATTTTAACCTCCCAAACATATGCCTATTGTGTGTTGCAGGTGATGCTGAAAACCATCTTGCTTATGACACCCAAACACGATCAGAACAGGTTGCCAAACACCAACACAACACTATACTTGTGGAGACGCACAACATCATTAAATGGGCATTTGGCCTGCTGAAGCTTGATTTCAGTACCTTGACATGTCTGGTGGGGCACTGGAGTACTCCTTTGCTACAGCATGCAATTTAGTTGCAGCCTGTGCCGTTCTACAGAACATCACAATGAGGAAACAAATGGGACAGAGCCATGGTATTGTTGTGTTAAGACCAGGCCAACACATAACAGGCACAGAAAATGCCACAAGATTATCTGTGGAGGACAGTGAGTCAGAATGTGAGGAGGTATGTGCCAGACAACATCCCACTCAGATGGAAATGGGCAAAACATACAGTTTGTACCAACCAATGGGAGATGGAATAATGGTTAAAGCGTTTACCTCAAAGTCAAATGATAAAGGGCTTGAGTCTCACCTTTGAAAGGGAAGCTGAATAGGCTTAAAATAGCCCAAAAGGACAGCTAGCCTAGTACTTGCCTATGAACCTAAGCAGCACATTCAAAGAGTGACATCAGGGCTAGAAATATGGGCCATAACAGTGGCACACAGAACAAACGTGATGCATGCTGTTTTAATGACACTTTGTGCTAGGCAGCACATAACAGGAGGGTCACATTGTGCATCAGATATTGTCATATTACTACAAAGGACTGAGGGTGTAGTGGATCACTGTCATCATGTGTACAGCTGCCAAACAACACAAAGACACACAGCTTTCAAAACAAAATGGGTAGGGGAACATGTCACAGAAGGTGGACATTAGGATTTCATGGCATGGAAACTACTCTGTCAATGATCACACAGTCCTGCAACAAGGATGGGGTGCATACCTCTCAACTGTCCAGACTTTCACAAAATGTCCAGATTTTTGTCTCTTATTTTTGGTCTGCTCCTCATAAAATATGTGTTTTATTGGCAAATCATTGAGGACTGAAGTCACTAAACAATGACATACATTTGACTTTCAGACTTCCTATCTTTCAGAAAATGTGTGCTAATTCAAAACCTGCTATTCTAGAAAACTTTCTATGTTTATAAAAACAACATTTAAAATTTGTTCCTAATTTTGGGCTTTTGTCCTCCTATTATTTTTGGCTTTGTCCAGATTTCTAGTGCTTAGAGGCTGAGAGGTATGATGCGATGTCACTATGTGATTGATTACCTGCCACCACTACTTTTGTACTGGGTGACAAGACAGTCCCTCCTGTGATTGAGATGGTGTGCTACCAGAATAAAGTCTGCCAGCATCCAGGTATGTTCCCCACCTGGCCATGGGTAATTGCGACAGAACTCCAAATCTCACACATGGCAGTGGTAATGGAAATGGTGTGTGGTGAGTTAAATGCATTCCCTGAAATTACCTTATTGTAGTGCAGTATTGTTAAGTAGGTGGCACATGTATTGTGACACCTCTTGAGAGGTGCATAGTATCAAGTCACATGCCTACAGCTTTTCAATTTTAATGTTCTAGTATGTCTGATTTTGTACCGTATGTTCACTGTTATGCAATGTGCAACAAAGTATCTAGGCTATAAGTACCGAGTGCTTTTACCCTTGTTGTTTAACTCACTGCCTTGTGTCCTGGATAATGGGTGGTAAAGAATATGAATGCTTACCTGGTTAACACAGAAATAAAATTTGTGGGAAGGTTGACATAATGGTTAAGGTCTTAACCTCTCGGTAAAAAGGCACAGGGTTTGATTCTGATCTCTGATTATGGGATAGGCCTGTAATAGTCTGCAGACTGATAACCTAGTATTTACCCATGAATCATAAACCCATGAACAAAGAGTTATACAAGGGAGCAAAGAAAGCCAATAGCAGAAATTGTGAAACTAAACAAAAGGGATGGGCTAGTACAAAAATGTTGACAACTGGCATGCTAAATTAATGCTTTTGCTCAGAACGTAAGAAGGAAAAGTCATCACTTTCAGCCAGTAAGGGAGGTGGGGGATCGATCTCAGCCTATCCAAAGAAAAAGGCTCCAAATTCCATAAATAAACAAACAAACAAATACCAATTGCAAGCCAATGAGGCCAGAAGGAATTCAACCAAAAACTTCTACTAAACTAAGAGACCTGATAATATCTTTAATTTTTTAACAATTTGTAGGAGGAGCTAAAAGAGTAACATAGGTCTCACTGTGGTCATTCCTCCAGTCATTGACTGGTTTGTCTCTTATATCACAGGACAATATATCAAATAACAGGATAAATCTCCAAAGGTAAAAAGATTATTGCAAAACACTCACTGTTACGTTAACGATAATTTTACTAGAAGTTCCTAGGTTGTTATTAGGCTAATGACCACCAGTACCCTTACAAGCTCTGCACACCAAACCCATTTGGATCCAGAGTATCATAGGCATCTGGAGGGGGGCTTGTTAACAGGGAGGTAACTAAGGGATTTGTGTGTGTGTGTGTGTGTGGGGGGGGTGTTAGCTAGGATAATGCCTTTCTTATTGATGGCCTCTGTCCATAATGGACATGGGGCCAGACTGGAGGTAAATTTATGATTTCCCATCCAGTTGTCAAGATGTTTTGAATAGAGTCACGGATAAACTCTGTTTTATATGGATGGGGAAGCCTATTCTATAATGCAGGGATCCTTTGGGACATATATGTCTCTCTCTAGCATATTCTGTTTATATTATAAGCGAACTTCAGATCCCTGGATCTAGTGTTTCTGGTGTTGTTTGTTTTATGCATATGCAACATAACCACATCAGGGTTGGGTCTGAGAAAACCCTGTAAACCAGGCAAAGACCCCATCTCAGCAACCTGTAGGAAACTGAATACAGACACGAAGCCTTTAGATGATCAGTGTAGAACAGGGTATTCATGCCCCAAATTCTCCTGTTCAGAAACCTTTGTTGGCATTCCAACTGCTTCAAGTGTCTGGTTAGGTACATCCCTGGGGGCAATGTACTCAATGATGGATCCGATGGGCCAAGTACAGTGGTACTTTAACTTCCATGGAACTGAATGCCATATCCTTACTTGTTAGCTGGGTGATCAAAGGCCAGATTGCTGTCTACATATATTCCCAGATCCCTTCCTACTGGGTTGACTCCTAGGGATGTTTTATTGATGGAGTAATTAACTTTTGTTGACAGTTTCCCAAAGAGCATTATAATGTATTTTTTGGCATTGTGTTTTCAGCCATGGCTTTGGCACCAACCATTTGTCTGTGTTACCCCCTCTTGCAAGATGTTGGAGTCTTGGGGTGAATAAGCAACAGCTCCCAATTTAGTCATCTGTGACCTTGGTGAACTAGAGGCCTTGAACTTTAGTCTTGACTTTCGTGAAGTAGATGACAAACAGGAGCAGGCCCAGCACAGAGCTGTGGAGTACTCTGTTGGTGACCGGACTCTTAGTGGAGGTGGTCTCACCAATCCTGACTTCTTGGGTGATGTCTGTGAGCCAGCTAGCAATCCAGCTTGCTCTGTAGGGGTTTATGCCTAGCTCAGAGAGTTTGCCAACAATTCCTGAGAGTGGTATTGCTAGGACAGGATATGCAGTATGCACTGTTTTACCCTCATCTGTTGTCTTGGTGACCCTCTGAAAGAAGTCTACCATGTTAAGTAGGCATGACCTTCCCTAACAATGCCAAATTGGGATGGTGTCTATAGATTGCCAATGTCCTTGTTTATCATTTCCATGAATTTTTTGTTCCATGGTTTTGCATATTCGGCTGGTTAGACTGATGGGTCAGTAGCTCAGTGGGTTGGTTGATGGACCACTGTTGTGAAGGGGAATGACTGCTGCAGTCCTCCATTCACTTGGAATGTAGGCTGTTTTGAGGTTATAGTTGAACAGTGCCTCAAGTGATCCAGACAGTCCATGCTTTAGGCTATTCAGGAGGCAACTGAGGATGTCACTGGGACCCATAGAGGCTGTGTTCTTGGCTTTAGTGAAAGCTGCCAGCACTATAGTTGGGGAAGTATGTTGAAAGGAATTTCACCTAGAGAAGCTACTAACTAGCTATATAGAAAAGTAATAAAACAGCAATCAGAAGGTAATGATTGTCCAACAAATTTAACACACAATGAAGTTGTCTGAAAAGGACTAGTGCACTGGGAAGAAAGGAGAGAAATTTATTTAAGGAAAAAGGCCTAAGCTGGAGTGGGGGGCTAGACAGGAAAAAGTCAAATTATGACTAAAATCTGCTACAAAAAAGGAAAAATACACAGAGCTATCAGAAAAAAATTCTGAAGAAAAAAATACTTATCTGTTCAAGAAGACAAAAAAATTTCAAACTCTCTAGTTGCTCAAGCTATCCAAGATCTGTGGAACCTGTAAAAGTTGCAACAAGATCTGGAAGCAACAAAAGCAGCACAGATTATGGGGCTAGAGGAGGAGGAGATCTAGTTTGCCAGACAGTTCAAGAGCTGCTCATGAAGAAAGTACCTGTGATGACCCTCCACACTATTTCAGTGTATAGACTGGATCAGTGCAGCCACAGCAGCTGTTCCATCTTACTAAATTCATGAATTTGATTTTGGTACAATGTACGGTGTGGCAATGCATGCCTGAGATGCAAAGGGATCTTTTTCCTCACTATTCTGTCAGTGCAAAGAAAAAGAAAAAACAGAAGAGATGAGTGGACCGATTTAAGGATACTTCTCATAACACATTCTGAGGGAAATGTGGGCTGGTCCTAAGGAAAGTACAGTTTTGTTAGTCACCAACATATTCCTCTTATGGGTTTGGAAAATCTCCAGCTTTCTAACCCTTGCAGGCAGAGCTGCCACTCAAAAAGGAACTTCTACAGCTGGAATATGGGTTCCTCAATTACTGCATCAGCCTCAGTAATCTCTCCACACTTCAAACCACATCAGTCATCAGGTTCATTAACCTCTCACCAAGGAAAGATCACCACTATGCCACACTGAAAAAAGCCAATGGCTATCCATGCCAAACAGACTTACGCTCCTACTAGAAACCTTGATTTTGAAACATTATGACATGGAGACATTCCATACCTTTGCAAACAGACTGTTTGAAAGACCCTTTCTGCTAAATAGTCTAAGGTATCTGTCAATGTCTAATCAAAACATGGAGACACCACAAACAAATGTAAGCTGTCTGAAAGACTTCTTTCTCTGTCTTGGCTCCCAAAATATGGGGAGCCATTCCAAACTGTATAACATTCATAACCTCTTAACACATTTCAACCTGAAACTTCCTCTTCAAACATATACAATGCAAATGCTCCCTAAATGGGGACACACATGAATGCCTCTCATGCAGTCTTAAAACCTACTGTTAAACTCACACTCAGCAATCATCTTTACCCATGTTAAGAATATTCTTATTACTCACTGTTTTCTACCCTACATTTCTTCTCCAGGACCCTTAAATCCTCATTTCTACCATGTTCCCTTCTACAACCTCTAAACATACCCAACACTCTTTCCACATTGTAGTTATGTGAACAACAGTTTATCTACTGACTGAACACTATACACAGAGAGAAACACTGCAGTGGTTATAGAACTGTGACAGCATTTTGTAACATTCTGCTCACCTTTTGTTAGAATTCCATTGGATCTACGTCTGTAAGCCACACTGTGATGATTCTGTACATACTGTATATATTTAAAAGTGATACCATTTGTGTATTCTGTTTCCTTGATGCTGTTTTTGCTCTTCATCAAAACATTTGATTTCATTTTGTCTATGTCTCCTTTCCCTAGGCTGATCCTGAAAATGGTTTGGATGGACCAGAGCTCTATCTTACTTAACAGATACATACATATATAAAGTGAGAAAAACAGGGAAGTACTTTCTCTTTTCTCAGTACAGAGTCATGGAAATGGTATTTCTATAACAAGTAGTACTACAGGAAGGGTACCTGCTTATAAGATTGGTCAGTTACTTATCCAATTCTACTTTATCTAAACTGCTTGCTCTGAATTGCATGAGCTTCCTCTTAGCTGTGCTGATGCCTGAATACCATTGCAATGATTAGTGCAAGCTTATACTGAACATATAACCAATCCAAGTAACTTAAGGGTCACAAAACTAACATGCAGAAGTCTGTAAGGTAGCAAGACCATAGTAATTCATCTGGCAACATTCCAGTTATAGGTCATGTCATAGCTGAACACACAAATGCTCCTCTCACCATCTAATCAAAAACAGGGTAACAGTTAGTCGCCACTCACGTGCCAAGACACAGAATAGTTGTGTAAGATCTTACCATACAATAGATGTCCTTCTCTTCCAAGTTGCAGTATTCCAAACTCTTGGGTTTTCATTGCTTGCTACCCGAACGTCCGGCCAGTATACAAAAGCTTGTAGTCACTGCTAGGTATGTAAGACATTGGCCTAGGGAGCATGGGCCATAAAAGTGACATCTGCATGTACCTTTCCTCAGAACTGAAAGCCCCAGTTGGACCCCAGTCCCAAGATAGTTGTATAGGCTCTGTACAATCCAAGAAGAGACAATTCAAACTGAGAGAAGGGAGTAAGGTGGGAGGGAATGAATACTGTAACAATGAAGAGAGGGACATCTATAATTATGGTAAGATTTTACACAACTATTCTGTCCTGTTCTCATGTTGCAGTATTCCAAACTTCTAGCTGAGTGCCAAAGCTCACAGGGAAGAAGAGGGTGGTGGTATGGAGCAACTCTCCACAAATCTATGCAGGATTGCCCTAGCAAACCCTGCTCTGGATCTGGAGACATGATACAACCTGTAGTGTTTAGTGAAGGTATGGGCAGATGACCAGGTAGCTGCCTCCAGAATAGAAGCAGTGTTCAATCATTTGAAGACGACCCCAGATGAAGCCATGACTCTAGTGGAGTGGGCTTTAATTTTGGATTTGAGCTGTTTCCCATGGAATGTGTAGGAAAAGGATATAGCTTTGGAGATCCACAGAGAAATTGCCTGCTTTGTCACTGTCTTGCCCAAGGCTCTGGAGTGGAAGGAGACAAACAGTTGGTCTGATTTCCCAATGGCCTTAGTCTTGTGAAGGTAAAATCTAAGTTGTCTGTGAACATGAAGGGAATGTAAGACACTCTCTCCGTCATTTTGAGGATGAGGGAAAACATGGGCAGGTGAATACCCTGATTTATGTATAACTCATTGACCACCTTGGGCATAAAGGAGGGGTTGGTCCTCAGGGTCGCTCTATCTTTGGTGAAGACGGGGAAGGGAGCTGTTGCCATGAGGTCCTGGAGTTCTGACACTCTTCTGGCTGAAGTCAGGGCCACAAGGAGTACAGTTTTCCAGGTACAATGTTTCAGAAATGCCTTGGAATCTGGTTCAAAGGGGGCAATGGTGAGTTTCTCTAGAATGTAATTCAGATCCCATGGAGGGGGGTCCTGGCTCCTGGAGGTCTGAGGTGTAGTACTCCCTTAAGGAATAACTTTGAATGGAGATGGGAGGCTAGAGGAGGATCAAGAGGCAGGCAGGCCGAAATAGCAGCAAGGTGTGCTTTGAGAAAGGAATATGCCAACCCTGCTTGCACAAGTTCACACAGATAGGACAGCACTAAGGGTACCTCATTTTGCAAAGGGTCTAGCTGTCTTTGTTGACACCACATGGAGAACCTCTTCCATTTAGACAAATAAGATCTTCTGGTATTAGGATTCCTGGCCCCCTGCAGGACTGTGAGCATGTCTTCAGTGTAAAGGTACCTAGGAGGGATCAGAATTCTATCACTCACAGGGTTAGATTCACAGATTCCAGGTGAGGATGGATCAGGGATCCCTTTTCTTGTGTGAGAAGATTCACTCTGTAAAGTAACTTGTGGTGATTGCCCCTGGCTAAATGCAGAAGGAGGGAGGACCAATGCTGTCTTGGCCAAAAGGGAGTCACCAGCAAGATTTTTGGTTTGTCCTGCTGTATCTTCAGCTGGACTTTTTGAAGTAATGGGAAGAAGGGAATGCATACGGAAACATCCTCTTTGATAAGATGGAGAAGGCATCCACTGCCCTTGTTAAGGGGCTGTGCTGCATGGTGAAAAACAGTCATAGTTGTCTGTTCAGGGGGGAGATAAACAGATCTATTTGAGGTGTACCCACCTGTGGACAATGTCCAGAAACACATCCCTGTAAAGCAACCATTTGTGGGATTGTGACATGGACCTGCTCAAGGTGACTGCCTGAATCTTCTGAGCTGAAGGGACAATAACTGCCTGCATGGAGATTCCGTGTTGGGCTGCCAGGTCCCAGGCCTGGACAGCAAGTCTGCAAAGCAAATAGGATTTGGTTCCACCCTGTTTGTTCACATACCAAAGAACTGTAATATTGGCTGTGAACAATTTCAGGGGTCCTTGTTTTAGGGCATGAAGTAAGGCTGTCAGGGCAAATATGACTGCTCTTATTTCCCTGATGTTGAAGTGTTCCCGGCTGAAGGTGTGGGACCAGGTACCCTGCACTTTTAGGCTGCCCAGAGTAGTCCCCCAGCCCAGATCTGAGGCATCTGTGTACATCTCCTGGACAGGGGGAAGGGGTTTCAGTGGAAGCGCCGGGTTGAGCATAACCTGGTTTAACCACCACAGAATCTTCTTCCTCAGACAAGGGAGGAAGGGAGGTGACGAAGTCCAACAGGTGTGAGTGTTGGGTCCATATGGACTTGCGGTACCATTGCAATTTTCTCATGTGGAATTTTGCCAGAGGTAGCATGGGAATAGTCAAGGCCATGTAACTCAGCAGCCTGAGGCATTGTCTGGCTGTCAAAGTAGTGGCTTTGAGGATGGTGGCCAGGTGTTGGGTCAGGGTTTCCACTTTCTGGGGTGGGAGGAATGCCCTCATAACATCTATCCTTATTCTCCACCCTAGGAAAATCTGACTCTGGGAAGGGCACAGGTTGGACCAGGGAAAGTTTATGTTGAAACCCAGAGCCTGCAGGAGGGAGCTGACTTTATGGAGCTGGTTCTGCAGGGATCTGGAGCATTCTGCCTGAATCAGGAGGCCGACCAGGTATGGAAAAATTTGGATGCCCTGTACCCTGCAGCAGGCCACCATAGGAGCCAGGCATTTGGTGAAGACCCTTGAAGCAGTAGTCTTTCCAAAGGGCAAATCCTGAGAACTGAAAATCTGAGGAACCAGCAGCAAAATGCAGAAATTTCCTGTACCTGGGCCTTATAGGTATGTGGAGGTAGGTGTCCTTTACGTCCAAAATGGATAGAAATCCCGAGTTATCAGTAACGTAAAAAGGGTTTGAAGAGTAAGCATGTAAAATATGGGGACCTGCAAGAACAGGTTGAGGTGAGAGAGATCCAGGATAGGTCTCCAGAGTCCATCCTTCCTGGGCACCAGGAAGTCTTGAATACAACCCCTTTCCTTTTTCCGCCCGAGGAACTGGTTGCATGGTTCCTTGAGAAAGGAGGCTGTCTATGACTGTCTGGAAAAGGTGGATTTGGTCTTTGGGTGGCTGGGGGATCCCTCTGGGAGAGAGGAGAATGACTCAAGACATAAAATAGCCCTTTTCTATGATGGACAGGACCCACCTGCCTGAGGTAATGAATTGCCAAAGGGGCAGACAGTGGGAGAGCCTTAGGGACAGGGGAATGGAGTCTGTGGTTGGAGACAGTGAAGGCAGGTAGTCACAAGCTACCTGCCTTACCCTGAAAGGGAGTTTTCTGGCTAGGAGTTTGAGCAGACTTAGAAGGGGTCTGCTGTTTCCTTGCACCTTTTCTGCCTCTAGCATGGGAAGCTGGAGCAGAGTGTTTCCAAATGAACTGTGTCTTTGATGGATAGTTCCTATGAAGTTTGGAAATGGGGAAAACGAACAAGTGTTTTAAGAGCTTGCAGCTCCTCCCCTTTCTGTCGAAGGGCCTTAAATAGCTCAGCCACTTAAGATCCAAAAAGGACATTGTTATCCATGGGTGCATCCATTAATTTTGCCCTAATGACAACGGGTAAGGGCTGAAGCCTTAACCAAGAATATCATCTTAGGACTGAAGCTAAGACAGCTGATCTTGCAGAGGCTTCTGCAGTATCACAGCTGCAACGAATAGAATGCCTAGTGGCTTGTGATGAGAGATTAATGACGCTAAAAATTTGAGCCTTGGAAGGTGAGTCTGGAAGGACAGCTAAGAGTTTGGTGACCTCGGTCAAAAGTGCTAATGCATACTTGGACATGCGTGTCTGATAATTTACTGCTCTGAAGGCCAGGATAGAGGATGTGTAGACTTTCTTACCAAGGTGCTCCATGGCTTTACTGTCCTTGTCAGTGGGGAGGACTGAGGTAGAAATAATTTAGACAGCTACTGTCCTTGTCAGTAGGAAGGACTGAGGTAGATGGCAATAATTTGGATGGCTTGTTTGTGGAGACAGAGACAGTGGCAGGGTCAGCTACAGGGCATTTGATCAGAAATTTTGCCCCTTCAAGGACCTTGTAGACCATGTCAGGCCTTCTGGGAGCAGGTGGTTGGGAATCAGGGTTAACTGAGGCAGCATTGAAAGCATCCAAGACAGCTGGTAATATTGCGGGGTTTGCAGAAGGAGCAGGGGTGTCCATCTGCAAGAGCTCATAATATCTTTTTTGTACCTCAGACATTTCAGAGGAAACCCACTTAAAACAAATTCCCTCATTTTGGAAATTGTCTCCCCAAAGGTGAGGTCAAAAAAATTCCCTCATTTTGGAAATTGTCTCCCCAAAGGTGAGGTCCTCTGCTGGAGAATCAGCATCTACAGATTCATCTTGTGCAGAAGCACATCCAAGAGGAGAAGGCATCTGGGAGACATAGGAGAGGAAATCCTCAGAAGAGGAATCTGAGGAATCCTCAGCTTCAGGTAGGATGACATCCTCAACCTGAGGCCTGAGATTGATAGGAGGAGGACTGGCCTGTGGGTATCCAGGCATGGCAGGCGTCAGGGCCATAAAGGCATTAAATAGGCTCTGTGAAAAAGCCTGCCAATCTGGTTAGCTTTCAAGAGAGGGGATGAGATGTTGGATTTATTTCTCAATGAAGGCCTAGGAGGCGTAAGCTCTGAAGAAGGCCTAGTGTCTGAAGAAGGCCTATGTTCAGTGGACTGAGAAGCAGAGGAAAGAACTGTCTGGGCAGCTGTAGGAACCTGTGGTTCACCCTCGACATCACAAGGCAAAGTCTGTAAACCTTCCCCAGATGTGCCTTTTGCTCTAGGTTCTGCAGCATCCCGAAGGGTACTCACTATACCTGCTTCAGCGTTCCTCCAGGCGAACGTTGGCCACAGGAGGGACATCGGATGGAGGAGGGGCAGCATTAGCAACTTTGGGCCTGGAAACCTTGGCCTTCTTTTTAGGTGGTTCCATGCCTAAAGCTAAGCGTTTAAGATGCTGATTTTCTAAATATATATTCAAAGCATGCAAGTAGCTGCATAGGGTTTTAGGCACAAGAAAGATGGTCGTGCATAGGCCCTACACAGAAAAGACAAAGCTCATGGGTGCCCTTATGAAGGCTCTGATGACCGCACTTGTGCTTTCCCTTCATGGATGACATGTAACCCTAACAGACATGCAGTGACAAAGGAATCAAAAACAGCCCCAACAGGGTACTTATCTTTTAGAATTCGAAGATCCGAAGCAAAGATGGTAGAAACGCTGATGTTCGACTGGCGGAAGAGAAGTTCTGAGGAAAAATACGTGCAGACATCACTTTTATGGCCCACACTCCCTAGGCCAATGTCACACATCCCACTTACCTAGCAGTGATTACAAGCTTTTGTATACTGGCCGGCTGTTCGGGTAGCAAAAGAGGAAAACCAAGAGTTTGGAATACTACAATATGAGAATAGAAGGACATGTAATGTTATTAAAGCCCATAAGTCCCTTCACAGGTACACACGTGTTGGTCATTGTGTACATGGGAGTAAAGGACTTATTTACTTGTTTATATTTATTTGTTTACCAGGTTAATACACTGATCAATACCGACCAATTTCAGGCTCAGCCCGGGTGAAATTCAAAACATTTCACAAATAAAAAATACTGAAATGTAAGCAATCACAGAATAGTTCAGACTAACTCAGCAGGGGCCCTCTGTTTTGTGTCAATAAATCCACCCATTCAGACAATATTTCATGTATCCCTCTTGACAAGTTATTCAGGTGATGGCACTAGTTTAACCCTGGCTGAAATGGAAGCAAGCATGAGAATCATTTTTGTCCTTTTTTCCTTCACTTTTTTCATATTTCTATTACAATTACTATTTTTTTTTTTGCTCAGTACCCTGGGAATCAATGATATAGCTGGGAAAGTGTACACAAAGTTGTTGTTCTTTCGGCTTTTCCCAGTTAGGGGTCGACACAGCGGAACTCTGGTTCGCTAATGATTGGCAGTAGATTTTTTTTTATGGTGCCGAGGTGCCAGCTCGACGCCCAACCTTCAACAAAAGCACACCCATGTACACGAAGTGACCTGTCCAATTTAGGTAGAACACATCCATGGAATTGTTACTCTTCTGTAAAACTATCTCAGTTGCTTGTTCAGATGTATGGCAAACAGGTCTATGTTCAGTAAACCTCACCTTCTGGTCAAGTCCAAACATGCATCCCTGTTTAACTCATTCACTCTGGAGCAGCTCAGAAAAAGATGCCTGCTTAATTCCACGATAGGAACAACAGTGCAGCCTGAGCTCATTTTCAGAAAATCCACTTGTAATACCATACAGAAAACAAATGTTCATAACTCTTTAACTATAAGACCTAGACTAAAAATGTAAATGCAAAAGTTGTTCAGCAGACACTGACCTTTCTAACAGTGTAAATGTTGATAGTACATATCAAAGTCATTATTAAATATTTGGCAATGAATGTTGATATTGTGCATATTTTTTACCTTTTTGAAAAAGCAAAGCACAACATCTTGGTCAATGTAACATGCATACCCATACACTTTGTATTTAATTTGTTAGTATGAATGTGAGCTTTAAAATGATACCTTAACCATTATTGTGTGATGCTCCTTTATGGAGATGTTCACAGAAATATGATTAATATAATATTTCTCATAACTGATAAATAAACAAAGCATAATATCCCATCACCTGTAACAGACAGAGCCTACATATCAGTGTAGAATTTGTGCATCTCAATGTCAGCTTCAAAATGATGCCTCATTTGTGTCATCACCATGCTCCCTTGCAAAGATATGGGCAAAATAATGAGAAGTATTGGAAATGTATAATTTTCATAATCCTACAAGACTTAACAAACTGTGATATCTGTAGATGTGTTCAGCACACAGACACAGTTCTTTTACCATGTTGTAAGGCGTAACACTGTCTTCAAAATGAGGTATTACTTGGCATACTGACAAGCGCTCTTGCAAAGTTATTTACCAAAATATGAAAAAAATCATAATTACCATAACCTTACTCAAAAACAAACTTTGATATCTGCACATGTGCACAACATAAAATCACAGTTATTTTACCATGTTGTAACCAGCAATACTGTCTTCAAAATGAGGTATTAGTTAGCACATTCACATTCTCCTTTGAAAAGTTATTTACCAAAATATGAAAAAAATCATAATTTCTATAACCTAAGTCTGAAACAAACTTTGGTATCTGTAGATCTGTACAACATACAGGCACAATTCTTTTACCATGTTGGAACTTTCAATACTGTCTTCAACATGAGGTATTACTTATCACATCCAGATGCTCCCTTGCAAAGTTATTTACCAAAATATGAAACAAATCATAATTTCCATAACCTAAGTCTGAAACAAACTTTAATATCTGATCAACATACAGGGAGAGTTCTTTTACCATGTTGGAACTATGAATACTGTCTTCAAAATGAGGTATTACTTACCACATTCATATGCGCCCTTGCAAAGTTATGTACCAAAACATGAAAAAAATTCATAATTTCCATAACCTAAGTCTGAAACAAATTTTGATATCTGTAGATGTGTACAACATACAGGCACAGTTCTTTTACCATGTTGGAACTATCTACACTGTCTTCAAAATGAGGTATTACATAGCACATTCAGATGCTCCCTTGCAAAGTTATTTACCAAAATATGAAAAAAATCATAATTTCCATAACCTGAGTCCTAAAAAAAATGATATCTGTACATGTGTACAGCATTCAGACCCAGTTGTTTCACCCTATAGACACATAGGATTGTAAATATACACATTCTGGTGTCGCCAATATACTGCTGAATGGGTACATGTATAAAGAAAAAGCAAGGTAAGGACTGCCACTCCACTAATGAACCCAGGACATGCAAGGAACTTCAGCGGCATGCAAGACCATCTGATCTGTCCAATAACTGTGTTGGCTACCCACTCAGACAGCTGATACCACTACAGTTTCACGACCTCCTTCAGTGTCAGCAGTCTGCCTTACCTATGCCTTTTCTCTTTACATGTGTCCACTCAGCAATGGACCTAAGGGATCAAGTTCTGTATTACTAAGCCCTTCCTGTCATTTAAATTCTACACATGCCTGATACAAGCAGAATAAAAAAAGAAGTATTACAGGAAGGTTACTGACATATTAGATTGTATGTGCTAGCACTCTCCTGAAACAGTTGTTCTTTCTCGGCATCTTCACCAGCTCCTTACCACAGTTATTTGCCAAACTCAGAAAAATATATTTTACACAACACATTTCACAATAGAGCTTCTTACCATACTGGTCCTACTTGGTCATGGATGTTTTCCATTCTTCTCACAAGCTGCATGTTACCAATCCTGCATAGCTCTCCTCATGCCACTGTGGAGGTCAGTCAAGAGCAACACAATGCCCTCCTCAGTTAGGTGAACGCCATCCCTTCTGAACAGGTGAACATCTTCTATGGTGATGCTGTCATGACAGACTGTAGATCCACCGACCCTGTGCATCAAGCCATGCATGAACCCTTTCTGTAAACGTCTGGCCTTGTGCGCTGCCCATTAACTGTTTGCTGTTTTCCATATCTGTTGAGGAATTATGTCAGACCACACAAAATGAAAACGTGGCCACCACGACTGCAGGTGTTCAAAAATTGCTCTGATTTGAAACCATAGCCTTCCGAGTAGTTGACTGATGACATAATTCCGTCCAATGTGCAGCACAAGGATGTCGGGCTCAGGTTAGATGAAACACTTCTCTTCCAACGACTGCAGTACTCCGCTCCAATGCATACCTCTTCTTGCAATCCAGTATACCTTCACACTGGATGTGGGGAAGCTCAAGTTGTTTTGGTTTTCAGTTATGGAGGCATGGCCGGCAGCCCAGTGAATGTAGGAATGGCCACATACCCACACTCTCACTTGTTGTTCTTCTGCTTGTGAAGTCATTGTCACAAGGTGGACGAACCTGCATAGGAAAGAAAATGCAAACAGATTACTACTGTTATTTGACATATCTGTTGGAAGAGTACATATATATGTATATCATAATGCATTACCTGGTGAGACCATCCAAATCTTCACTCCTATCCACAGGGGCATTATTTTGTTTTTATAAGGTACATAAGTGGTGATGATGCTGCAGAGGTACATACCTACCGCATATATATATATATATATATATATATATATATATATATATATATATATATATATATATATATATATATATATATATATATATATATATATATATATATATATATATATACATATATATATATATATATATATATATACATATATATATACACACACACACATCGGTTTTGCATATATATATATATATATATATATATATATATATATATATATATACATATACACACACACACACACACACACACAGGAAGAAAAAAATCAGGGGTTTTGGAGGGTAGGTAGTTGATGAAAAATGAGGGGGGGGGTTGCTTGCAATGGTTCCAACCAGAGAAAAAACACAACCTGGCTTGTGCATTCATCAAAGTGATAACGACTTCTACTTCTGTGAATAACAGTGAAAGCAGCTGAGACTTTTCCCAGAAAAGTGATAATGACTAACTGCTATATTGTAACTGCACGTATGGCTAATGTGATAATGACCTTCCTTTCATTACTGCAAAGGTATGCATGCTGAGACACAGGTGATAATTGCTGCACATAACCTGTTGAGTAGGCATTCATTACATTACATTGTGCAGCTGTTATGTAGCATAGACTTAGTATCATCAGTAAGGAGAAGACCTGAGTCATTCAGTCAAACAGTATAACACTTGGATATTACTGAGCCCTTCCTCCCACCTAAATTCCACACATGATTGACAAAGTCCAAAATATATGACAGTTCATGCTGGTAGTAGTCAGCAAGTAATAACCTTTATTTCACTCAAGGAACTACTTAGTATAATCAGAAATACAATAACACAAGCAAAAATGTCAAGCTTATCTGGCTGATCCAAAAAGTACTAATTCATGTTATCTCACCTAACCATCCCTTTAGTTACAATAAGACAAAGAAGTAAAAAAGTCAAGTGCAGAGAAGGGTCCATTATTTATTTGAGGTCACATCACCAAGGTAGACCCTATCTGATCCCAGTCTACAGTTAGAGAGTTCCACATTACAACTACTTCAAGACTTGCAATGCAGGATCTCAAAAATGACAGATATCAAACATCGCAGTTCTTTAAACTTGTTTTTTGCAGGGAGATAAAACCCCTTGCACCCCCAAATATGTGACATCAACAAAACCTGCTGGAGAGAAAGGTTTGTCTCCCAGAAGCTGCCCATTCTCTGGAATACACTTCCCATACACATTAAACAGAGCACCTCACTGACCCTATTTAAGCGCAACCTTGATGAGTGGATGGGTAACCACAAATTTGTCCCAGGGGTTCTACCTGTGCCATCACTGACAGGGACAACAGGTGCTGACTGAGGTTTCTTTTTGGGGATAAACTCTTGGCTAGGCTTGTAAGACCCCCATGGCCATTAGCCTAGTAACCTCCTATGAGTAACCACAACTCAACAAAAACCCATTCTTTGTCTGCTGGACAGTCAAATGGCCATAGGGAAGAGCTCATAAGACAAAGATATTGACTATAACTAGAATGGATGTTAGACCATGTCAGGGGCATTGTTAGACCCCACTCTGATGGACCGCCTGCATATCCACAAAACAAACATCACCAGAATTACCCATTATAAAGACTTAAAACTTGCATGGGCTATAAATAGGACCTGCTGTCAAATGTGAATTCTCTCACAGGGACTCCATAAACACTTGCATTTTGCCAAATAGTGGCTCTCCCACTGTCAAAAAAATGCAACGAAAACATTTGAAAAGGAAGCAAAACACTTTCTTCTTGACACATGGCAATGCCACAACTCTGAACCACCTGATTTGCTCTTACCTCTCCTTCCTCCATCCCCATACAGCACCATACTGCAAACCACCAACTTCTGCACATCCCTTGTGCAGACTCACTTTTTCTAAGCTAACCATCATCAGAATGCTCCCTCAAAATATCACTGACATTCTCACAGTCCTAATTGACCACTTATCCCAAACACCTCTCTCTCTCCAATCACCACTTACCTCCCCTTGCGTATTTTTTGTTATATATTCCTCACTAACTACTACTCACAGAGCCTCAGCTCTATCTCATCTCACACTAACTTATCTATCCCTACCTAAGACTCTCATTTCCAGTATAGTGGTATAGCTCTCTTTTTTTTTGTTTCACATTTATGTCAGCCCAACCTAGGCACCCAATAATCATTACCCCCCATACTACCTGAGTGCCTATCTCCAATACTGTCTCTGTATAAAATTTTCCTTTAAAGTATGTGTATTTTACAGTGCAACCACCAACACTGTATAAAATTGAAGCTTTTATAAAAAAAAAAATAAATAAGTGTACTAGAATGCAATCTCCAAAAATGTCTTGGTATAATTTTTTAAATCATTCACTTTAATATTTATGCATAGCACAGTGCAACTAAGTCGATGCTTTAATATGTTTTGCTTATTATAGTCTTACAGATTCTTTTGCGTCCTGTCATAACTTTTATATGTAACCATGCAGCTTATTTCCCTCGGGTCTCCAAAGAAAGTGGAATTTAATTCCCAGTCGGACTTATACAATGCATTCTTGAAATGAGTCAATTTTCTACCTGAACCCTTTAAAGGAAATTGCCAAAATTAAGCATCAAGTATCATACGTTTAATCAGTAATACGTTTATTTACAATTGTTCATCGGGGAAGTGCACCAATCAGCATTAGCTAATGAACAGTATTACATTCATTTTCAAATACACAGCCAACTTTATCAATAGCATGGTTGCGATGATACGTAACTTAAGTACCGGCCACCTACCACAACCAATTTCAGAGCAAAACTACTGTGCCATGGACAACATGATGATTACCGCCTGTTAAGATATATATTTGTCACCATCAATTCTTGCTAACGACCTACACAAACACATGTGAAGTGGAGCTTTTTTCACTGGGCCTCAACTGAAAAAGAGGCTTTGCCACTCAGACTTTCCTGGCAATGACTGGGAAAAAAAAGCCGCTTAACAAGTTAACTTCTGTTGCTGTAAAAATTTAAAAATGCAATCCACTCTGCTCGACTCCCCAAATACAAGTGCCACATAAAAAACACACATCATTGCAAAACACAATTCAAGGCTGGGAATGACTTTGCACCTGCTCATCTTGAGGCAGCATGCACACAAACTGACAAAAATCACAGCAACTGCACAGTAGCAAGTACCACATGTCATGTATGACACAGCAACAGATGGCATGTTATTACCACCAACTTAAACAGCAAATACAGCAGTGTTAATTAAGGGGTTTCAGGATTAGGGATGGAGTGTTCAGGTTACAGACAAGTGTCCAAGAAGGATGGGCAAATACCACTCTGCCCATTCCCCACACATACCTGCACAAGCCAAGACGATGTGTTTTTATCTACACAATCCTAAAACGAGTGATTAGGATTGCTTTCCTTAAAAAGACCGTGTTTTAAATGACACAAATCCGCTGCAATTCAAAATCCAACACATGTAATCACAATTTTTTTTTAGAAATGACTAAAAACAAGTTACTTCCTCAATATGCCAAAAACACCCAGAGTGCCAACCAAAAAGATAAAGAAGACAACCTCATACATTTCAAGTAAATATCAACTAGTGCTGCTTGCTTACACATAGTGATCCTTTTAAATATTCATAGTGAAGTCAGAGTAGGAGCATGAATTGAAACAAAGGGAGCTATCAATCTCCAAAACGGGGAACACCTAACAACTTTAACTAGGAAGGCTATTGTTTTCGTTATTCTAAAAAAGTTATAAGTGAGAAAATGGCTCAATAGTATGTAGCATTACTTATCCCCATTTAAAAAATAGCAACAAACGTGTGCCAAATATTTTCATTATGTAATACTGAATTAGGACTCAAACGAGGAACGTTCACTTGTAAGTAAGTAAATAAATAAAAATAAATAGAATTTAAATACTCCAGATAGGGTTAAGCCTTAGTTTTAAATGCCACGATTTGCCAGGGACGTAAGAATCACATGGGGACAGAATAAGAGTCGCATGTCGCAAACATGAGACATTTACTCTATACCAGTCTAGTAAAACTGAAATCATTGTAATTCTGAAATGAATCACACTGGTATGCACAAGAAATCTCATTTAAAGGTACATTTTCGTACGAGTCCCATCATGAAAAATGTGTTTTAAACAAGCAGACAGTCTACTGCAAAGCAGGAACAGGTGTTTTACTTAGTTTACTTGGATTTCAACAACAAATGAGATAAAGTACTTCCAAACACATCATACCTGAATAATATTTGTACCGCAGTTCTTGGGCAAAAGCTGAACTGGGAAATTTGCAAAACCGATGCCTCTCTAATGGTCTCTGGCGATCCATGAATGCCCAAATAAAATAGAGGGATCCAGTAGCAGGTAAAATCTCCAATATTAGAAAAAAGAAAGGAAATACCTGCTGCTGGACCCTCTATTTATTTGGGGAAAACAAAAGAAAATTAGTTTGGGGCGGAGGTGTTACGCAAGTGGTGGCTTGGATTGTAAAAATCCGATTGGCTGCCACCACTTGCTTTATCAATAACTTCTTAAGCGGATTTTCTACTATAAGTTTAATGTGACCTTAATGTAAAAACACGCTGAATCATAACTACATAAGGTAAATTACAAGTTCAGTTATGATTTTGGCGTGTTTTATATTAAACTCAACTACAAATATTCACTACAGTTTCTCACATTTGTGGAAGGGACTCGGGGATAACAGCTTGCAATTCCTATCTTCCCATGGGGCGCTCGGAGGTAAGCACAGATGCGCCATGAGAAGGTACTCAGGGTTAATGAGTTAATATCCATTTGAGTGAGCTTAGCTGGAATTTCTTCAGCCTGTTTGTTACCACATTCTGTATAGAAAGGATGTATGTGGCCATCAGAGATACCCTGAAATTTCTGTGGCTATTTCCCAGGCTTGCAATGCATGCTGACAGAGTAAGTTGGAGTGAGTATCTGTCTGTTTCTTAATACTACAGTCATGTGGTACATAGTCTGATTTCACTTACAGCACTGCCTCCTTCAGGGTAAGGACAAATGCTTTCTGGGTCAGGATGACTGCTATCAGCTCCTTAATGTTTATGTGCTTCTTCATCCTGCTGCTGTAGGTCCCTTGGACTTGGCCTTTGGGGCTGATAATGGAGAATCTCTATGCCTGAGGAATCTGTGTAATGGTCATACTTGGTTTGGAGGCTCAGAATGGAATTTACTTGTTCCAGAACACTGTCCTGTCCACCATGAGATATCCTTCTTTATACATGGAAGCAGAAAATGGTCTCTAATGAGTCTCCAAAAGCCTTCTTTCTTGATACTAGGAAGGGCCTTGAGTAAAATACTCCCCCAGGGAGTAAACTTTTCTATGGCCCTTGTGTCTTACATGCTTTGCAGGACCTAAGGATTGAGATCTAACTGATATTCGGGTCCCGGTGATATGCCCCAGAAATCAAGTATTTGCAAGATCTGAAGGCTGCAATTATTTTAGGATGTTTAGGACCCAATGGTTTTGTGTACTTTCTTCCCACATTTTTACAAAAAAGGACATGTGCCTTCCAAGTTTTAGAGAAAATGGGGGGCTCTGGATGGATAGGATTGGCCTTAGGATGGGGGTGAGGAGGCAGCCTGGGTAAGTAATGGCTGCTTCTTCTGAAGCTCGCAGCACTGAGAGCTCTGGGTTCTCAGGCTCCTCTCACAGTTTCCCTTACAAATCCTTTTTGTGCTTACTTTTTTTGTCCTTACTGGATCTGGTGGGCTTCTGTCTGGGATTAGTAAAACTAGCTCTTGACTTGAAAACTTTCTAGTATACTTAGGCAGAAAGGCAGTGGCGGCTGGTGACTTTAAATTAAAGGGGTCTGCAGGCGACAGCTGAATGGGTGGGGCCAATTGGAAGGGGTGTGGCCAACTTGAAAGGGGTGGGGCTATGCTCAAAATGACAAATGGAACTTTAATTAAATACAGTGCCCTGAGTGCTAAACCGTCATTACGAGAGTCCAATCAAGACAAAATGAAGTGTAGAAGAAAAAAATATTTCAATGCATTGGCTACATGAAAACTTACTTAATATCTAGATGGAAACACAAAGGTTGTGAGGCATGAAAAAATAAATTGCTTTTTAAATACATTACTGGAATGCCAGTCAAAATCAAGTATAAAAAAAAACAAGCAAAACTCAGCTCAAACCACTTCTCCTTGCACTGCAGTTCTAATTATAATTTATATTCAGCTTTATAAAATTACCAAGTAACATGCTGAAAGTAGCAATCTCTGTGATACCCCCACTTGCAAAAATGTTTCTTATACAAAAAAGACCTGCTGCCTGACAACAACTATCTACTTGTTTTATGGGGAACACATAATCAAAGTAAAAAACGAACAGCGAACAAGAAACAAGCTCAAGATAAATTGCTTAAAAGATTGCTGCACAAGTTATGGACCACACATTATAGATTGGCATTCTGTTTAGTTTACGGGTAAAGCCTGCAAAAATAACTGCAAGTCTCCAATAAATGTAATGAGCTTCTGAAAATACTGTAATCCTGTCCTTTATTTCAAATACTGTCATATGCATTTCAATACCTAAGGCTTGTACGTTATCTAGTTATGTAAATATTCTCTGCATGGCAACAATGAAAAGGCTTTCAACGTTGGTAATTCTTTAACTGTATGCTTATTAAAGCTTACTTGCATCTTACAATCTCTGACAAGCTTACCTGATGGTCAATAAAGCATTGCTACTTTAATACAGAGCAAAAGGGCACTGCAACAGCATGCATTTTCTGAATAATAAGCATAAATCAACATTCTAAAAATATGACAGAAAACTAGAACATTCTGCAAAATCAAGGACAGATGAAAAGCCACGGTCGTACTTGTGGTCTACCTTGGATGGGGGTATACTCTGCACACTTACACTGCATAACTGCTCCTAGCCTTGCTTGGACACATCCAGAGCCACTACAATGGGGAGTGGGGTGCAACAAGTAGGTCACAGTTTGAAATGTCTCTGGCTGATGGTGATGGCTCTGACACTCATACCTCTCAACCTCAGAGCAAGAAATCTGGACAAAGCCATACATAGAAGTGGAACACAGGCCCAAAAATAAAGATAATGTTTAAATATTCTCTTATAAACTTAGAAAGATAATAGAATAGTAGTAAGTCTTGCATTAGTATGAATTTTTGGAGGTATGAAATCTGAAACTCAAATGTCTGCCATTATTTTCTAACTTCAGTCTTTAATGATTTGCTACTAATTTGCCAGAAAACCACAATTTTATGAAAAACAGACCAAAAATGTTATGCAAAAATATAAAATTGCCACACAATACAGCTGGAAACCTGTCAAAGAAGGGACACCTTTTTAAAATTAGTACTGTTAACTTGAACAGCTGACAAAATAAGATCATCTACATGCATTTCTGAAATAAAAGTAAACTATAACTCTGATCATTACAGTTATTTATAATTGTAAACCCTCCACGTTTTCTTCCAAAATTGCCATATTGCAGTGGGATTATTAGGGGGTGAGCAACATTTTAAGCCAAAATTGGGGACAGTTGAGAGGTTTGGATATTCCTAATTTTACAAAGCAATTTATTTGCACGTACCTCTCAACCTCTTAATGCAGGAAATCTGGACAAGGCCAAATATATTGGGGGAACATGCAAACAGTACTAAAATTGCTCTTGTATAAACTTAAGACAGTTGATAGAATAACAGGTCTTGCTTTAACATGCATTTTTCTGAAGGTTATGACATTTGAAACTCAATGTCTGTCATTATTTAGTGACTTCATTATTAAATGAGATGGCAGAAAACCACAAATTTTATGAGGAACAAACCAAAAATAAGAAGCAAAAATCTATTCATTCTGCAAAATTCTGGACAGATGAGAGGTATAGTTCAGCTGGGGCTGTCTGAGTTTGCTGCCCTTCCCCCCCTCACAAAATCATGGTCGAATGGAGCGTCCCCCCGACAGCCATTCCAATGTCCCATTCCTTGGTTATTTCACCCCATTTGCCATAAACACTGTAATGTGCATACTGCTTTACTTCTGCGATGATATAGATTTCATTTGAAAGTTTTATTTTATATTTTACAGCATAAACCCTAATAGATATCTGCTAAACAAAGCAATGCAGTCTCACACTGAAAATAGAATTAGCATTAAAACTTCTCTGCCCTTGAAACTTACATTCATTGAAACAGCATTGAAACCCACATTCAAAGAAAATACATTTTGCCAGTGGCAGATAAAGATTAATTTTGGGCTGTTTTCAAATCATAGGCTCCTTGAACACGAAACATACACATGCTCTTTGATACACCTTCCTGACTATTAAATTATATTCCTTGTACAATACAGTACAGTTGTTAGAGGGCATTTTAAATTTATTGTTTTGAACATTTTTCCAGTAAACAATAAAACAAAATGCATGCACCAATAATGACAAAACTGCCCAATTCAGAACATTTCCATCATAAAAGTCTACTGAAACTTCAACAATACACCAGTATCAGTAAATATACACAATCTCTGAAAAAATCTGATAACTAATGAAGAGGTTACTGCTAGCAAACAACTTTATATGTCATTGTTTCATCTACAAATAAAGTGCCTGTTGCCCTTGAGGAATAAATTGCTTATGTTGCATTAAAAAAATTATAATGCTAGTAATATCGCAATAGGTAATGGATGGCAAACTGATAAGTTCATAGTTACTAGGTATCTTCGCCAAAGAGGACTGCAGCATCCATCCCCTTTACAACAGAGTACAGTATTAGCAATGGATCTACCAACTGTGGGAGTAGAACCCACAGCCTTCTGCATCAAAAGCAAGTACACTACCTGTTGTACTATTTACAATGTAAGCACACTTGGCATAAGCAGCACTAAACTTTTGTTCCCCTGCAGCTCTCAGCTCCTTGTAAAATCTGCTCGACACTCAGCTGTATCTCTGAACTTGCAGCACAAGAAATCTGGACAAAGCCAAAATTTATTTTTTGGGGGGGGGACACATTTTAAACCCTGCTTGTATAATGTTGGAAAGTTGCTAGAATAAAATGCTGTGTTACCACCATACATTTCACTGCCAAGTATTGAACCCATGACCCTGTGCAAAACAGCCAGAGCAACATACCACTATGCCAAATCATCTATTTTTATGAAAGAAAGGAAGACTGAAGCTTAAATGGCTACCATTTAGTAAATTCAGTTCTCACCATAGCTGTCAACATATTAGCACAAAACACCTGAACAAAGCCAACGATGGGGGAATACAGCCCCCAAAGATATTCAGTGAGTTCAGTTATCACAATAGCTCTCAACCTTGGCACAAAAACCTGGACAAAGCCAATAATAGGGGAATATAGTCCAAAAAATAGGGACAAATATCCACTGAGGACACCAGAGGAAACCCACACAAACACAGGGAGGAAATGCAGACTCCACACAGAAGGCACCCCAGCCAAGAATCAAACCAGACAACCCATAGCTGTCAGGCAACACTGCTACCACTGCACTACTGTCTGTGTTAAGTAACAAAAATACAGAAACCACAGATTTTATGAGGAACAGAACAAATATGAGGCAAAAATCTGCAAATGTTTTAGAAATGGTGGTGGGTAGGGAATTCAGGCTGTTGTCACTTGGGCCCAAGGTACAGGGTTCAAGCCTTATTCTCTACCCACCACCACGAAGCAACTGGGGCATCACACAGGCACACAGACACACACACACACACACACACACACACACACACACACACACACACACACACACACACACACACACACACCTGTCTCCAGCATGGCCTGCCATGCGATCCTGTACTCTGCAGCAGCCCGATCGGTCCTCCATACTGGCCCGCGCATGCTGTGGTCTCCCGCAAGATGCGAGGAGGCTGGAGCCTCCTGCTATTGGTGCAGCCTGCGGGTGATGCAGTCCGGTGACCTTCCGGTTTGTGTGGTTGTCACCGCACAGATCTCTGGGTTGGAAGGGCGGTGTTTCCTGCCTTCCCTATCCGGACTGCCTAACTGAGCAGTCTGGTGCTCAGGAATGCCTGAGCATGTGTGCTTGGAGTTCTGGTCTGCCTAACACAGCAGTCAGGAACTAAGCACGCATGCATGCAGTCCGAGATATTTTTTATTTTTATATGTTCTATGGTGGGGGGAATGAGGACTTTATTTTATGCATTCTACAGGTTGGGGTTCCCATTTTACAGGTGGGAGGGCTACAGTCCCACAATCCTATAGCATGAGCCGCCCCTGCAGAAAGGTCTTATCCTTCTCTTCCAGAGTCTTACAGCTCTTCTGAGCTGGGGTTCCAAAAAAGGAGACCTGTATTCAGTAAGGCATTGAGGATTTTCGTCTTTACATTGTCTGGCAAGGGTATGATCTTCAGTTGGGCAAGTCTGCTGATAACTGACCCCCGTAGCATAGCTGCCTCCCTGTGTGATGAATCAAATGCATCATAGCCACATTTCTTTTAGAGTGCTTTGCAGCTTGGAAAGACAGGTCAAATAAATCAAGTAGTTTGTCTCAGATCCTTGCCCTCATTATTTTTAACACCTTTATTGAATTTTCACTTAAGACAAACATGCATTTAGATATAAAAGAACAAACCATGTTAACACAAAAGAACAAACCATGTTAACACATTCACATTTATATAATTATCATCAATCCAACATTACATAAACTGATCAATTCTTTCCTTCCCTTAAATCTGATTCCTCCTCCAAAACATTATTCTGCATGTGCTGTGTCCACAATTTCCATATTTTCTATGTAATTTGCTCCTATCCTTCTCTTAAGATCCCACTTCCAGTTCTTTTATCTCGATTACAATATTCACTACTTCAAATGCAGTTGGTTTAGATTCTAATTTCATTTTCAAGTAATTGTTTTTTGGCAGCCACCACAATTAAACTTAACAAGACCTTGCAATGTCTGTACCCCAGCTCAAAAAATAATTTCCTTAGTTACACCCAGTTGCTCGCCCATTGTTTATGACAGAGTACTCTGTAGGGAATTTGTGAAGTCTGCCAACACATTATACTCCAAAAACATATCTTCCCAGTAACTGCTTTCTTCCCCATCACACCTCCAACATTTGCCATCTACCTCAGGAAAATTACTTTGGAGTCAGCTTGGGGTGTAAAAATACATATGCAAACACTTCCCAGCAAAAAACCCTGGCTCTTCTGGATTTTGCTGCATATTTGGGAGCCATATACATATCTTCCCATTGTTTCCTTGTGAATTGCTTGTCCAGTCTCTCTCCCATATTTTTTTAACCTCTTCTGATTGATTTCTATAATCATGCAATATTTTACAAACCCAGCTAATTATTCATTTTTTTACAGCAGCTCCTGTTTAAGATTCAACTAAAAACCATACCAGACAGAGGTCTTTCTTTTCCATTTTTTTTTATTTTTTTTTTTTGCTTGCTATATCACTGATGATAGGAAGGATAGGCAGGTTCAGTCTTTTCTCCTTCTCTTCTTCTCCTCTCTCTTCCTTCTCTCTTTTTTCTCTTTTTTCTCAGTGCCTTCCAGTCCTTTTGTCAGTTTTCTCAGGTTCCAGCCCGTCTTGCCTATTCTCTGTACCCCTAATTGCAGTCATCCCTATTGGAAGAAACTCCTTTCTCAATTCTCCTGTTGGCTTAGTTCTTGGAATACTTTCTGCTACTTTATAAATATAATACTCTGTATGGCTGCTTTTATTCTCCTTAAGTAAGTACCTGCATCCAAAATCCCACTCTGTACTTATTTACTGAATTCCTCCCTTGCTTCATCATTATCCCTTTCCACTCTGAATTATAGTTTTAAGCTTGTGCTATGTATATAAGCCTTAACTGTGTACCTCTAAATATCCTTTCAAATCAGATAATCTATTGGAAGGATCAGTTTATCCCACTTGCCCCTTGACCTTCTCATCTCCCAGATAAAATCCTTCAACTCTTTATTAATTACTGTCCACAACTTCTCCTCTGGTTGATAAAAATATGCCTGACCTATATATAAAAATAAAGGGACTAAACATTTTCACTGCTTGCATCTTTCATCCATAGCCATAAAAACAGATTCCAGTTTCTCAGTTTTTAAATTATCTTCTGTTTAGTCTCTTCCCTCATATCCTTAGCTGCTAGGATGGAATCCTTTTTAACCCATACTCCTAAATACTCCATTTTATCATGTTCCTATAAATATGGGTATTGCTGAACCAATTTGTGTGTGGGTACATAGTTTACAACTACAGCCTTTGTTTTTGTTTTCACTAATTTTGTGTTCTGAAAAGACTTGAAACTCTCTTAAAATGTTCTACAACACTGAGATGGCCTTTATGGTTTTATGCAGTGCAAAATAATATTGTCTGCAAATAAGGCCAACTTTTCTTGATTACCATACCAATAATATCCTTGAATTTCTGAGTTCCTTGTTTTTCTCTGACAGTGGCTCTAAATATAATGCAAATTGCAAAGGGGAAAGAGGTCACCCCTGCCTGATACCGCTGTTCAGACACAACTTATCAGACAGAAACCATCCCTCTTTAATTTTTACCTCTGAGCCCTTAAATATCCTCCTAATTAATCACATTATAGTATAAGGGAATGCAAATGCTTCTACTAGCATACTCATAAAATCCCAGGTTACTCTGTTGAATGCTTTTCCTATATCAAGACCTACCAACAACAGCATTATGTTCTTACATTCTGCTTCTCTCCAGAACATCACTGTTCTATTAATGTTTGCCTCCCTTCCACAAAACCACAATTTTCCATATCTATCAATTTTGGCAATAACGTTTCCATTCTTTTAGCTGTTACAAACGCTTTATCATCATGATTTAAAATCAAAATGGGCCTACATGAAGCTGAGTCTGATGGCTCTTTACTAACTTTAGGTATTACAGCCCCCAAACCTTTCTTCCAGGATGTTGTGCTCAGCCCCCTCTCTTCTAAAATATTGTTAAACAAAACCTTCCATATCTTTATCACTTTCTTCCCTGCTAGTTTCCAAACTTCCACAAGAATATCATTTACTCTGAGACTTTCTTGTCGATTGGTTATACATCACCATTTTTATCTCATCTTCTCTTATCTTAACTGTCAATTGTTGGGCCTCATCTACCTCTAATCTTGGCATATTTAAGTCTTCCATAAATATTTCCATTTGTGCTTTTTCTTAATTTTCATATACCTCTGCTTTATACAAATTTTCATAAAATTTCCAAAATATCTCTAATACCTCTACAGGATCTCTATTTATTTTTCTTGTTATAGACTCCGTAAGTTTAGAAACAACCCTTTCAACTTTCTATTGCCAAAGTCATTGTGCTAAAAGTCAAGTTGCTTAACAACAATCTTTCTAAACTCATGCACATTACCCAGATGCTCTCTTATTTTCTCTTTAACACTTTGCATTTGTGTCTCTTCCTGTTCTGAGAGTTCCCCCTTATTATACAATAATTTAACCTTTGTGAGGCCCTTTAAATAATTCTTGCTATTTCTTAACAATATCTATTTTTTCTTTTATTTCTACCCTATCTTTAAACTCCACTTTCATTTTATCCCATTCATTAGCTATAACTTCTGAAGAAATTTCTAACTTCCCTAATAACTTGTGAATAATTTCCATTATCCATTCCACAAATTCCTCTCTTTTTAACAGGTAGGTGGGGAAGCACCAGTGTTTGTACTTCATTACCCTGCATTTTTATCGTAGTTGTTACTGGCCCATAATCTGAAATAGATACTGGATGTGAATCTTTCAATTAAATGTATGCGTTCGTGAAATACAATTTCTGTGTAGTCCGGCCCAGTTATTGTACCTTGGGAAATAATATGTAAATTCTCTCCAAGTTCCAAACACTGAAATCACATATTCCATTCCAAATATTTTCAAAATGCCTTCAGAAATCTACCCTCTTTTGTTTTATTTTCCCTTCTAGGCCCCCCAGACACATCCTCACTGTTGAAAATCAATTCCCAGTGCCCACCTAAAAGTAATATTCCCTGCTGAAAGCTGATTATTTCTCCCATTTTTTAAAAACTCCATAATAGCAATTTTAGGTGGAAAATAAATACATGGTAGCTTAATCTTCTTCCCTTGCCAGTAGCCTCTTAATATCACAAATCTACCATTACTATACTTTTCCCCTCTTCTATCACTATTGGAGTTTTTCTAGCAATGAGTATAAGTACACCCATTTTCCTTTGTCCCTGATACTTTCCTAAATATATCTTCTGAAACTCTTTCTTTATCAAATTAACATGCTAATTTCTTTCCAAGTGTGTCTCCTGCAGCACTGCTATTTGCACTCTGCATTTCTTAATATCATTTAATATTCATTCTTTTTTGTCTATACCTGTGAGGTTATTCATTTTCCAAAATAATATGTTTAGTGCAGTCATTATGATAAACAAGCTATTATTGCCAACTATTATATATGACAGATTTTCCAAATGTCTATTCCCAGCTTTTGTGTTACATGTACCAACTAGTGTTTGGGCATGTTGATCTTTTATACAGTTGTTTTTTGTCATTTCCTTTTGAGCCTATCTCACATTTTACAAGACTTTTTTTTTGCTTTAAAGAAACCCTCAACCAAAAAAAACAGACTCCCAGAACATACCAACAAACTATTAACTTAAGAGAAACACACAAAACTATGTACATTTTCACATAATGACGTTTAAACCTGCTGACAGGAACAATTGTTCCAAATCGATAGCTGCTCACACAGGCAAAACCTAGCTTACAATTAAAGCTATCCATGCTAAAACACGTTACAATATGTGTTTCTACTTACACTAATTGCTGTCTGTTCTTGTCTTGCCTTTATTCCCCTCCCAGATGTGAAATATGTGTATATTTTTCAAAAAACTAACTTTCAGCCTTAAGAAAAATTGCACTGGCTATGTTTAAATAAAACAAAATTATACACTGCTCTAGTAAATGCATTAAAGTATATAGTTACCAGAAATGCTGCTCTTATGCACTTCCAAAATTTCAAACTATTTTTACTGAACTGCTTACCCTTGTACCTTTTACTTTTATGATTCTCTCAGTAAACAATGTCCAGACTTCTTAATTTATTGCCTTCACTTTTAGTTAGCTTGTTTACATGGAAACATAAGATCAAAGTGTACAGCTGCCCTCAGCTCCACATTTCTCAACTGGCACCGAACATTTATTTGCTTAAAGAAAACTATTTATTACATTGTGGTCTCTAATTTTGTAAACCTACTTATATTCACAGAAAATTTGTCATTAGATTAAACCAAGGGCAATAATCCAGACATTCACCAATGCAAAAGTAAAAGAAAACATTTCAGTCTACATATATCATAATTAGCACACTTTTATACCTCATACCCAACTGCCCAAGATTAAAACCTATTGACTTAAATGTGCTTTTGTCCAGAATTTCTTCTCTTTTTAGTCTGTAATGCCTACATTTCTTAAAACTAAAAAACTGAGAAGGAAAAAAAAAGTACCTGCTTATTTTAGTATCCTTATCACATACAACCATCACTGAAAATACTTTACAATAAATAATAAAAAGCTATGTCTTACCATAACTCGGCATCTGTGTTGTCCATCTTCACTCCTCTTCACAATAGGGTCTTGGATCTGATCCTCAGATCTGGCTCGGCCACATTCGCCAGACTTGAATCTAACTCTCAAGCTCGTCCCTCTTACCATAATGTACTACATCCACCCAAGCACATCAGATGAAGTTTACTGATTCCCATACATCCACAACCAGGACAGGATACAAGAAAGGCAGATGAGGCTCAGACATGGGACCCAAGTATCTCGTCATCTTCCATAATCTTCAAGAAGAATGAGGTAGGGGGATGGCTGGGTGGGAAAGTGAGGAGGAATGAAGATGAACAACACAGATGCCATGTTATGGTAAGACATAACTTTTTAATCTGATGTCCTCTTCATTATTCCTCATGATAGGGTCAGAGTCCCCAGTTACATGAACCCAGGGTGGCCCTCATGGAAGGATATGCCAGAGCACCATCGAGCCAAAGGAAGCCCTGCTCCTTGAGATGATATCTAATTTGTAGTGTACAACAAAGGTGTGATTGTTGGACAATGTAGCTGCTGCACAAATATCATCAATGGACATTCTAGATGAGAAGGCAGTAGTAGCCACAGTTCTAGACCCTTTTGTGAATAAATGAAGGAGATACAACCCGTAATTCATTTTGCTAATGTGATCTTAGAAACCACTCGGCCTAGTTTGCTAGCAAAGAGAGCTACAAATAATTGGTATGACTTCCTGTGCTGCCTAGTTCTGTGCAACTAGAAACATAGCTGTTTATGAACATCGAGAAGATCTAGAATATACTCTCCTTTGTTAGAAAAATTTGGAAAGAACACAGGTAAGTGAATGAACTGATTGATATTGTTTTCCGTGGCTCCTTTAGACATAAAGGAGGGATTTGTGCATACAGAAACCCTGTCCCTATGAAAGATTTTGAAGGAGGTTTGGAAGATAATGCCTGTAGTTCGGAAATTCTCTTCGCTGAAGTAATGGCTACTAAAAGGATTGTCTTCCATGAAAAAAACTTCATGTTGCAAATGGCTGCTGGTTCAAAGGCTCTATGAGTCAAACACTGCAGCATGACAGTAAGGTCTCAAGGTGGGGAGGGGTCCTTAGTGGGTGGTCTCAGCAAGAAAATACCTTTCATAAAGGCTTTGCATAATCAAAAGGTGGACAGGGAATGAGATTGGCTAGTAGTATGAAAATTAGAAAATGCAGCTAATTGAAGCTTGATGGTAGAGAAGCTAGCTCCTTCCTCAAACAGGGTAATATGAAAAAGCAAAATATCTGAGACTGGTGCTGAGAAAGGATCAGCATTTCTATTTGTAGCCCAAACAGTGAAGCTTTTCCACTTACTGGTGTAAACGTTCTTAGCTGAAACCTTTTCAAGGCTGGGATTATGTTACAGACCAGGAAAGCAAACCTGGATTGTCTAACTATGGCTGGAAGTGGAGAAATCATGTGGCCAACCTGAGGGCATGAAGATTTGGGTGCTGCATTCCTGAAGGGTGAGATACGAGGTCCTGTCTTGGCTTCAGTATGGCATGAATATTTGGGTGCTGCATTCCTGAAGGGTGAGATACAAGGTCCTGTCGTGGCTCCAGTATGGCATGAATATTTGGGTGCTGCATTCATGAAGGGTGAGATAGGCAGTCTTGTGTTGGCTCCAGTATCCATAGAGAATATTTCACATGAGACCATAGGAAGGAGAACCATACCTGTCGAGGTCAGAAGGGGGAAATGAGGATGACTGAGCTCTTCAGCCTGCTTGTCTTCTAAAGACCTTTCGGGATAAGCAGAAGAGGGGATTAAGCATACAAGCCACCAAGGGGCCAATATTGCACCAGAGTGTCTCTCAGGGACTCCCCCTGAGGGGGGGATCAGAGTGAAGGACTCGCTGCATTTGTTGTTGAGGGGACAGTGAAAAAAGGCTGCAGCAAGGCTAACTTCAGCGGTTGAAGATAATGTTCGCCACTGACTGATTGAGGGGACCACTCATGTGGAATCAGGATATATCTGCTGAGTCCATCTGCCAGCTCATTGGTCTTCCCTAGAATGTGTACTGCAACCAGAAGGCAATCTGATGATATGGCCCATTTGCACATCCTCACGGCCTCCCTGCACAAAGGGCAAGAATGGTTTCCTCCTTGCTCGTTGATGTACCAGACTACAGATATGTTGTTGGTGAGAACAGCAATTGTGCCTAAAGGGAGAGTATCCTGAAAGGCTTGAAACAATTAGGAGAACTGCTCTCATCTCGAGAACATTGATATGCAATCTAGTCTGCATGGGGGACCAAGTGTCATGGACCATCTCCCCCTTGTAATTCCCCCCACCCCAACTGGGAAGTGTCCATGGTCACTTTGGCTACTGGAAGTGGGGTTGAGAAGGGTCTACCTAAAAAGGAGATTGTCTGACTGAATCCACCAGCAGATGTGGCGTTTGCAGATTGGTGTCAAGTTGATGGAAAAGGATATTGGTTGGTAGAGAATGGACAATTGTATTGCTAATGTCCATTGAAGAATTTGCATTAAAAGCCTTGTTAGAGGAACTAACAAAATTGTTGCTGACATGGATCCTAGGACTTATAAGATTAGCCATGCAGGGGGGCACTGGTGGGATAGTAATTCCTGGACTTGATTCCTCAGTGTTGTTATGCGGTGTAAGGGCAGAGAAGCTTTTTGATCCCTTGTGTTCAACTGTGTTCCTATGAATTCTAGGTTCTGCACAGGTGTCAGACTGGATTTGTTTAGATTTACAGTGATGCCCAGGGAATGTGAGGGTTAAATTAGGTAATCTCTGGCTTGGATAAGCTGATGCCTTGTGGGGGTAGTTAGGAGCCAATCGTCTAAGTTCGAAAACATACAGAATCCTTTGAGTCTCATGTAAGCTGTGACGACTGCCATGCATTTGGTGTACACCTGGGGGGCTGTGGTGAGCCCAAAGAGGAGTGCTCTAAACTGAAAGTGAGTGGCTCCCAGCAGAAAGTGCAGGTATCTCCTGGAGTGCCTGCTTATTTTGTTGTGATAGTACATATCCTTGAGACCTACTGAGCACATCCAATCATCCTTGCACAATAGTGGCAGAATGAAATGGACAGTAACCATTTGGAACCTAGACATTTTTATATAAAGATTCAACTTGCTTAGATCCAGTATTGGCCTTAGCTCCTTGTCTTTTTCGGCACCAAAAAGAAGTGGGAGTAGGTTCTGAATCCTCTTTGTTCAGTCAGGACCTCTTGGATGACTCTTCTTTGCAGCAGTTTTTGAACTACCTGTGCTGCCTGCTCCCTCGGACTGAGTGGCACGTTGGGGAGTTTCCTGTTGGTGTTTGGAGGAGGGAGGAAAAAGGGAATGTAGTAGCCTCTGGATATTACGCTTAGCACACAGAAATTTTGTGTTAAGTGCATTTAGCCTTCTTTGTGCAAAGTAAGTCAAACCCTGACTGCCTCCAGAGATGGACAGTTGGGCAGCACTTCAGGAGCACAGATAGGGCTTGTCAGAGAAGGTGTCTCTGAAACCCTGGTTTTGCGGACCCCCATCTGCCTCTAGGTTGATGCCTACCATTAAAGCCTCCTCCTTTGCTTCTAGAGGAGGGTTCCCCACGCAAGTCTTGGAAAGGCCCTTGGAATTTATAGAACCACATTTTCTTGCCTCCATGCTGGTTCTTGGAAAAGGACATCTGAGGCATAGAAAATTTGATTCCTACATCAGAAAGGGTCTTCCCATCCTTTTTGCTGTGGGACAGAGTATCTCTAACCGATGACCCAAATGGTGAAGAGCCAAATGGGGCATTAACAAAGGATGCCTTAAAGAGCTCCGCAAAATTGCATAGCCTCATCTAGGAATGCCACCTTAAGGATAGTCCTGAACCAGCAGTTCATGAGGTACCTTCTGCTATATGGGAGATTAGTCTCATTGAGGAATTGGCAATAGACGACAGAGTGGTAAGCTTGGGAGAAACTTTCTTGAGCTTCTCCTCAGGCATGGACTCAGAGAGAGAGAGAGAGAGAGAGAGAAGCTACAAGCTCCTTGATCAGATCTCTTTGCAGCCAGTTAAAGTGATCTAGGTAATTTAACGACTGCAGCATAAAAGTGGCAGAGGCGTAAACTCGCTTTCCAATCCTCTGCAATGCTCTACACTCCTTGTTAGGCGGACAAACAATGGCAGTTTCCTCTGCCAGTTCTTTTTTAGTGGCTGCCACTACCATGATGGCATCAACTACGGGACTCTAACTTCAATGTTTTCTGTCAGCTGGTGGAGCCAGGAATCTATCATGGCACTTGGGAATAGGCTTTATGGTATCTGGTTCCTTCCATGCCCAGCAGGAAACCAAGTCAATCAGGTCATCCACCGGGGGGGGGTCACCCAGGCCCACCCAAAACCCTCCAAGAACACTGACTCCTCAGAAGGAGGAGGTTGGGCAGATCACTCACCTTTCTGCTTTAGGATTTCCAGAATGTGTCCAAAGGAGACATCTTCAGGTGAGGGTCGGGGAGGGGGGGATCCTTCTCCCTCATCAAAGTCAGTGTCTTTGGTTAATGACTCCATCTGGGAATCAATGTGTCTCCTTTTACATGTCTTCTTCTGGGGGACTTTCTCAGTGAGGTACTCTGGGAAACTATTGGAAGAAGGAGATCCCTCCTGGGTAGGGAGATCCTGGACACTGCTCAGGATGCACTGACACAGGACAGAATGAAGAGGCTCGAGGCCCCAACCCGAAGTGGGTACAAAGGTGAGTTGCGAAACATGAGGTGACGATTCTCTGCCTTGGGAGAAAACCCTCTCCACTATTTGAAAGGCCAACTGACTGGGAGAGGCTCTCTTCACCTCTCCTGAAGCTGAAGCCACAAAGAGCAGGTGGCTGGGACTCAACAGATCCATGACCTCAAGTGGGAATCGGACGCCAAAGGGAAGGGACGGCTCTGACAAGGACGGAGCTGATCCCACTCCTCCTGACCCAGCTGACACCTCAGCTCCGAGATCTGCTCTACTCCGAGGGGATAGAAACAGGGCTTATCAGGGGTACCAGCTGCATTGAGGAAGGAAGCTTCCCAACACACTCAGGAGTCCTGAAACCCACAACTCGGAAGCCAAGGGTTGGATCGGAGAAGTTGTCCTGATGATATGGCCTGGGTAGCTCGGGGATCCAACAGGGGATGGAGCAGACACTAGCCCCATCTGAATCTGGGTCTTGAGGAATCTCCTCATCATCCTGCTCATGTCTGCCTCAGACCAGCTTCTAGAGGAGCTGGAAGAAGCCAACAAGGGGGGGGGTCGGAAGTGTTTGGACTTTATAGAATGGCTAGGAGACTTGCTCCAAGCTCTCTGATCCAGAGTCATGGGATCCGACACCGGAGCCAATGGTTAAGGAGGTGACAATGTTATTACTTCCCCTGGATTTGTGGATGCTTCTGTATCCAGACAGGGTATGCACTTTCTTTAGTTCCAAGGGGGGGTTGGATCTGAAGTTTTCTTAGTTTTGGACTTCAGTTCCAGAGGATCTCTCAAAGAGGCAGGGAGAGACCTCTTTTTTGCTTCTTTTTCTTTAGAAAAAGAAGCTGAAGCCAAAGAGAGGGTCTGAGCCTCAGGAGCCAAAGATGGAAGAAGACCACTTAAGATTAATGTATTACGCCTATCTGCGAGCACTCATGGATTGAAAGATGCACAGATTTCACAATCAGCTTTCAAGTGGTCAGCGCCTAAACAAAACATGCACTCTTTGTGGGCATCTTGATTGGGGATCTTATGTCCACAAGAAATGCAGTGTTTGAACTCCAGGGAGGGTTTGTCAGATATGACTCAACCAGAGAACTGGCATAAAAGCCTGCCAAAAACAAATTAACATTCTAAGGTAAAGAGAGAGAACCACTAGCTATAACTATCTATAACTACCTATATTTGTGAGACAAAAGGGATAAGGAAACACTTGCACTTAGCGATTAATTTAGTGGTTAAAATGGTGACCACAGCTCGAGAGCACACAGATCCAGGTGTGGAAGCTGAAGTGGCAAATGAGATCTGAGGTACTTGGGTGGGTGTAGTGCATTATGGGTAACAGAGGAGCTCCAGAGTCAGATCCAAGTCTGGAGAATGTGGCCGAGACAGATCAGAGGATCGGATACGAGACCCTATCATGAGGAAGAATGAGGAGTACATCAAATATGCAAATTATATCATAAAATTACTTATACAAACATTGTTACAAGCAACAATTGTCTTTCTCCCTCCTTTTTTATTTTTTATTTTTAGTGTCCTTCCAAACATTAATAACAAAGAGTGGAGTATTTGCCAGTTAGTCCCCCTACAAGTTTAACAAAGTCAACAAAAATCCAATCTTTCTCCACCATTTTTTCTTGTAAAGCAATATTTCACAAATGTAACCGATGTCTTACAGTCACATTTCTTCAGTAATTTCAGTGCTGCCGGTCTTTTTCCTGTTCATCTCCTTCCAGTCCCAAACTCCAATTCAAGTCCAATGTTCTCCCAATTCTAGTCAAGTCCAATGCCCCCTTTTTTTTTGTCTCAAAAGCATTTTCCTTTGGAACGCTGGGAAAGGTTTCACTGGCAAAATCTCTCTATCAGCTTTACCATCACAAGAATGAGAAGCATATCCTATTTCTGTTTGATGGATTAGCCCTTATTGAAGAAAATTTTCTACTTCCCCCTTAGCCTGCACTGTATCAAAAATTACTTTGATCCTCCAGGAAAAGTATTCTGAAGACAGCTGGATACAGCAGCTTGTATTTCAAACCTGCCTCTTGACATTCCCTGATTGCTGGGATAAATTTGCTTGTTTTCTGCCTGGTGTACAATGACTAATCATTTTCCACAAACCCTATATTGTCTCCAGTTGTTAATATTTTGCCCTTCTGCCACAGTTTTGTCTGGATCAACTTCATCTGCTGGTATGATTGCATCTTTACGAATATATGTCTTGGCTACTTTCTCATGGCCAATTTTAAAGTACACAAATTATATGCCCTGTCAATTAACAAATCCTGCACTGGAATACCAATTCAGTAACTCATCTGTGCTTTCATAAAATGAATATAGTCTGCTCCTTCCATTTTCTCTGGTACAGCAGAAAAAAGAAGTTATGTATTCACCATAACATTCCATCTGAGTAGCTGTAGTTCATTTGTCTTCAACCTGTGGGTTTTGGATCCACATTGGATCTGACACGGCCGCATTTTCCAGCTATGGATCCGAGCTCCAAGCTCCTTCCCTTACTCATAATGCCCCCGTCCCCCATCCCCTTCTCCCTTCAGATCGAGTTTGCTGCCTAAGTAGTATCAGACACCTGACCCAACATCATCTTATGATAAACATGAGCCACTACAAACTCTCGGGCCTAGATTGGGCCAAAGACCTCACAAGTTATAAAAAGGTATATGAAGACTGAACAAATGATAAGGTCAGGGGGAAGGAGGGGAGAAAGGTTGAAGACAAATGAAGTACAACTATTCAGATGAAACGTTATTGTGAGTATATAACTTCTTTATCTGAAGTAGTTTACTTCATTTGGTCTTCAACCTGTGGGACAGAGTCCCCAGCTACCAAAAACTCCTGGATGGCCCTCATGGAAGGATGTTCCGGAGCACCACAGAGCCAAAGGATGCTCTGTTCCTAGACACAATATCCAGCTTGTAATGTGTTCCGGAGCACCGCAGAGCCAAAGGATGCTCTGTTCCTAGACACAATATCCAGCTTGTAATGTGAAATAAAAGTATGAGATGAGGACCAAGTGGCTGCTGAAGAGTTATCATCCAGAGACACCCTAGAACAGAAGGCAGCTAATGTAGCCAAAGATCGAGTAGAATGTGCCTTCACTTGTCCCACCAGAGACATGCCTTTCACAGCATAGGCTCGAACAATACATTGGGAAATCCAGCGAGCAATAGTTACCTTGGAAACTGACTTGCCTAAGAAGGGTTAAGCATAAGACACGAACAGCTGATCCGATTTACGAAAAGGTTTGTCCCCTTTGTTTTGGAAGTTAGGGAAAAAACTGGTAAAATGATAGTCTGATTAATATTTGCTTCCGAGGCCACCTTAGAAAGGAAAGCTGGATTAGTGTGCAGCGACACTCTGTCTTTGTGAAAGATCATGTAAGACATTTTGATAAAGAGAGCCTGAAGCTCTGACACTCTTCTAGCTGAGGTAATGGCAACCAAGAAGGCAGTTTGCCAGGTTAAAAATTGCAAATCAGGTGAAGCTGCAGGTTCAAAGGGCACAGAAACTAATCCCTGTAACACTAAGGTAAGATCCCACAGAGGCGTAGGGTCCTTAACCGGGGGTCTAAAAAGAAAGGCACCTTTAAGGAAAGTCTTACAAAATTTGGAAGAAGCCAAGGAAGACATATTCATCCCCACATGGAAATTAGAAATAGCTGCCAGTTGGACTAACTGTAGAGGAACTGGCATCCTGATGAAAAATACTTGCCAGAAAATCTAAGACTGCCGAAAGAGGTGCATTAAAGAATCCAAGGCCCGTTGAGTGGCCCGTATAGAGAAACATTTCATTTACTACGATAAACCTTTCTGGTAGAAGATTTGTGAGCCGCTACCAAAATGGACTTATCAGGGGATGACAATCTGGGAGTCCTAATAATCATGGGAACTGGAGCAGCCAAGCCATGAGCTTCAGACTGTCCAGATTTGGGTGAGGGATCCCTGAGGGATGAGAAAGTAGATCCATAACTGGATCCAACGTCCATGGAGGAACTACCAGATGAGACCACAGTAAGGGAAACCAAACCTAGTGAGGCCAGAATGGGGCAATGAGGATCACAGTGCTCCTCAGCCTTCGAGCTTTCTGAAGAAACTTTGACATGAGAGGAAGTGGAGGATAAGCATAAAGGAGACCAGGAGGCCAAGCATGAACCAGTGCGTCTCTGGGTGCTTCCCCCTGCGGGGGGGGGGGGGTTAAGAGCAAAAAACTCTCTGCATTTCACGTTGGAAGGAGATGAGAAGAGATCACAGCAAGGACAACCCCACCTTAGAAAATCTGTCCCGCTACTGAAGGATTCAGAGACCACTCGTAAGGCATCAGGATAGATCTGCTGAGTCTGTCCGCTAGAATGTTGGACCGCCCAGGAATGTGCGTTGGTACTAGAAAGCAGCTGGTAGAGATCGCCCATTCCCACAATCACATGGCTTCTCGACAGAGGGGATAAGATTTGGTTCCCCCTTATTTGTTGATGTACCAGACCACTGACATATTGTCTGTCTGAATAGCAATCGTCCCTAGAGGAAGATAAGCATGAAAGCCTGCAACACCAGAAGGACCGCTTTCATCTCTAGTACGTTGATATGCAAACTGGTCTCGGAAGGGGACCATGTGCCTTGGACTGTCCTTCCCAAGCAGTGCCCCCCCACACACCAGCTGGGAGGCGTCCGTGGTCACTGTGGTTTCATGAAAGGCAGGGTGAAAGGAATGTCCCTTGAGGAGATCTGGGGATTCAATCCACCACCAAAGGGAATCCTTGCATACTCTTGAGATTCTCACAGGAAAGGACAGAGGAAGATCTAACAGGGACCACTGGACCACAAGCGTCCACTGAAGAACTCTCATATGAAGAAGAGCCATCGGCAGGAGATTGATTGTGTCTGCCATGAAGCCCAACACCCTTAGGACTGCTTCGACTGTCGGTACTTGTGCATGAAGAATGTGCAACACATGTAATCTTAGATTGTGTATCCTGTCTGAAATGAGGAATACCCTCATTTGAATAGTGTCCAGCCAAGCCCCGATAAAGTCCGGAATCAGATTTGTTCAGATAGATGGTGATGTCCAGTTTGTTCGCTAGCCGAATGAAGTAATCCGTGGCTTGGCAGAGTAGATGCTTTGAAGGGGCAGCAAAGAGCCAATCGTCCAGGTAAGGAAAGACCTGAATACCCTGCAACCTCAGGTGAGCCGCTACAACCGCCATCACCTTGGGTAAACACCTTGGGGCTGTGGTGAGACCAAAGGGATGGGCTCTGTACTGATAATGATTGGCTTCCAGCCGGAACTGAAGAAACCACCGGGAGCGCCTGCCCATCTTGATGTTATGATATGCATCCTAGAGATCAATCAAGCACATCCAGTCTTTGGCCTGCAGAAAGGGCAGAATAGACTGAAGAGTGACCATCTGGAACTTCACCTTGGCTACTGACAGGTTCAATGTGGACAGATGCAAAATTGGTCTGAGGTCCCCCATTTTCTTTGGCACTAAAAAGAACCTGGAATAAATGCCAGATCTGGACTGGTCTAGGGGGACTGGTTGGATGACTCCTTTCTTCAGCAGCTTTCTTATTTCTAGAGCTGCTTCCTCCCATTGCGTGGGGTGAGGGACTCTGGGGGAGAGTCCAAGTGCCTCCTCTTACACATTTGTTTGTGAAGCACCTCCTCAGGGGGACTCTCTGGGGAGGACTCACAAACCTTTTGCTGTTCCATTGGCGGAACTTCCTGGGGCATTGCGACCAAGGGCTGTCCCTCAGACAGCAAAACTGTCAGAACCGCACTCAGAGCCAAGGGGATCTGGACGGAATCCGAAGATGAGATGGTCAGAGGTCTCAAAACCGAGAGAACCCTCTCCACCATGTCAAATGCTGAGGGGGGAATGAACCTCCTGGGAAGTACTAACAGGGGTCATTCCCCCCTGACTCAACAGGGGAGTCAGAGCCGAGATGCTAAATGGGATGCTGCTAAGCACTCAGAGCAGAGAGCACCCCCTCATATCCGAGCCCGAGGCTACGGCTCTGAGAGCTCGGATCCGATACAGTCAGATCTGACAAGCTCAAGGTGACATCTGGTGTCAAGGTACATGGTATTATTGGCGCCAACCCTTTGACCCCGAGGGTCCTCGGATCCAAAAACTCCAAAACCGCCGGTTGGATCAGAGAAGGAATTATTGGTCAGAAAAAAGGTTGCAAGGAGCCCCCTCGAGAGGGAGAGGGTACCGGCAAGACCCCCATCTAGATCTGTGTGCGGATAAACCTCTGCATCATCTTGTCCATCTCTGCTTCACTGAAGCTCCGGGCGGAGCAGAATGACGCCACCGAAACTGGTAGGGAAAGCCAGCAGGGAGAAGACCTAGCAGGGGACTGGCTACGCGTTTCCTCAGGCTCAGGAGAAAATCTAGGTGAACATAGTGGAGAAGACCCAGGCCTAGTAGAGGCCTCACTTTGAGTGGCGGACCCGCCTGTGACACACGGTCGGGGGACTGCTTGCGAGAATGGTCTTTTTTGGACTTGTCTAATTCCCTGGAACTCTTGGTGGAAGTACGAGTCCCACAGGCCGGGGAAGAGGAAGAAGATGCAGCAGCCGCTGACCCCCCTGCGGGGGAAGAAAGAACTGTTGTCCCTGAACAGGGAAGCAGACCTTTAAGGATAAGCTTGTCCCACCTGTCCTTAAGTGCTCTGTGGTTGAACCCAGTGCAAACAGGACAGGGGGATTGAGGTGGTCTGCACCCAGGCATACCACGCACAGAGTGTGGCCATCCACTGGAGATAGCTTATGACCACACTCTGTGCATTTTCTGAAGCCTGCTTTAGGGGCTTCTACCATGCCCAAACCAGGCCCAGACACAAACACACACACACACACACACACACACACACACACACACACACACACACACACACACACACACACACGAGCTCTATAGAGAAAGGTAAAGTAAAAGAGAAGGAAAGTTTTTTTTTTTTTTGTCCGACGCAGACGTGGGGAGGAAAGAAGATATAAAGTAGAAAGCAGAATATAAATATAAAAGTTTTCACACACTTACGCGACCCACTAAACTGGAGCTCGGAACCACACTTGTACCAAAGCTAGCGGCAAATGAGATCTGAAGGGAGAAGGGAGACAGGGAGGCATTATGGATAAGGGGAGGTGCTTGGATCCATAGCTGGAAAATGCGGCCATGTCAGATCTGATATGGATCAGAAACCCACAGGTTGAAGACCAAATGAAGTAAACTACTTCAGATTCTCAGGTTTTCTCAGAGTGATTTGTCCTCTAACTCTACCATTTTTTGGAAGATCTCTTCTTGAACATACTCATACTCAGAACAGCATTTTCTTCATTTCAACCTCTGATTTTTGAAATTTTATTAGCTCATCTGAATACCTATTTAAAGCTTCTTCCATTTTTTCTATCCTTTTGTTATTTGAGTTGATATACTTCTTCAATATTTAATTTAATTTAATCAATTTCAAGGACATTTGATGGTTTTCCCTCTAAATTACTAGAAGCCATCTTTTATACCAGCTATGGACCTTGAACTGTTTTTTTGATGAAGAGCTTCAGGATTCGTCCCTGACAGTGTTTTCTCTTCACCTTTTCTGGTTGATTTTCTTTCAAGTTCTCTAATTTTTTTCTTTGCCGGCATTCAGGCAATATCAGCTGACAATATCACTGGCTGTTGTTTCCCAGTTTCTGCTTTCACATTGGGAGAGATGAAATTATGCTTTTGATTAGTGTGCAGCCATTTTGGAAGTTGTCTTCATTAATTTGTCCTTATTTGCTCAAACAGGGTTTCTAGGTAGAAAAGTAGGTGAGACTGCCATATTAGGGTTCTAAAGAAAAGGATATCAGCAGTGTAAACTTTCTTATTAAATCTGTCCAGTGCTATGCCCTCCTTATTGTTTGAAATATGGTTCCTGGTAAGAGCTGAGGCTGCTCCATTACTATGATCCAGGGATACCACATCTGGATCCACCAAAGGATTCCTATACTTCCTGGGAGTAGGGTAAGGGACACACAGCTTCCAGGACATCTAGCACAGGAGGAACTGCTACACACCTAGGTTCAGGCATATCCATGTAAGCCCTATATCTCTTAAGTATTCCTTAGATTCCCCACTGGAAGGTATCCTTCATACAAAGTAACACAGGCTGAAATTCACTGATGTGGTAGATCTGAAGAAGTCTGGTAATATAGACCAGATGAAAGCACTTACTTTGTTTCATGTTTTAAATAATTTTTCGTGTTTGGATCAGTGGATTTTAGCCTGTGTTACTTTGTGTGAAGGAAGGTATCCTTCATCCAGTGAAGGGTGTCTCAGAAGGAGAAGTCCTCTGGTAGTTACACAGAGGGACAGGGTGTCTTTTGTGCTTGAGTCTAAGATCTCAGCTTACCCATGTACACTAACTCATCTGCTACCACATCAGGGGAGTCTGATTCCTCTTGGGAAGGATTTACCCTTTTCTTTTTTGAAGGGGAAACAGGCACTATGTGTGTGTCAGATCTGAGAAATAACATAAAACTTTCTGCCAGCTGAGCAAGAGAATCTGAAGAAACCCTGTGGGGGGGGGGGGCTAGGCTGAGGCACTACCTGGTCTAACCTGAGCCTGGCTAGGCTGCTCCTGATCAATCTCAGGTGATTTGTGCATCATGGTATCAGAAAATGCCCCCTGTAAGGCCTCAGGTGAAGGACTGAGACTTCAGTGCAGTCCTCAGGAACCTCCTCACAAACAAAAATCTTGGGTTTCCTGCCTTCCCCTTCCAAAATGGTTATATATGCTTTTGATTCCAAAGGGTCTTCTGCTGATACAGGGATCTCAAGAACATTAGTAGGGTGGGCATACAAGAACCTGAAGGCTTGGGTGCCTGTGAATCCCTTTCACCAGAGGCCTTGGCAGAAAAACTCTTGTGACTGGGGTTTGCAAAAGGGTCTCATCTCACGTGGTATCACCAGACCTAAGGAAACCTGCGTCAGTGGCTGCAACCTCAGTTTTTCAACCTTCTCCTTTTTTGGAATGCCTTTTTCCTTGAAGGGGAGCTGCAGAAGCCTTAGCCAATGCCATAGTGGCTTGAAGCCAGGCATGTGCCTTTTTTACTTTTTGAATGAAATCTGAAGAGATTAATGTTGATGATGGATTGTCCTCTGGGTGGAAGGCACCAAATCATGTGCCTAGCCAAGGCAAAAAAAGATACCATGAAAATCTTTGAGTGAAATTTTGCTTCCACACATAACTCAGTTACTGACTTTTTCTTTTTGGGAGTAAACCCTCAGTTGTACTGCATTCTCCTGAAATATAGTAGTCTCACAAGAAAACTGCCCTCTCCCAAGACAGAAATTGGGATTCCAGGCATATGTTAGCAATGCACTATAAAATGCCTTCATTTTGAACAATCTGACACTTAGACTTTGCCACAAACCAACAGCCTGACTTCCTAGTGTCTTCCCTCACTTCATCAGAGAAGCATCTGCTGTCAAAATTAGGTATGGTTCAGAAGGGGAGAAAAGCATACTTCTGGAAAGATTGGTGCAGCACTGCTGATTTCACTAGAACTGAGGACCATTGGTTAATTCTAATTCTCACCTTGGCATCAGAAAGTATTGTAATGGTTTCTAAAGGCAGACCAAGAATTTAATATAACTCCCCACCTGGAATTCATTCCAGAAGAAGAACGCACTATGAATGAAGCAAAACTGTCAAGGAGAACATGAGATGTACTGCAGAGTCAAAATATACACGTATGAAGGCAATGCACTGGGATAACTCTTAATGAGCCCTGAGGATGTTTATTTATTTTACCTTTGTTAACCAGAAAACTGGACTAGTCCAAGGATCACTTTCAACCATGACCTGGGTCACATGGCAAAAGTGCACTGCATAACAGTAAATGAAAACTGAAAATAGTACAATATTGTCAGATTAATTTTAAATTCATTGCAGCAGTGTGTGTGTGTGTGTGTGTGTGTGTGTGTGTGTGTGTGTGTGCGTCAGATAACAATACTAGAAAGCATATATGTATATATATATATATATATATATATATATATATATATATACTGCAAACAGTGTTCATTGTGCCACAGCACAGATAAAAGATACAGCTGATGCAACACTAATTCAAGGAAATATGCTAGGCATCTAGAATCAAATTAAAGAGCACATTAGGAATTCAATAAATATTTCAGCATGCACTAAGTATCAGTCATTAGTATAACTGGTAGATGTACACAGCGAAACTGTGCCCTGAACATATAGATATCATAGGGTGGTTTTCAGCTCCTATCAACAAGACAGTTCCAAACTGCTAGACATATACATGCATTTACAAAACTACAACACATGCAACTGATTGCTTTTAGACTGTGGATTGTGCTCTGAAGTTGAGTACACAGAGAAAAGCTAAAAATACTCTTCCCCCACCCCCCATTAGGGAAACCACCGTAAAAAAATTTCTCCAAAGCCAACTTCACGCTTCTTAAGACAGAAGTGACAAACTTCACGACACGCATGCAGACGGACAATAGAGGTACGACTGCTGAATCCAATACAAATGCACTTTATAAGCACTTACACAAGTGCATGGATCGTGCTATCCCTAACAGAACCAAGATGCTATCCTCCAAAAAAAGGAAGCCAATCTGGTGGTCCCCTGCCATAATAAACTCTACAACAGAAGAAAGAAACTGTTGCAAAAAAAAGAGTAAAATCCCATGATTGGAGGAACTCCCTGGTCAGCCTCAGTAAGAAGCTGAGATGCCTCATAAAATCCTCCAAAGCTACTTACGAAAACAAAATTGCCACTGATTCTAAAGACAACCACAAAGCATTCTATAGCTATGTCAAGAATCTCAATGGCAACACTCAGATCTGCTCTGAGTCACAGCACAATGGCATTAAATATACAGAACCAACTGATATTGCCAACATCCTGGCAGATGGGTTCAGTGCTAACTTTGCCCCCTTCTCACTCCCTAAAGGGCCCATCTCTATACTGGAAGAATGCAAAGTTCCTGTAATCACTGCTGCACAGGTAAAAACCACACTCTCCAAAGCCAAGAACACAGCATCCATGGGACCTGACAACATCCCAGGCTGCGTTCTACATGAACTACAGAATGAACTGGCACCCCACCTAAGCACCATGTTCAATCATAGCCTCACCTCAGGCTTTGTGCCTGAGGAAGTTATATTGGGGGAATACCAAGGAAGGGCCTTTTGAGATATAGAGACAAGTCCCTGGCCAAGGACTCCACCATTCAACTGGCCACTACATACAGAAGGAACACTGATATTTTACTTAATAGCGTTCGCAGACACTGGAACATCCTTTTAGCAGATGCTAAACTTTCCAATTTTTTGGATGACAGATGTCATTTTTCCTTTAGGAGAGGTAAGAACTTGGGGTCACATTTAAATCATTATAAACATGGATGGAGATGCAAGGGTGATTCCATACAAACGACTCTCATGGGGGACCATCTTAAAGGATGTTTTCCCTGTAGTCATTGTACCCACTGCAGAAAGTAATGAAAATATGCCAGTTTACTAGTAAAAATACTGGACAAGTATTTGACATTTTCTTTACCAAATGGGTGTTGTCATGACCTCTTAGGTCGACAAAATAACATCCACAGAAGGCACTCCAGTCAAGGAAAAAGATATTTAGCATTTTTGTCCAAAGACTTCATCATTTATCTAAGTTTAGAAATAAGTTAAAGGATAGGGGATACTCTTCTTCAGAGATGAATGATTGCTTGGCTGCTTTAAGTTTGGAGAGGCGAGGACGAGCCAAACCATATTTTTCAGAAATGTTCAGTCAGACAGCAACGAGTCCTACTAACTCCAACTTATGTCATGTTGGTTTTCTCCTTTTTACTTATCTAATGTAAATGAGATTTGTGAAGTGCTTAAAAACAACTGGAATCTTTTGTTGGCAGATGAAAAGATTAAAGAGTTGGTTGGTCCGAGACCAAAGTTCCTTTTTAAGAATACAAAGTTTTTAAACCCCAGCCTTGTTTCAAGCATAATCTAGGTAATAAAAGTGGGCTACATTCATGTTGTCAAGGGACATTTATGTGTAAGAACTGCAACTGGTATAGATTTATTGAGACCAATGTGAACTTTTTTGCCCATCCAACTACAGGGACGATTTTTCATTTCACTTTATTTTCTGATTGTAATTCCAAACATTTAGTGTATTTGGATAGGTGTGTACATTGTCCTTGTTTTTATGTTGAAAAACCAGACCAATTGCTGAAGGAAAGAGTCAGTGAACATTTATTAGATATAAGGTTTTCCAATAATGGGAAAGCATTAGCGAGACGTGCTTCATTGTGGGAGTTCACACTCTTTTGTGATTTTAGTTTTACGGTTAACATTGATTACTCTTAGAGAAGGATACATTAGGAATAATACTGAGGAAAATGAGCTGAAATGGATTATTCTGTTAAGGGTGAATAAGGGATGGGACCTGATTGATCATGTACCAGTGAAGTCGCATCTGAAATCATGCCCCCTTTTCAGATGAAGTGATTGGGTCAGGCATTGTGTTTAATTATTGGGCGAATGCCTTAAATTAATTACACCCTTTTGTTTGTTTATGCTACCCTACCTGTGAGGTTTAGTCCATTGGGAATTGAGCTTCTGATATAAGCCAATGACAATTCATTGTTTATGTGCCAATGAGACTGCTTTTTGATTTACTCCCCTCTTTTAAGCTAAGAGATTTGTTCAGTAGATTGTGTAATCGTTGAGTGTCTTAGATAGCCTTTACTTGGGTTATGCCCTGTAAGTTTTTATTTTAAGTTTTTTTTACTGGAGGTTCGCACAATGTTTGCCCTGTTGGACAGTATGATTGGACTGCAGCTACTTTTAGTGACTGGGTGCTGTTTCTCCATTGTATTTGTTTAAACACATCCTGCTGTTTTTTGATAGGTTACATTTGACTGAAGTGTCATTTGTTGAAAGACCAGCTATGTATTTTGCATCTGTTTATTTGTTGAATCTTTGAACTTATGTAACCATGACTGTGATTGCTTTAGGATCTGAGGAAGTACCTCTTTATGGCGTGAAAAGTACTTATCCGTTTCATGTTTTTATACAATTTTGTTTTATTGAAGTGAATTTTTTAGCCGTGTTTGTGTTCCTTATTTTATGGTTTATAAATAATACTCATTTTGGATTTAAGGATGCTTTACCCTGTTGAGTGGTTTCTGGTTGTGTTTGTGTATTATAAAAAATGCTTTCAGGAGAGAAGCTTTTTGGCAACGTAGGCTACAAGCAGATAAGCATCCTGAAATCAATTATAGCATGTGCATTAAATGCTTTTTGTAAGTGTATGTGTCATATTATGTAATGGTGCTTTAAAGTTGCTTTGCTGAAGTTTTTAGATAGTAATTGTTTGATTTTTCAATTGATTGTATAATTGAATGTGTAGAACAGTATATAAGACTGGTTGACATTTTGTCATTTTATTCTGGTGAAGTCTTTGGACGAAAGCACTAAATAAATATTTCTTCAACTGGAGTGCCTTCTGTGGATGTTATTTTGTGGATTTTCATTAATACATCCTTTGGGTTTGATGTTTTTACTTCTTAGATTATAACTTGTGTTATCAATCCCTTGAGATGCACCTTTTGATGGGATGCTGGCATCTGTGAGTATGTAGCTGCTTAACACCAAGGACAAGGTTTGGTTCAGCAGACAGGTACTAAGCCATGAAATTACATCCTCAGAAAATCCACAGCAAGTCAATTTCTGAAGGAGAATGTGATAATCTGCTGTCTGAAGGATATACTTAACATCCACAAATACTGCACCTACACACGTCTTTGTTTACATGTGACAGAATTTGATTAGTAAAGCAATAGGCAGAAGCAGTTATGTCATTACCTAGGTCTGAAACCTGATGCTAACTATGACCCAGAGTCTATCTGTCTTACCTTGATGGTAATAATGACGTGTGAATGGATAGAGGTGGACTGAATGGTGGAAGAGACACCTGACAAACACCTTTGTGGATTAACAATCTGTGAGGAACCCAGACTTTGACTGACCCAAGGATTAAAATGACCATTGCACCATTTTAAACTAGGTGCCTCAGCTTCTGTGCTTTAATATAGAGAGATGATCTCCTACCCCCCACCCTATTTCAGGTAAAGGCAGCCTCCTTAAACGGCCTGCCAAACAAACTGGTGGCGGAATAGAATAATATTTTGCAGGTCATGTTGCATCTCACCTGGAGAGCCCAGATGTATATAACAATATACGTCTCCTTAACAGTATGGTAAATGCCACAGATCTAGCTAGTGAGTCAGCCAAATAGTGAGTGGGGGAACAGGCAACAAATCTTTGAACAACCATCCAAGTTATGGACAAGCTCAGATTTCATCTCAGAATCAGGTAAAAATCTAGCAATTCCTCAATTCCTGCTGCATTATAAAAATAAATATATCTACTGTCCTCTCTGAAATACAGGAACTTGGAATCTGGGTAACTGGGAGCAGGGAATGCCAGCAAGTTTCTTAAGGAAAAAGGACCCGAGTAACAAGAACATTGCTTCTTTTGGTTTATCTGGGGAAGTTATTCAGTAAAATACAGTAAAGCCCAGACATCAAAAGGTGTCTTTCCATACACACTCAGTCACTGTAGGTCCTCATTATATAGATTACTAGAATGCTTCCCCACTGATGGTGCTGGCTTCCCTCTGAGGACCATTTTCAAAAAGTAGCTATTATACCATGTTCCCACCCCTTTTCCTTTATTTGCTGATTATCCCTGGTTATTTCCTCCAATTTTTCATGCCCCCACTGAAAGTCCTGCAATATCTTTACTGCCTTTGTGGAATGCAAACAAGGTGTCACTCCTATTGAAAGGAACATTTTTTTAAAAAAAATGAGATGCAAACATTTAAAGTAAAGCCTCTTAACTTTACACAGATTAACTGCAGGGGAAAATAGGTTATTCTTCTATAGGAAATTTGATGATATTGCACATTTTCTTAATAGTAAAAGTTGTCATCCTTCACATGTGTTATATGCTTTACCATACAATGGACTTTTAAGGGTCAGTAGGTTATGTAGTAGCCCTGAAGTGTTACAGGATGAAATAATATGTACATGCACTGTTTTTAAATAAAGGGGTTATAGTGAAGAGTTGATAATACAGTCGTTAAAGAAGTTATTTAATTCAGAAAGGGATGAATGTGAAATTAGAAGAAATGATAATTTTAAGGCAAATGGAATAGTTAAGAGTGGGGATAAAAGAGTTTATTTTGTTACTAGTTTTAATGTTTGTAGGAAAGAAATAGTAAATATTATTAAATATTACTGAGCTTTCCTCCTCAAAGGAAAAATAGCATTAACATGTGTATAAACACCCCTTAATATCATATAAAAGAGGCAGAAATGTTAGGGGCATGGTGGTGCATAATTTGTATGTCCCTCCTAGTGCAAATTTAGGTAGAACACTTGATGTATGTGGGACTAATCCATGTGGAAATTGCTCTATATGTAAATATGTGGTGAGATTTTTTGATACAATTAATGGGGTAAAGTTTTGCCCCTTAGCACCGCACACCTGTACAACAAACGGGGTAGTATATGTTATTTCTTGCCCGTGCAGTCTCTTCTATATAGGAGAAACTAAAATGATTTTTAAGTTGAGACTGCAGGAGCATATCAGAGATATAAAAAAATAAAAATGTTGAGAATCCAGTGGCTATGCATTTTAATCTGTTCATGCTGGGGTGTTTTCTGATTTAAAAGCATGCACTTTAGAACAGGTTGTTGAAAGGGATGCTGTTGCCTTAAAAATAAATTACTGTTTAGGGAGACAATCTTTATTCTTAAATTTGATACATTGACCCCTAGGGGCTTAAAAAAAGAATGTACTTGGAAAGCCCCTTCATAAACTGTAGAGTTCTGATTTTTTAATTAAATACTTGTTTTAGATGATTTGTGTATTTAAGAACTGTGTCTGTTTCTTATATTTTTCGTATGGACTCCAAGAAGGCTGTGTTTCCCAAGGCTCTAGAGAGTATTTATTTGTGAGTAAATTATAAATCTAGACTATTTTCACTGCGTGCAGTTCATTTTACCGGCTAAGTGGTTTCTTTTTTCTTCTCCGTGCTTTTGGTAGTTTATTCAAGTTATTATTTTTTCTTTTAGAAAATGAATAGTTGTGTTCAACAAAAGTTTTTGATGTATTCATACTACGACACTTAACAGGCCTCTATAGACAAGACAGAATTTTCTCCTTTATGAAAAAAGTCTCTCGTCTGACTAAAGCAGTGTATGGCTGTTTACACTAAAGCTGCCTAGCAAGGATGCTTGCCTATGTCTTAAGTGACAATTTAATAAAAGTGTTACAAAAACAAAGCTGTCTATCAAAGATAAACATTCAGTGCACACATTCCATTCTCTATCATTCTCCAATAAGCCTGTCTGATTTGTCTGCTCCACTTTCATACAGTGTATACAATTGTTCCCTAGTTCTTCATCAGGCACCACAGCAGATCTTGTGTGTTTCCTTTTGCTATGATCCCCTGGTCAACCAACTTCTTTTCTACTGACTCGGGTCTTGCCTCCAGAATGGCCAACTACACATTCCACTCCTCATTCTATATGTGACTGCACTGCATTACTGTGTTTGGTCAAAATGATCTCAAACTCATGGAACTTCACTCTGGTTGCTCATATATATTTTTCTTTTTTTTTTTTCAATTCATTGAAAATCAAGTTTAAAGACTCCTTTTCCTCAGGAGCAAATGAATTATGGCTACAGGCCTCACCCTCCATAAAGGGCATCTGAGCAATCTTAGTTATTGGCTGCACAGTAGTTATTGCACTACTTTCTTATTTTCTTTATTTTTAAACTTCTTTGGTTTATACTTCCAAAAAGAAGAGTTAGAGTGAAATTTGTTATATTTCTTCCATAATACAATGTTTTCTTCTCTTCTGGGCAGGATACTATGCAGGACATATTCTACACTTGTGACACCATATTGGAAGTCCCACTTCTGGAACTCTTGACCCAGAGGCAGATCACTAATGTTCTTTGGTACTTACGTATTATTGCAACCAGATTTATAAAGTGCGATAATTTGTCTATTTTCGGCAGAAACATGTTGCCTGACCTAAAAACGGGTCTGTAAAGATGTCGCCAGCAGTTTGTCAAGAAAGAGCATGTATGTTCACCTATCAAGGGGTGTGTAAAATGTTTAAGTATTATAGTGTCAGAAAATTTTGCACACAGGAAGCGAAATAACAGCAGAATTCCTCTTGCCTGGTAATGTCCTCGGCCGACCTACACACCTGACTGCTGCTTGTCTGTCACCACGTTTCCAACCACACAAGGAGTCAGGACCATGGCTCGTTAACATAAACTGACCCCCTTTTTTAGAATGGTCCTTTTGCAAGTATCTGATTTGTTACATACCCCTGTTTACAGTTCAGACTCTCAGAAGGCACGTTAATGCAGTTGTGACTCAGAAGTACTGATTTAAAAGTGTGGTTCTGTTGGTGGAGTTTTACTGACAACAGTCCCTGCCTCTTTTCTCTGTAACTGTATATTTACTATCTGTGTATGACAAAGGACTTGAAAACAGCTGTTCCATCCTTAAAAAGCAACCAAACCCATTTATTTCAAAGTGTTAGTACACATACAATCCTGTTCATTGGAAATGGTCACGATCCATAAGCAAGAATGCGACCTTTTTAAAACAGTCTGCCACTGCGAAGAAAGCCATATCACTCCCCGAGCAAGCAATGAGCTGTTATTCACTGCTCCTTACAGGCACCTTCACTTTTGCTGACTACTGCCCCCGAAAACCTCAGTGTGCATTTCCTGAGTCAATTTCCCGTAGCTAACAGGGTAATGAAGAATGCAGGAATTGCAAGGATGTGGACCACTGTGGAGTTGCGGAAGAAATGAGCCGCATCAACCAGAAGTACAAACTTACAACATTTCTGCTCTGCCTGCCTCGCTCCCACTGTGACAAACTGCTGGCAACATCTTTACAGACCCCTTTTTAGGTCAGGCAACGTGTTTCTGACAAAAATAGATACATTATCGCACTTTATAAATCTGGTTGCGATAATACGAAGTACCTGTTCTTTTAGCACCCTAGAGACTACCAAACTGATGTTGGGAAAACTGTCTATCCATGGATGGAGGAAACAGCATGAAGTGCCCTACACTCCTGATTGTAAACAAAACTATTTAATCTGTAAGTTGCTCCTGCTACCAGAACAGCAATACTACCGTGGTACAATATTTTACAAGCAGGACAAGAGCCCCATTGTTTCCCCAATATACAGTTGATGATAATAGCATTTCAATCATTTTTCTCCGTACAGTATTTCCTCTTTGCCACTCATTAACATTTAAATCACAGCTTTCCTTTGATTGTATCTAATGGCACTTGCAGAATTATGAAGATGTTACTAGACTGGAAATGTTACTACACATTTCACCCAGCTGTGCTGCCCTATCAGATCACATTTCCTCATGCACAACAACAAGGGGTTTATTTATTTATTTTACATTTGTTAATAGAGAGAGTCCGGCTGGTTACAGGTGCATTTTCATCGGAGGCCCGGGGAGAAAAGCTCCACATATGCATAGATACAGAAGACTTGAGTTTTTTTTTTTTTTTACACATATAATATATAAATACATGTTCACAGTTTATTGGAAAATACAATATTTACAATTATCTTATTAATTATCTTATTATAAACAGTTTTAGTAGTACAAGGTAAGTAGCTTAGTAGTAGTTTTAGTAGTACAATACATTAAAGTGAGATAGTGAATGTTTCAGACTTTTATAAGACTGTTTTAGTAAGTAGAAAGAGAAAAAGAGAATAGAATGAATTGTGTTAGTCAGGGTTTGGGTTTGTGGGCAGGCAGAGTTTTTTTTAGGTTTGTTTTGTTTTTAGATTGGATTAAGGAATGAACTGTAAAGTTCAGCTGCTGCAGTAAGTTCAGCTGGGAGTAGGTTCAGATTTTGCCAATAATTTTGCAAAATAATGATAAGTTTTGATTTTTTTTGTTTTTTGTAGTTTGAACCAGGTTAGTATCAGAGTTGGGTAAGTTGCTGTTTGGGTGATTATATTTTTTAGTATTTGGTTTAGTTTTTTGTTTTTGCTGCTAGAGGACTTGAACTGATACAGAGTGGTTGAGAGGGTAGGAGGAGATCGTGCCTAGGGATAAGTAGGTTAAGACAGTGGTGTGTTGTATATGCTGAACTGATGGCAAATCCGGCGCAGTATTGTTTGATTATTTGTTTGTTATGAGGGAGGTTTGTATTACTTTTGTTTTGTATAAATTTGATTGCATAAAAAAGAGTTGATGAAGTAGAATGTGTTAGGGCAATCACTGTTAGCAAAATGGGGGGATCCATGACTTAATCCTATATATGACTCAAGCTTCTTATTGATTCTGTAATGCATTTTTAATCAATGTGAGTCAACAACTTTAGGTTATTGTCAACTATTAGCTTGGAAAGTTTTTGTATTAGCTTCTGGAGAAATTATGGTGCCATGGTTGGATGTAGTGGTGATGGTGTGGGACTTTCTAAGTTTTTTTTAGGGGTGGAAGTTAGAAAGTTTTTTTTTTTTTATTTTTTAGTTTAGCAGCCAGTCAGTAACCAGTTTTTACTTTTTCAAAGTATTTTTGGGATAAGGTCTGTAGGTCTATCAGGAGGCAGATTGAAGAGGATAGAGTCATGATCCATGGTGTGGATGTAATTTTGCAAGATGATATATGGATGGAGTTAATGAATGGAGATGGAAGCAGAGGGAAAGTATGTGGCACTGAGGCAGGACCAGGAGGTGACTGGCAGGAGGAGTGATGCGTTCGCCTGAGGCTTATGTACTCACCATAACGCTCCATCTGGATATACTCTGGTTTACCAGCTATGGATCGAGCTCTCCTCAGCCTCACTCATAATGCCCTGCTCTCTCCCGACTACATATTATGCAGGAAACTGAAAAAAGGCCAGGGGGAGGAGGAGATGAGGAAAGTTGCATGACACATGATATACCCTACTCAGATGGAACATTACATAACTTCTAAAACACCTAACTTCTAAGATTTGAATTTCATTGTCTGCCTGTCTGTGGAGCAGAGTCCCCTACCTGAATCATGAAATAAAGGTATGAGATGAAGCCCAAGTGGCTGCTGCACAAAATATCATTAGAGGGAATCCTAGCCTTAAAAGCCCTGAGGGTAGAGACTGACCCGGGTTGAATGGGCATGCACACCCCCTCCCGGTCTCGGCCTTTCAGAAGCTTGATAAGCCAGATGCACTGTGAAATCCAGCTAGATAATGAGACTACAAATTAAATAAACAACTGGTCGGATTGCTATGACCCAGCCGTCCTAGGTTAGATAAATAAAAGTTGCCTGAACATCTAAGGAATGAAGCTTGTATTCACCTTGTTTGATTTTTAGGAAAGAAAACAAAAAGGTTAGGGGATTTGGATTAATGTGCTTCAAGAAGCTACAGAGGAAGAAAAAGAAGTTGGTTGGTGGGTATACAGGTACAGATGAAAGACCAACCAAGTAGGAGGTTAAGGAGATTTGGCTGATAGTTCAGAGACTCTCTTGGCTCTTGGCTTAAAAAATAAAAAAAAGCCTTGAAAGATAAAATTTCAGATCTACCGTAGCATGGGAAGCGGGCAGGAGGAGGGGGGGAGGTGGAGGGCCCAAGGAGGAAAGAGAAAGGTTAAGGAGGAGCTGCTAGGAAAGTTACAGGAAAGAAAAGGAAAAAAGTACTCACACAATTCACAATTTGTCATGAGACATATGACTGGAGTTCATGACCAATATGATAATGAGAAGAATTGTACTTTGACCGTGGAGTGGTTGCACCAGAGCGTCTCTTGGGTACCCTCCGAGGAGGTATTAGAAAAACAAAAAAAAACTATGCGTGTGAGAGGAGAGGAGAAAAGAAAGCAACAAGGAGTTCCCCCACGTGCGCGGATGCCACTTCCTACCTATGAGTATGAGAGACCACCGTAAGAGGTGATGAATGGTGCGACTTTTGTTGTCCAGGATGGGGATGGACTGAGGGACTCTCCTGCAAGTTTCCTCTTGGGCAGCAGCCGCGCCCATCAACATGGGATCCTTTACCCCAATGGGCATAGGGCCACGGTCGGGGGAATACCTGTCGGCCGGCGGTTTTTCCTTTTGGGATTGGGTCCCACCGTGTCGGTTCCTTCAGCCCTGGTGGTAATGGGGGGGGGAGGGGGAGGACACGGCAGGTAGGCAGACAGAGGTAAAATGCCTCCACTTCTCACGGACTGCCCGACTTCGAGGAAGACTTGACCCTTAGACAGACCACCCAGCATGGGAGCATTTCCATGATGTCTCATGGGCATTCCTCCCAAGGATCTTTTCCTCCGCTTCTGTGAGACCCGTGTCCGTCAAGACTGAGAGACTGAAGCTTTTTGCAGCCTCCTTGCGGGGGGTATGTTTCAGGGGGGCATCCTCGGCTCCCTCCAAGACTCCCTGCAAAGGAAGAACAACTTGGGGCATAGGGCTGGCTGTCCCAGGGGGGCTGTCCCAAAAGCCAGGAGTGCAGATGTAGGCCTTGAGTGCCTCCTGGATACCTCGCCGTGATCTCAGGTCTCTCCTCAGGTGAGCTGAGAGCTCGATCCATAGTTGGTAAACCATGCCGTTCGGGGATCCGATGGATCCATAACCCCCACAGGTTGTTGCAGACAATGAATCCTACTCAGATCCCAGTGTATTATTACAGGTTATCTGGTGAGAGTTTTTTAGTGTGAAAAGTTGAGTTTTTACCATACCATGTCAAATGCCTTGGGGTCAAGAAAATAGGGCATTGAGGCTATTATATTTTTGTTTTACTTTTGTTACTGTCTGAGAGAAGGATGAGGAAGGGATGGGGTGTGGGGTAGTGGGGTCTGAATCCAGGCTGGGGAGACTGAGAGACTGTACAGAGGTAATGTAAGAGTTGGATACATTTTATGGATACATTTTTCCATAGCCAGAGGTGACAGGTGGGCAATGATGGCAATGGAAATGATTTATTTGATATTTCTCTCTCTTTATCTCTGCCTTTACAAACTACTCTAAGCAGGGCTTGTCTTGTCTTGTCAGCTTAGCACCATTGTCATTACATTTGCTCCATCCACTTCCCTTGTCTATTCAATTAATTTTATCTTTCCTTATTATATGGGGTCCATCATGTAATAGATACTATGTTTTCTGTAGCACTTTTTCTCCCATGAGCTTTATCTCCTCCCTTTGGCCCGTTTTCTTAAAACTCTTCTCATTACAAAGATATCTTCTCTACTACAATGCATCCCTATCAACTCCCTTTACATGGGACAAATAATTTCAATCACCTGTTAATCCTGATGATGATGCTCATTTGTAAGTAGGGCAAAAGCGCTCAGTCACTTGATTTATTTTATGTTTAATAAATAAAGCTCATTTTATTTTTACACTGGGTAAATTTCACATTTTTTGAGGAACCCAGTTTAAACACAGCAGGGTACTCTCATATCTGTTAATATTTTTCTGTAAGGAAATTCTAACTTAATTAGAAGCTACATGTAAGGCAAAAAAGAAGAATTAGGATCAGGTTGGCAATCATAACTTGCTTATGCTATGTACTCTTCAAATCAATCTATTGCAACACACAAACTATTTTTTTCTTAGAGATGCATTGCAAATGAATCATCTGTATGCTGGCTGGCAGTAGTCTGTAAAAACTGTATTACATACATGCAGAGAAAGAATGAAAAGAGCAGCAAGGAAAAAAGTGAAAAGCAATGAAGGGCTGCCTGATTCACCCATCAGTACCTGTGACAAAATAGTCAGCAAAGTGACTCTTTCATAGGTAGGTACTAGGCTATTGGCCCTAGCGCCTATATAAGCCTAGCCAAAAATGTACCATGGCTTTTGCCACCCAAGAAAATTATTTTCATGTACCCCTGTCGAGCAGAGCCACAGAAGTGATCCCCGGGGTGAATTTCCTATTTCCCATCCAATCATCAAGATTTTTCTTGAAGAGTGCTAATGAGGAGCTCTGTTTGACATAGGTAGTCTGTTCCAGAGTATGGGAAGTCTCTGGGACAGGAATCTATTCCTCCAGCATGTTCTGTTTATTGTGGTGACAAGGTTTAGGTCCCTAGAGTGTGTAGCTCGGAGGGATTGGGATTTCTTTAAGTGGAGCATGTCCAACACCTCTGGGTTTGACATAGCTTTGTATGTTAGGCATAGAGCGCCTCTGAGTAGGCGATATGCAACAGAGTAAAGCTGGAGTTTTTTGAGACAGTCTGCGTAGGGCATCTGTTTGAGGCCAGTAATCCTCTTTGTGAGGTATTTCTGTGGCCTTTCCAATTGTTGTAGATGTCTTGTGAGGTACATACGAAAAGGGGCGTTGTACTCTATAATGGGTCTAATGAGTGATGAGTAGAGGGGAACAATGACCTCTTTTTTTCTGGATGAGAAACTTTTTGTGATGAATTGAGCCACGTAGAAGGACTTCCTGACCACTGTGGCGATGTGATCAAAGGAGAGACTACTGTCCACCTATGTCCCAAGGTCTCATCACATTTTCGGCATTAAGTAGACTACCAGCTATGTGGTATTTCATGGGTACAGAGTTATTACCAAAGGGGATGACAATACACTTTTTGGCATTGAGCTTCAGGCCATGGCTTTGACACCAGGCATCTGTCTCAGTGAGGCCCTTTTGTAGTATGTCCACATCGTTAGGAGTTTTGATTATGGCTCCTAGTTTGCAGTCATCTGCAAACTTTGTTAGCCAAAGACCTTCTGTGTTAGCCTGTACTTCAGAGAAGTAGATACCAAACAGGAGAGGACCCAGGACTGAACCCTGTGGTACTCCACTTGTCACTGGTCTGGTCAGATTTGGAGTCTGCTACTTTCACAGTGTGGGTTCTGTCCATGAGCCAGTTGGCAACCCATCTTGTGACATAGGGATTTATACCTAGTTTAGTGAGCTTATCTATAATTCCAGAGTGGGGGATGGTGTCGAAAGCCTTGGCAATATCTAGATAAGCTGTATGAATCATGTTACCCTCATCTATGGCTTTGGTGACTGCTTCAAAGAAGACAATCAGGTTTAGGAGAAATGATCTACCTTTTACAAATCCGAACTGGGTAGGGCCCAGAGTTTGGAGATTACCAATGTCTTTCTTTATGAGTTCCACGATGATACGTTCCATGGCCTTGCAGACCAGGCTCGTCAGGCTAATGGGGTGGTAGTTCCCGGGGTCCGTCGTGGCTCCCCCTTTCTGGAGTGGGATAACCGTTGCGGTGCTCCATTCAGTGAGCACAAAGCCTGAGGTGAGGCTATGATTGAACATGGTACTTAGGTAGGGTGCCAGTTCATTCTGTAGTTCGTGTAAAACGCAGCCTGGGATATTATCAGGTCCCATGGATGCTGTGTTCTTAACTTTGGAGAGTGTGTTTTTTACCTGTGCAGCCGTGATTACAGGAACTTTGCATTGTTCCGGTATAGAGATGGGCCCTCTAGGGGGTGAGAGGGGGGTAAAGTTAGCACTGAACCTATCTGCCAGGATGATGGCAATATCAGTTGGTTCTGTATATTTAGTGCCATTGTGCTGTAACTCAGAGCAGATCTGAGTGTTGCCATTGAGATCCTTGACAAAGCTATAGAATGCTTTGTGGTTGTCTTTAGAGTCAGTGGCAATTTTGTTTTCGTAACTAGCTTTGGAGGATTTTATGAGGAATCTCAGTTTCTTACTGAGGTTGACCAGGGAGTCCCTCCAGTTATGGGATTTTACTCTTTTTTTGCAACAGTTTCTTTCTTCTGTTGTAGAGTTTGTTTATGGCAGATGACCACCACATTGGTTTCCTTTTTTTGGGGGATAGCATCTTGGTTCTATTAGGGATAGCATGATCCATGCACTCGTGTAAGTGCTTATAAAGTGCATTTGCGTAGGATTCAGCAGTCGTACCTCTATTGTCCATCTGCATGGGCGTCATGAAGTTTGCCACTTCTGTCTTAAGAAGTGTGAAGTTGGCTTTGGGGAAGTTTTTTACAGTGGTTTCCCTAACTGGGGGTGGGGGCGGGATGTGGATGTCTAGAGTGATTAGCTTGTGGTCGGATCTGACCAATGAGGAATTGACCTCTGGTGTGGAACACCGGTTGCCCATGTTGGTAATGACCAGGTCTAGGATATTGCTGCCTCTGGTGGGGGTGTGAATAAGATGATCCAAGGCGCTGGAATTTATGAATTCCAGAAAACGTTGGGCAAAAGAGTTGGTACAAGAGTAGTTTTCCCAGTTAATGGTAGGGTAGTTGAAATTGCCATTTGGGTGTTGGGTTGTACCCTAATACTTTCCAGTGTATCAAGAAATGAGGAGTGGGAATCCTGGGGCATGGTGGGGGGTCTGTAGCAAGCTACAATTTGGCTTGTGGTCTTGCCCAGAGTTAGTTGCACTTGGATAATCTCGGATGCATTATGCTGTGCAACTAGCCTGGAGGGGACACGCCTCCACCTTTAGTGCTTCGTTCCGGGTTAGGTAGCCAAAAGGTGTGGTATGAATTATAGCCTGGTAATGAAGGGGTGCTCTCTGGAGCTTTGAACCAGGTCTCTGTCACTGCACAGATGTCGATGTTCTCCATTTTAAGGAGTGCCTTGAGTGAGTGCATTTTGAGGTTTAGACTTCTAGCATTGAGCAGCATTACCCTCAGATTTTGCTTGCTTGTACCGGTTACGGTCGTGAATTTGTCATTTGAACCTTGCTTAAAAAAGGCATTATAGGGGTGGCAAGATCCATAGCCAGTATCCGGAATCCCAAGGCCGACAGGTACAGGCCATCTCTGGCAAAGCATCATGGTCTGTCGATCATGTCGTCCAAGGCAGACAAATACTGGATCCCCTTAGAATGACACCAGATGCTTAGCCAATTATTGAAGTCAATCATGTTGTCCTTGTACTGTGGTATCATTCTGGGTGATGGCAGGATGCTACTCAGGGCTAGGGTCATACCTGCCTGGGCTACAAGATCGGATAGCTCCTCCATGTCTCTTTTCATGTAATCCAGGGAGGTACGTCTCAGGTCATTCACACCAACATGGACAATGACAGTGTCATATTTGTACTTGTTGTGGGGTGACCTGAGTGCGTGCGTTATGTGGCAGATCCTGGCACCTGACAGGCAGCAGTTTGGCTATATAAGTGCATCTCTCACAGGTTGTAGTGTTGGGTGGTCTTTAATCAAGACTCAGTGTTTCTAGTGTGAGGTGTTTATAATAATCACACTCTGGTCACAAAGATGGCAACAACTTGCTGTAGAGATTTTTGTGAATTTTACATGAATTATTAACTTAATACCTTAGCCTGAGTCAGAAGTGCCCTTGCCAAGCACATCAGCTGTCGCTGTCCAACAGACAAACTTCGTCCTCTCTCATTCAGCTCTGCATTCAGTCCACCTATAAATCAAATCACAATAATTAGAAAAAAAATCTGAGATAAAATACCGCAAGACAGCATATCACATAAGTGATAATGATCTCGATCCACTTTTAATGAGTAGATATATCTGCTTAATAAAGAAGAACATTTCAGAAAAGGAATTCTTTCAGCAGCTAATATACACAAATTCAAAAGCCAATGAGGATCAATGTTATATACACTTAAATGTACAAATGATAAAGTTGGTTGTACCTTGGTTGTAATAAAAAGCAAGCATATACTTACAGGACCACTATGTGCTGCTTTACTTGCTTTCTCATTTCTGAGGTTCTCTTTTCCCCCATTTTTTTTAATGTAGCACTGTACCATATTCTTTTAGTTATCCAAAATGACAATTTCCCCTATTTTTTTCATTAGCTGTTCTTACAGCTCCGGTAGTGTGAGCCATCTTTGACCATATCACAGTCTCACATAGCTCAAGAGAAGGTATGGGCACTTGAACCCTTCGGTAATAACGCCCTTTGTTACTTTTCACATTTTCCTCCATTGCTGCCCAAGAACTGCCCATGACCAGCCTCCTCAGTCCTTTCGCCCTGGAAATGCCCCTACACACTAACTATGCATAAGATATTTTACTTTTGGTTCCTGCAGCCTGTAAAAATGCAATGCTGAATGACTGTGGGAACTATTTTCTTCATAGTAGTTGCTGCACGCATCTGTTTTGTTTAGGGATTGCTATAATACCTGCTTTTCACACAAGTGTTCTCCAGTGACTATTTTATAACTAGGGGTATCTGCATTACATTTTTCTTTAAAAGTTTTTTTCTCTACATATATGTACAGGTCATACAAAGTTCCTCAGAAAAAAACATTACAAGTGCTTAGTTTAAGAAGTTGGGACAGAGGCAAAAGTAATGGGAGAAAGGGCTGTAAATACGGACACGTTAAATATTGCTGTTATAAACGTAGACGTGTTCAAATAAAACCAGTGTTTGCATGCATTTCACCAAAAATTCATCTCATTATTTACTGACTTTAATCTGTAGGCAAACCAGAAAATGTTAATAGGATGGACCTACCTTATAAGGCAAAATCTGGACATTCTGCAAAAGTTTGTACTATTGAGAAGTAAGGTTTTTCATTACACGTAATGCCTGTTACTGCCGTGGAGAAACCTAACGACTGCCATTATTTTACACTGGATAAGCATCACTTTTGCTGTTTAGCCAGTGTAAAATAAGAAAAGAAGATTTTTAAGTAAAAATATAGAAGTGTGTGTGTCTGCCTGCATTAGAGTGCGAGTGAGATCGATCGTTCAGTCAATTTACACTCACTAAGCAGCAAACCAACTTATTGTAGCTTTGCTGCTTATCAAGTGTAAAGTAATCAAAGATATTTAAGAAAAAAAAATAGAAGTGTGTGTGTGTGTGTGTGTGTGTGTGTGTGTGTGTGTGTGTGTGTGTGTGTGTGCCTGCATTAAAGTGCAAGTGAGATCGAGAGTGCAGTTATTTTAAACTCGCTAAGCAGCAGTTTTGCTGCTTATCGAGTGTAAAATAATCAAAGAAATTTAAGAAATAAAATAGGTGTGTGTGTGTATGCCTGCATTACAGTGCTAGTGAGATAGATCGTGCAGTCATTTTACAGTCGCTAAGCAGCAAACCAACTTATTGTAGTTTTGCTGCTTATCGAGTGTAAAATAATCAGACATTTAAGAAAAAATAGAAGTGTGTGTGTGTATGCTTGCATTAGAGTGCAAGTGGGATCGATAGTGCAGTTATTTTACACTCGCTAAGCTGCAGTTTTGATGCTTATCAAATGCAAAATAATCAAAGAAAAAAAAATAAAAGTGTGTGTGTATGCCTGCATTAGAGTGCGAGTGAGATCGATCATGCAGTCATTTTACACTCGCTAAGCAGCAAACCAACTTATTGTAGTTTTGCTGATTATCGAATGTAAAATAAAGAAATTTAAGAAAAAAAATAGAGGTTATGGCATCTTCTTGGAGCACTCCAGGGTATATTATCTCTTCACAATGAAGAGAGAAAAAGGAATGACCAAGTCTTTTGGTTTTTGGGCAGAGAAATCCTCTTACCTCTAGGCTGAGAAAGAAAAAAAAAGGTCCAATATTGATCACTGTTGGAGTAGCCTTTGCTATATGGGTTACAGTCTGTCAAGGATGTAGCATTGGGCCTTTTCCCAAAGCTTCAGGGCACCTTCCATATTCTCAAACTGTTAGCTCAAATTGAACTGACTACAAAGACAGGTTTGGGCACCAAGCCCTTCTGAGCTTTCTTGCTATTGAAGAGCGTGCTCCTCTGCAGGATTTCAAGGATCAATGGTTGGTTTAGGTTTTTCTTTTGCAGGGTAGTTAAGTTCCCTTTGGGGGAGAAACCTTACATATTATTATTTTTAAGTTAGGAGTTTGTATTTTACCGGACTGCCATGAGTCTCAACTGTACTTTTAAATGGCAGTGCACTATTTCTTGTCAGTTTAAAAGTTTTTTATAGTAGTTGAAAAGCATTTATTCTGTGGAGAAATTCTTTCTTTTACTTTTTTTGGGGCAGGCAGAGTGTGCTAAAGTGCTTATAAAAGTGTTTTCATATGCATCAGGTTAGAGTGAGATCGATTGAGCAGTTATTTTATACTCGCTAAGCAGTGGTTTTGCTGTTTAGTGAGTGTAAAAGTAAAATAATAAATAAGAAAAGAAAGATAAGTATGTACCTGTCTGTGTATGTGTGCTTGTTTCTGTCTGCATGTCTGAGTGTATGCATGCTTGCCTGAATAACATCTAAAGTGTGTTTGTGTGTATATATGCTTGGGAAAAGTGGCAGAAGCAGCAGCAGTTCAAAGAGCTTTGCATACCTCTCCACCTCTTAGCTCAAGATATCTACAAAAGCCTGAAATTTTATTTTTTTTCTTGAGGAATATTTAAGACATAGCCTTGGTGAGCACCCCCCCACACACACACACACACACACACACACACACACACACACACACTTTACCCATGAGAAGATGATGAATCTTTCTCTGAAATTATTAAAGAAAGCTGGATGCATTGCCACAAGTATGTACTATTAGAAGTTTGGAATTTAGAAGACCATCAAGAAGTGCAACTGTTTCCTAGTTCTAACATAGTATACAGCTTCTGTTACTTCTTATTACCCAGGCCAGCTAATACTGACTGTACAAGTGTTTTTCCTACAAGTTTTCTGTATGTTTACAGGTCTAATATGCATATAAAGCTGAAATGTAGAACTCTTCTTAATAAAATTTACAATAGATTTGTCCTACATTGGTTTGATATCTTTCAGATGTGTTTACTTTGGCTTGATGGAACATACTTCATTAGAAAAGAGTGATGCTACATACATACATATATATATATATATATATATATATATATATATATATAGCTGTATCGGTTTACTATCAAATGCATGAAAATCACAACCGGGGATGGTGATTTCCGCGACGCATATCCTTGACTCATACATATTAACTAGGTCGTAAGGTCGATGCAGCAAGATCGACAATGGTCTGTCGATATTAATGTTGGCAGCTGCCATTGCCAACTATGCTTCATGTCCCTGCCTTTTGTATGTCCTTCTGAACGGACGTACACATGAACACCGACATTCTGAATGTTGCTCCTGCCATGTTCGAGGAGGAGGCTGTCGTGCAACTGAATGTCGACATTTTGATGTAAACCTATCTATATATATATATATATATATATATATATATATATATATATATATATATATAGCTGCGGTGGTGCAGTGGTTAGCGTTGTCACTTCACAGCAAGAGGTCCTCTGGTTAGATTCTCGGCTGGGGTGACTTCTGTGTGGAGTCTGCACGTCCTCCCTGCGGTCAGATGGGTTTCCTCCGGGTGCTCCGGTATCCTCCCACATTCCAAAGATATGCAGTAGGTTGATTGGATGCTCTGAATTGACTGTAGGTGAGAGTGTGTACGTGAGTCAGTGGTGTGAATGAACTACCGCAGCAGGGCTAGCCACCCAGCTGTGTAAACGTTAGCTTGAGATGATTGTCACTGTGGAAGTGTCACCCCAGCCCCATGTGCAAAATGAGAAAAGGGCTTGAGGATGCATGGATTTGTTTACTGGGATGGTCCAGCTGGGTCGAAAAAGACCCATTTTCAGTGGAAGCCCAGGGAGAAAATCTCTGCATACAGTTATTAAAAATTACAAGAAACTTCAAGAAGAAAAACTACTAGCAAGACGTAAACAGCATACACACATAAGCGGTACATACATTTGCATATTTTACACTTGGAGTAGTATGAGAATGGAAACATCACATGGTAAATGAAATTAACTTGCATAACTTGGATCATCAGACTTGTGGTTATTGCCATGGCAATCAGACAGGCTTACATATTTTATTTATCTATTTGACTTTTGGTGACCGGGAAAATATCCGACTGGGTCAGGAACCCATTTCCAGCGGTGGCCCAGGGAGAAAAGCTCCACAGGGCAAATTTTGATCAGTAGAAGTTTATAAAATAAAATTTAAAAATGACAGGTAAACTACTGTACATTAGCAGAACAGTTTAGTATGACCATGAAAAATAGCAGTATTGCACTGAGTCTGGTTGCAGATGTAGCCATTATGTTAGATACAATTGTTAATATATACAACCACCTTCAACAAGGGGAGCAAGAGGTAGGAAGACAGGGGTATTTAGGAAAATTAAAGAAAAGTAAGGAGTGATCAACCTGGAGAAGAGCATAAGCAGAACCAATTATTTGTTGGTTGCTCCGCAGGTAACGTTTTGATTTTGGATGAGTTAGCTATGTTGACTATATGCTGGGGAATCAATTTCCAGGCTTGTGATATTTGTTTTGAGAAGATAACATCTCTGAAACAGTTGTTGGCTTTTGTAACCTTTAGAAGTAATTTGTTGCATGATCACAATGATCTACAATTGGAGTATGGGTGAACCAGGTTTTTGAGGGTTGGACATTTTTCTGGGTGGTGGATGGTGAATTGATTGAGTTGTATAAAGTTAGGAAGTTCAATCCATTTCAGTCTTAGAAGGGCTGTGCAGTGGAGTGATCTATGTGGGTGGTTGCAAGCTAACTTGGCTATTTTACTGTAGCAGGACTCAAGTTTGTGAAGCTCTCATTTTCTCAGATTAATGAAAATAGGGGAGGCATCTAACAGAGTGAACAGTAGATGAGTTCTGTTTAGACTGTTTAGAGGTTTGGGTAAGTAATGACTTGGATCAGTACAGAGTGGCAAGTTTAATGTGTACCTTTTGGATTGTTAGGGCTATGGGTTTATCATATTTTAGGCAGTTGTCAGTGGTCACACCTAGCAGTTAGGCGTGGTCAACGTGATCGATTTCGGTGTTTTTGGAGTGTATGTTAAAAGGTTAGGGGAGCCGATGTGTTTTCCAAGTTTTGAATAGCATTAGTTTAGTCTTATTGTGGTTCAGTTTGAGTTGATTGTTTCAGAGATATTGTTCTACATCTGTGAAGGATTTCTGTGTTTTGTGGAGGAGCTCAGGGAGGGATGGGGCTGTGCAGATGCTTGAGGAGTTACCTGCGTACTGTATGATTGTTGCAGAGTCAATGGTCGAACTGGTGAAAAGTAGTGGTACAAGTACAGGGAGCAGAGATGAGATTTCATTTTGCAATTTTACTAACTGTTGTCTTGTCAACATGAGATGGCTGGTTGGGAGAGGTTCGGGGAGGCTAGTTCGCTGAGAAGTTTTTAATGTGCGACAGTGTCAAAGGCCTTTGACATGTCTAGGAAAATAGATCCTATACATACTGATTGTTGTTTCTGAGCTGGTTTACTATGGCTGTGAAGCTTACAAGGATGGTAGTGGTGCAATGTTTTGGATGAAAGCCATGCTGTGAGCTACGTAGCAGGTCATTTTTTATTAGATAAGGCAGGAATTGGGAGTGAACACATTTTTCAAGGATTTTAGCAAGGAGGAGGAGAATAGCAGTTGGCCTGTAGTTTGATAACTCTGTGGATGTGCCTCCTTCATGTAGGGGAATATTGTGTGAGATTTTCTAAAGTTTAGGGATGTATTCTTCTGAGATGGAGAGGTCAATTAGTATGGAGACTGGATAAGCGATTGCATCACCTGCTAATTTATTAGGGAGTTGGTCTGCTGCAAGACATGAAGGTTGTAGTTTGTGTATGTAGCTGGTTTGCACTGGATTGAAGGAGAAAGAATTAGTTTGGTGTGTTGAATTGGGTGGTGTTAATGTGGGGAGTTACCATGGTACTGTTGTTATCTTTTAGCAGGGACAGTATAGAGTTTGTAAAATGTAAGTTAAACTGGGTTGTTATGGTGTCTGTGGTGTTTATGGGGGTGGGAGCTGATGTAGTAATGTGTCCAGGTTTTAAGAGTTGTTTTACGGCACTCAAGAACTTTTGGGGATTATTAAGATGCCTTAGTTGGAGTGATGTATAGGAGACTTTTTTGTCTTGTTTTATCTACTTTTCGTAGGTGACAGTACTTTAGCAGGGTGGTTTGGTTTTTGATGATTTAATAGCATTTCCAGGCTCCATTTATTGGTTTCATGAGTAGTTTACTATCTTTTATTAGCCAAGGAATTGTTTTTTCTTTTACCCATATACATCTCAAGGGAGCCAGGCTGTTGAGGATATCTAGAAATGTATTGTTGAAGTACTGGACTGCTTTATCTAATTATAGGTGTTTTAGAGGTGACCAGTTGCATTGTTTTACGAGAGATATGAAGGTATTGGTGAAGAAATTTAGTTTTCTTTGGATATGTTTACATATGCTATAGTTTATATGGCCTGCTTTATGCCTGAGGAGATAGGTGGGCATATGGCTGCTGAGGGAGTCTGGTAGGCAAGCTGGCTTGGTGACAAACATAAGGTCTATTTGTTAGGGTCCAGTCAAGGATGGATTGCCCGTTACTGTGTTTGTCAGTTCTTGTATGATAAGATATTATCTGGAAAAAGCCAAAGACATTAATGTAGCTTGTTGGGTTATCAAAGATGCAGGTAGTTCAGTCAATATTAAAATCTCCTAATATCAGAGTTTCTTGGTTGAATGTAGAGGCTGTCCAAGTGAGAAGGTTGCTATTGGGGTGGTGGTATTTTGGGAGGTGATATAGGCTGCTATAATCATTTTACCTTTGTTATTGCTTATTAATATACGAGTAAATGGGGCTATAGCTCTCCACCTCTTGAAGGAAGAAATCAAACAAAAGCCTATAACCATGGGACTCAAAAATAGGGACCAATTTTAAATGTTCTTCTTATAAACTTAGAAAGTTGTTAGACTAACAGGATTTGTGTTAGTCATGCATTTTTTTAAGGATATGAAGTCTGAAGGTCAACTGTATATCTGTGTTTACTGACTTCAATCCTCAGTCATTTTCCAGAAAACAACAAATTTTATCAGGAACAGACCAATAAATAATATGCAGAAATCTGGACCTTCTGTGAAAATCTGGACAGTTGAGAGTTATGAAGGAGGGGTACAAAGGCTCAAAAATGGAAACAAATTTGAAATATTCTTATAGCACAGTTACTTGAATAACAGGATTTGTGTTAGCATGCATTTTCTTAACCATGATAGTGTGTTTTTTTGGGGAGTGGGGGAGTAAGATCGTTCTACCAGTGACAACAGTCAAGAGGTACCACTTGACCTCTGAGCTCAAGAGATCTGTACACAGGCTAAAATAAAGGGTCCACAAACAATAGAATAAAACTTTAAATATTGTTCTTATAAAATTTGCAGTTTCTTGAATAACAGGATTTGTTTTAGCATACATTTTATGATGGAAATAAAGTCTGAAACCGAACTGTATGTTACTACTTTTTGACTTTACTCCCCATTGACTGGAACAAACCACAAATTTTAGGAGTAAGGGACCCCACCTCCAAAATAAATTTAACATCTGGATAGTTTTGAAAATGCTATATTCTAGATTTATAAGACTTCTACAACACCATTTACATATACTACATCACAGGTCCATAGGAGGTTACTAGGCTAGCAGCCCTAAAGCCTTACAATCCCAGCCATGTTAATCCCAACTATCCCCATTTGCTATTTTTTGCGTAGTTCGCAGAACAAAATTATGAACAGAGCAAGTCTGTAATCAACACTGGCTACCCCTGTCCATGAAAAACATGGTTGCCACATGAATTTGTGGTCTCTCATCCAATTATGTGGGCGGCGTTTAAATAGGGACAATGAGGAGCTCTGTTTTACATGAATAGGGAGTCTATTCCAAAGAAGCAGCAATCTCTGGGAGACATATCTGTGTCTCCAGCATGATCTGCTGATACCATTAGCTAAGTTGAGATCCCCAGAGTGAGCGACTCTTGAGCTATTTGACTTAGGAACTGGCAGCATTTACATTAGGGCAGGGTTGGAGACTGCCCTATGGGCCAGGCACAAGTCACCTCTCAGCAGCCTATAAGATACAGAGTAAAGTGACAGGGCTTTCAGCCCGTCATCGTTTGGAGTCCCTGCATTTTCTTAGCTAGAACCTTCTGTGGTCTCTCCAGCTGCTGACGGTGTCTGATTGAGGTACATGCAAAAGGGTGCATTACACTCTATTAGTGGTCTGATGAAGGTCGAGTACAGTTATAACAGACCAGGGATGAACTTCTGATATCCTATCCACCGGTCTAGTTTATTCTTGAATATGGTCAGTGAAAGACTCGACTGCAAAATGGATGGGAAACTTGTTCCAGAAAAGGGGAATTCTAAGACACACAATTTTCCCACCAACATTCTCTTTTTATGTTTCAAGCAAGGTTTAAGTCCCTATATCAGGAAGTTCTAATGTTATTATTTTTCTTGATAAGTAGCTACAAGCATAGTGGGACTAACCCACTCAACAAAGGATAGATAAATAAAATAAAATAAATAAATACAAATCTGAATTTTCAAAGAAGACTTTCTAGTTCTAGTCCAGAAAATTTCCTACCTATGTGCTACTGTAATATGTTGCAAGTGCATTTGAGATTATATACCGCTTGCCCATTGTAGTTACTCATTTTTCAAAAATGAGTTTTGTAAGTTTGACATACTGACCACTGTTTGATCTTGGGGACAGAATATCAAACATATTTGTTGTTCCTGAGCCACTCATGTGCCCTTTGGCTAAAATATTATTATTCATAGATGGCTATCTACTTTTGTTGTAAAATGTTAACCTATAGCGCTGTAAAAACTGTTTTTGGTATATTGTTAGTGCCTCAGAGTCTTTTCAAGTCAACACAGGGAGTGTTAACTTGCAATTATGAACATCTAATTTTTGCAGGCAAATTACAAAAAAATAAACAGATCATTCAACATGAAGTGGTCTATGTAGCCCTGCTACCGGAATTCCCTTGTACTGTAGTAACTTTTAAAATGTTTGTATTTCTTATTGCTGGAGCTTATCTCCCAGTGTCTTCACTGAAAAAGGAACTATGTCTAGTAGGACTTTCCAGGTGGACAAATGCAAATAAATAATACCAGTGTCAGACTATTTGCATATTACTGCTAACCCCTTACTTTAGAGAGTTAAATCACCTCTCCTAGAGCATTCTAGTAGGACATGGCTTATGTTTAATGGTATTTATTCACCCACAGTAGTTATTAAATCAGAATTTACTCATGTTCTTCTTCTACTTCACAGCTTTTGCATTTTATCTATGCTTCTGGTACTAAGACTCTGTCTGTCTTTCTCTTTCATGGAGTTGAAGTTTTTCAGGAAGATTGTTTTGTATAATACTAAATATTTTTGGTTATTTTACCCCAAGTGGGAGAAAGGACTATTGTTTATATTTTAATAGGTAGTTACTAGGCATGCAGTTCGGGAGACCATTGTAGAGACTAGCCCAAATTCCCATTTTTCCCTAGGTCACAGAGTAATGAAACTAAGTCTCCTCTAGAGCCATTTTCCCGCCAACTAACACATCATCTTTAACATATCTGCTGTGACCTCATCTGAGCCTACTGCTTTTCCTGACTTCATTTTCTTTGCAGATATTCTTATATCTTCCAAGGTGGCATCATGTTTATCTGTACAGTATTATATTAGGCTGAAATGGCTACAATTAAATTGACCTCCGTGTCAATAGCCTAGCAATCTCCTATGATGCAATGATTGTGGCAACTTGTGGGGCATCTGTTTTGTTGTGGTTGACTTTGATATCAGTGATTATATCCTAGTACCCTCTTCTTTCTAGGGGAAGTCTATCTGCACTGCATATTGACCACTCATATACGAACTTCTCTTTCTGAACCATGTGTTGGCTACTATCAAGCCATTTGCCTGACAGAAATCAAGAATGGCCTTTCCCATATTCCTGATGCTCCACCGATGTCAATCCAGGCAGCCCTCATATCCTGCTCTGTCTGTTCCAATATATGCATTCAAGTCACTCATTATCGACACCAATTCATATTGTCCTGCTTTATCTAGAAGGTCATGGAATTGCTGTCTGAATGCACTCTTTTCCTCAGTAAAACAACCCTGCTATGGGGCACTGGTAGGGGTTATGAATACTAACTAAGCTTTACACTAGAATCTAATTGCCATGAGTGTTTCACTAAATTTAATTACATCCCGCACTACCTTCTGAAACCTTTCTCTCGGCACAACTCCCACACCACTTATAGCCTGTCCTCATCCTGAGTAGTAGAGTCTGGATCCCAAGCCAAGTGGCTTGATTGCACTGCCCTACATTCTGGTTTCCTGGTTACATATGATGTTCAGCCTCCTCCTTATCATCATGTCATCTTCTTCCAAGCTGCATCCTGTCAGTTAACCTACATGGAGGAGCAATTCTCCGTTCATGTTTGGAAGGTTCATTGGTTATAAATCCAGCTTCCGTTGAAATAGCTATCGAAGGTAGAACCACAGCTGAGCAACTAGACACCGACTGGCCAGCAGCTTATTGACCTATGGCTGCTGAGCTTAATGGCAGGCACACAGCCAATATGGGGCAGACAGGGACACATACATGCTTTGTGTAGTGCATTCAAACCTTACCATACTCTATGTTATTGGTAGTGGATGAAAAGTAATAGGAACAAGTAATAAAATTCCTCTTTAACAGGTTCTTACTTTTATTTCCACTGAAATCAAGGAAACATGGCAATATCATAAAAGAGAGAGATTTCTTGCAAGTATATACTGAGCGGAGAAGACACTGAAAATGTGCAGTGAATATTACACAAGTGACCCAAGATCACAGCAATTATTCTTAACAGTACTTAGCTAATTGTCAGTTGTGGTTCCAGAGCCTGATGCAAGGTTGTTGCACATGAATTAATGGTCTTACAGTGCTATTGCAGAATTAAGGAGTTCCCAGTGGGGCTTCCTATATTGCTAGTTATGCACTGACGGTGACAAGTATGCTCAAATACACAGCAGTGGCTTCACTACTTCTAACATGTTCTGGATAAGTCACATATGTCTGTCTGTGTATTCATCTACTGGAAGATGAATTTGTCACCAAGTGTGCCTACCTGGCAGATTACATAATGTTATACACTGTACCTGGAAGCAGGAATGATAATGCTATGTGGTCTGATGCCAGGGGCAGGGTATTTTGATGACTGTACTTTAGTATGTTTCATATTATAGGATCATAGGTAGGCACTAGGCTATTGGCCCTAGGGCCTATATAAGCCTAGCCAAAAGGTACCCTGGCTTTCTCAGCCAAGAAAATTGTTTTCCTGAGCCACTGGCAAGCAGAGCCACAGAAGTGATTCCCCAGGGTGAATTTCCTATCTCCCATCCAATCATCAAGATTTTTCTTGAAGAGTGCGAATGAAAAGCTTTGTTTGACATAGACAGGTATATTAGTATATAAATGCCACAATATGGGGTGCACAAGAGTATGTGTCACCCATAATGCATACCTCCCATTTGGTGATGTGCCTTTTTTGATGTGACTTGCATAAGCAGTGTGAATGACATACATGTAAGGAAACCGGTAATTGATAGTCAGATGTTATAGTGAAAGGCTTTTCTAACCACTGCCGCTACATGATGTTCGAATGTGAGATTGTTGTCAACTTGTCTACTCAGGTCTCTCACCACAGGTTATGTGCTTTGGGAGTTGTGCCTTTTTACACATTGACAACAGTTTCTTCCTTTTGTTGTACAGCCTGCTAACAGAGGATGTCCAGCACATAGGTTTGTGTTTCCTTGAGGAGCAGGTTTTCGTTGGGTTGGGTATGGCTGAATCCATGCAGTTGTGCAGGTGCTTGTATATTGCACTGGCATACTGTTCATCATATTTGTCTGCATCCTCTAAGCGTGGCAGTGATGTAAAGTTACTGATACCCTCCCTTAGAAGCTTGTAGTCAGTTCTTGAGAACATTTGTATCCTGGTTACGGCCGTGAAGGGTGTTGAACGGGATAGACAGACTGATGGTCTGAACTCACCATGTGGGTGTTGCAGTGGCCACACATATTGGTGAAAACCAAGTCTAGAATGCTATCTCCCCTGCTGGGGGATGACTCAAGCTGTTCTAGTGCATTGCAACTGATGAACTCAAGGAATCGTTGGGTGAGTGCATTACAACAGGAATAGTTCACCCAGTTTATGGTGAAGTAGTTGAAGTCACCAAGGATCAGGGTGTTGGGGGGTACCTTGATAGACTCAAGTTGGTCCAGGTCGGAGAAGTGGGCGTCCTAAGTGATGTAGGGGGGGTCTACAGCTGCATGGTGTGTCTTTACAGTTGTCAGTTGCACCAGGACAAGTTCTACTGCATCATGCTGGCAAACCAGTCTGAAGGTGTGCTTGTCTTTAATAAAAATAGAAACTCCACCACCCTTAGTCTTCCTGACCTCATTTATCATTTAAGTGAACTACATACCTTCACAATTATGTCCACCATGGAAGGATAGTCTATTTTTTTTTGTTACAATTTTAAGTATCTCTATTGGTTGAGAAAAAATGATTTTAATGTTGTACTAATTGATTCTTCTTATAGGTAGGTACTAGGCTATCGGCACAAGGGCCTAAGTAAGCCTAGCCAATAAAGTTCCCTGGCTTACATCAACCCAAGAAAGTTATTTCCTATTTCCCATCCACTCATCAAGATTTTTCTTGAAGAGTGTTAATGAGGAACTTTGCTTGACATAGATGGGTAGCTTGTTGCAGAGTATAGAAAGTCTCTGGGACAGGAATCTATCCCTCAACAAGTCCTGTTTATTGTGGTGACAAGGTTTAGGTCCCTAGGGCATGTAGCTTGGAGGGATTGGGATTTATTTAGGTGTAGCATGTCCAACAGCTCTGGATTTGACATAGCTTTATATGTTAGGCAGAGATCACCTCGGAGTATGCGATATGCTACAGAGTAAAGCTGGAGTTTTTTGAGACGATCAGTGTAGGGCATCTGTCTGAGGCCAGTAATTCTCTTTATGAGGTACTTCTGTGGCCTTTCCAGCTGCTGCAGATGTCTTGTGAGGTACATTTCAAAAGGGGCATTGTACTCTATAATGGGTCTAACGAGTATTGAGTAGAGGGGAACAATGACCTCTTTTTTCCTGGATGAGAACCCTTTTGTGAGGAGGTGTGCCATGTAAAAAGATTTCCTGACTACTGTGGCAATATGGTAATTATCAAAGGAGAGACTACTGTCCACCTGGGTCCCAAAGTCCCTTATCATACATTCGGTGTTAAGAAGACTGCCGCCTATGTGGTAGTTCATGGGTACACATTCCCATTAACTTGGGGAGCAGTCAGCACAGTGCCCCACCAACACTATAGCAGATGGAAATGTGAGAGCAAGACTGCCCAAGGTGTTCATGACTTTGTGGATGAGGATATTATTCCTGATCATGAAATCAAATGAGGACTCCTGCCACAGGGTGAGATAGCTATGCACTCTAATGCATAGCTAGGAACTCAGTTATCAATACCGTGTTGAGAAATGTGGTAAGCTGTGCTACTCGGTCACTTTCTAGACTCCTGTCAGGTTCTAGAGGAAAGCCAATTTACATGGTGACACGCTTAATGCTTTGTTAATACTTTGAAATTGCTCTCTAAAGTATCTTAATGGAACACAAGCTTAGCTTTTGAAGGAGCAAGCGTTGCTCCAATGGGTCCATTACTTCACAGTACTAGTTAATGCAACTTCCACTAGCAGGCTGCACAAGGGATGTTGATCTAGAAATGGCTTTAGGCTTCCTTTAAACTTTTTTAGTAAATCATTACACAATGAGTTTTATACAGAAAGTTACATAGCCCACTTCCATCATCCTTCTGGTATACCTGTTCTGTACTCAACAGCATGGTACTGCAGTATCTGTCAAAACACTTATTGGACCATCAATTCAAACTACTAGAGGTCAGTACGCTTCAGCCACCTCCTGTACTCAAACTTTATCCAAACATCCACTCCCTTCATCTAGCCACTTGCTTTCTCCATTTGTAGAAAGGTTTATACTTTACCCAGTGGAGTAGACTACTTGCTGCTGAAAGTCAAATAAGGCTTATTTTTAAACATGTGTTTTATATATATATATATATATATATATATATATATATATATATATATATATATATATATATATATAGAGAGAGAGAGAGAGATGGGGTATGTGTGTGCAGAAATATACATATGTAATGTGTATTATGTATGTGTATATATAATATATATGCAAACATGCATAGATATCTCTTTATAGATATGTTTGTATTTGTGTAGCCTAATTTAACATCCCGAGTATAGAAGGGACCCGGGGAAAGCTAAAAAAACAGAATATGGACTATGTAACACAGTATAAGCAAAGTGATAGTCTCACACTGATTATTAATTGAATAATATCAGAGAAGGTACATGTTTGCAGTTCTAGTAAAATTTTGTACAGTTAGTCTAACAGAGATGCAAGTCATTAAACAGACTGCAATAGCAGTGTAAAACCAAAAAATAATCAGTGAGGATTACAACATAGTTTTTTCTACAGCATCGTGGTATGTCAATCATATCTTCACAGGCTGTCAGGTACTGGATCCCCCTGGAATGACACCAGAAACTAAGCCAATTGTTAAAGTCAGTCATTTTCAGTTTGTTTCGAGGTATAATTCTGGGTGACGGCAGGCAGCTGCTTAAGGCTGGGGCCATACCTGCCTGGGACAAATAATCAGCAAGCTTAATCATATCTCTTTTCATGTAGTCCAGAGAGTTGCATCTCAAATCATTCACAACAACATGGACTCAGAGTCATAACAGTACCTGTTGAGAGACTTGAGTGCGTGTGTGATATGGTGGATTCTGGCACCTGACAGACAACTAACCGTGACTTTCTCCTTATCCAGCCTGGTGAGAGGCACATCTGTGTGTCTCAAAATGGAGTCTCCTATAACTAACATGTTGGGTTTATGGTCAAGCCTTAGTGGCTATGAGACACAGGTATGTGGACTATGCATTGTATGTGGTGTGGAGAGCTGTGGACGTTGCATGTGTTTTTGCCTCGGAGGTCTCCTTTGTTTGGGTATTTTTATGTGCAGGACCACTCCATATGTGAGTGTGGGTGCTGTTTGAGGTGTAGTGATTGTGTTGACAACCTTTTTGGTTCCAGATATACTGGCTTGAGGGAGAGAGAGTATGGACTCTAGCTTCCTAATGTAACCGCATCTCTCACAAATTGTGTTCCTGGATGGTAGTATTAATTTGTTGTCTGTGTACATGAGGCAGTTGCCACACTGTCTCCAGACACTCATATCAACCAGACTGGTAGGGGAAACTGTAGGTAATTGTCCATCCATATTTTTCACAATATGAGGGAGAAAGGCCAGGGTAAGCTAAGGGGGTGGGTCCGTACCTGTGCTTCGGCATCTTTGTGTGTGATTCTCCATGCCCAGAAAGATTTTCCACTTTGACTGTGCACAAAACAGATGTTTTTTTTTTTTTTTTATTTGCTGAGTCAATACATAAGTCCTACCAACAGTAGGTAAATTGTATATGTATATATATTACGTATTTGTGAGTATAACACTGACATACATATGAAATGTATTTTTGAAATACATGAAAATGAATTTTTTTTTAAATACCCTCACATACCATCCTGTCCTGTACTGCATAGGCTGCTGGCTTAGCTTAAGGTGTATCCCAGCTGAATCACCTTCACACCAGGTGCCTCCCAGTCTCTGCTTGGAATCCCTGGCTTCCCACCCTTGAACGGACAGAGTATAAGAACTCCTGCTGTGCTTCTATAACTTCCTTGCCTCCTCAGGTACTATTTTTGAATTGTATCCCAGCTGAATCACCTTCACCTCAGGTGCCTCCCAGTCTCTGCTTGGAATCCCTGGCTTCCCACCCTTGAAAGGACAGAGTATAAGAACTCCTGCTGTGCTTCTATAACTTCCTTGCCTCCCCAGGAATTATTTTTGAATTGTATCCCAGGTAAATCACCTTCACCCCAGGTGCCTCCCAGTCTCTGCTTGGAATCCCTGGCTTCCCCCCCTTGAACAGACAGAGTATAAGAACTCCTGCTGTGCTTCTATAACTTCCTTGCCTCCCCAGGAATTATTTTTGAATTGTATCCCAGCTGAATCACCTTCTCCCCAGGTGCCCCACAGTTTCTGCTTGGAATCCCTGGCTTTCTGCCCTTGAATTGACATAGTATAAGAACTCCTGCTGTGCTTCTATAACTTCCTTGCCTCCCCAGGAATTATTTTTGAATTGTATCCCAACTGAATCACCTTCACCCCAGGTGCATCACAGTCTCTGCTTGGAATCCCTGGCTTCCCGCCCTTGAACGGACAAGTATAAGAAACTCCTGCTGTGCTTCTATAATTTCCTTGCCTCCCCAGGAATTATTTTTGAATGTATGTACCCTGTTAAAACCAATTATAAATTACAATTGTCCATTAGTACAGCAAACCGGTGAGCAAAAGCTAGCAGTCTACCCTAGTTTTAATCCTCCATCCCTACCTTTCTGGTGTCTTCCCCAATTCCCCTGTGTCCGAGGCCTGTCTCTGCAATTACTGAGTCTGGCAACTAGGTGGCAGCATCTCCTGCTTCTTTATAAACCCCCATGTATGACTACACTACCTTAACCTAACTCTGCCCTGTTCTAAGAACCAGATTTAGTCACTCTTTCTTTTTACACCTTCCCTGCCCTGTATAGCCCCTAGCTGTTGTGAAACATTCTGCTTCCTTAACTCTGAATCTAAGCGGCTCTACTGTAGTCTCCTTACCTCAGACCTCTTCTCTCCTTCACTGATACACTTTTCTCCAATCTCTGCAATTATTGAGTCTGGCCACTAGGTGGAAGCATCTCCTGCTCATTTCAACACCCCTATGTATGACTACACTACCTTAACCTAACTCTGCCCCGTTCTAAGAACCAGATTTAGTCACTCTTTCTTTTTACACCTTCCCTGCCCTGTATAGCCCCTAGCTGTTGTTAAACATTCTGCTTCCTTAACTCTGAAACTAAGCGCCTCTACTGTAGTCTCCTTACCTCAGACGACTTCTCTCCTTCACTAATACACTTTTCTCCTATCTCTGCAATTATTGAGTCTGGCCACTAGGTGGAAGCATCTCCTGCTTATTTCTACACCCCTATGTATGACTACACTACCTTAACCTAACTCTGCCCTGTTCTAAGAACCATATTTAGTCACTCTTTCTTTTTACACCTTCCCTGCCCTGTATAGCCCCTAGCTGTTGTGAAACATTCTGCTTCTTTAACTCTGAAACTAAGCGCCTCTACTGTACTAGGGTTGCCACCTTTTCAAATGCCCAAAGTGGGACATGTTCTGTAGAAATGTCAGATTTTGCAAGACAAAACATACTTACAGCCGTGCACGGTACAGAACTTTACTTTTTTGCACAAATAAAAGCTTATTCTAGTAACATTTGAATTGCTTATGCTACTTCAGATAACATATAGAAGTTTCATATATAAAATAACTGTTTTATGCAACTATTAAATAAAACTTAGGAAACATTTTTGCCCTGAAATCTCAGGGCATTTGCTATTTTTTGATTTTTTCGCAGGACACAACTGCCTAAAGAGGGACTGTCCCTCGCAAAGTGGGACAGGTGGTAACCCTACTGTAGTCTCCTTACCTCAGACCTCTTCTCTCCTTCACTGATACGCTTTTCTCCTATCTCTGCAATTACTGAGTCTGGCCACTAGGTGGAAGCATCTCCTGCTTATTTCTACACCCCTATGTATGACTACACTACCTTAACCTAACTCTGCCCTGTTCTAAGAACCAGATTTAGTCACTCTTTCTTTTTACACCTTCCCTGCCCTGTATAGCCCCTAGCTGTTGTGAAACATTCTGCTTCTTTAACTCTGAAACTAAGCGCCTCTACTGTAGTCTAGGGTTGCCACCTTTTCAAATGCCCAAAGTAGGACATGTTCTGTAGAAATGTCAGATTTTGCAAGACAAAACATACCTACAGCCATGCATAGCACAGTACTTTACTTTTTTGCACAAATAAAAGCTTATTCTAGTAACATTTGAATTGCTTATGCTACTTCACATAACATATAGAAGTTTCATATATAAAATAACTGTTTTATGCAACTATTAAAGAAAACTTAGGAAACATTTTTGTCCTGAAATCTCAGGACATTTGCTATTTTTTGATTTTTTCGCAGGACACAACTGCCTAAAGAGGGACTGTCCCTCGCAAAGTGGGACATGTGGTAACCCTACTGTAGTCTCCTTACCTCAAACCTCTTCTCTCCTTCACTGATACACTTTTCTGCTATCTCTGCAATTATTGAGTCTGGCCACTAGGTGGTAGCATCTCCTGCTTATTTCTACACCCCTATGTATGACTACACTACCTTAACCTAACTCTGCCCTGTTCTAAGAACCAGATTTAGTCACTCTTTCTTTTTACACCTTCCCTGCCCTGTATAGCCCCCTAGCTGTTGTGAAACATTCTGCTTCCTTAACTCTGAAACTAAGCGCCTCTACTGTAGTCTCCTTACCTCAGACCTCTTCTCTCCTTCACTGATACACTTTTCTTCTATCTCTGCAATTACTGAGTCTGGCCACTAGGTGGAAGCATCTCCTGCTCATTTCAACACCCCTATGTGTGACTACACTACCTTAACCTAACTCTGCCCTGTTCTAAGAACCAGATTTAGTCACTCTTTCTTTTTACACCTTCCCTGCCCTGTATAGCCCCTAGCTGCTGTTAAACATTCTGCTTCCTTAACTCTGAAACTAAGCGCCTCTACTGTAGTCTCCTTACCTCAGACTTATTCTCTCCTTCACTAATACACCTTTCTCCTATCTCTGCAATTATTGAGTCTGGCCACTAGGTGGAAGCATCTCCTGCTTATTTCTACACCCCTATGTATGACTACACTACCTTAACCTAACTCTGCCCTGTTCTAAGAACCATATTTATTCACTCTTTCTTTTTACACCTTCCCTGCCCTGTATAGCCCCTAGCTGTTGTGAAACATTCTGCTTCCTTAACTCTGAAACTAAGTGCCTCTACTTTAGTCTCCTTATCTCAGACCTCTTCTCTCCTTCACTGATACACTTTTCTCATCCTCCCTGGCTCTACCCGCTCCGTTCGCCCTGCGGGCTCACTCTGCTCCCCTACCCTGCCCTCAATTCTCACCCACCCCAGCACCTCTACATTTATTCCTCCCTTACTCCTCCCACTAATCCAAACTACCCAATAGACTCTCCTCCAATTTACACCCCACCCTCCCTACCGTATTACCCAATTAAAACGTTTCCCTCTTTACAACTCTTCTCTTCCTCCTATATTAAGACTTTCACACTCTTCTACTCCCACCTTTTTATACTCCCCTACCCTGCTTCTCTCTAATTTTAATTTCAATAAACTACTTTTCTGTCTCCATCCCCTTACATCTCTCACCTACTTCATCCCCTCAAACTAAACACATCAAACTACCTGTGCTCCAAGATGCTTCCCTTAATTCTACACACCCTCCATGCCCCCTGCTGCCTCCTTATACTCCTAATTCCTCTATGTTACACAACCTCATACTCCTCCTATGTTCCACCTTCCTGACCTTCCTCTCAAACTGACATATTCACCAGTCTTCTCCCATATTCTCTCTCATTACTACCACATCTCCCCTTCCCTTATTCAATCCCACACCTTGCATATATTCTATCCTAAAATTATCACCTCTAATGCCAAAATACTTACCTCTAAACTAATGTTATTTCCTCCTAAACTTATACAAAATAAACCCAAATGGCTAAATACTTCATTCTTCTGCAACCTTTTATTTGCTGGAGATATCAATCCCAACCCTGGACCTAGCCCCCTTACTAACCCCCCCCCCCTCCACTCACAATACCTTAAAATTCTTTACTCACAATGCTCAAAGTCTTAGCAATAAAATTCACCACTTTCAAGTATGGCTAACTCATAACCAACCTGACATCCTAGCCATCTCAGAAAACTGGCTCAAACCCCATATCTCTGACTCTGAAATCTTGCCTAAAGGATTCCAGTCCCTTAGAACTGACCGACTAAATAAAAAAGGTGGTGGCACTGCCCTTATCTACTATCTTCTTACGTTAATTCCCCTCCAAATTCCTATCCCACAATTCAACAATACCGAACTAACAGTTGGTCTACTAAAAATAAACAAGCACAAAAATATCTACATCATAGCCCTTTACATTTCCCCTAGGAACAACATTGCTACCCTCGAAAACATCCTCCTATAGGCCTCATCTGAAATTAATTACGAAACTTATATTCTAGGGGACGTAAATCTCGACTGGAACAAGTTTAATAATCTCTCTCGCATCCTATCCATCAACCTCTATAACTTCACTCAAGTAATCTTGTCCACCACTTGACCCAACAAAACAAATCCCCCAGGATCTATTTTAGACTGGATCCTAGTCTCCCATCCAAACAAAATAACGTACTCTGGTACCATTCCTGACACCATTAGCGACCACCTTCCTGCCCTCATACAGCACTCAACTTCCTCTAACCCCCATCAGCATCACTACATTTTCACCCGAAACCTTAGCAAGTTCAACCCCTCAACCTTCTCAAATATTTTTAAACAAATAAACTGGCAAATCCTATACACCCTTTCTCTTGATAAAGCAATAGAACACTTCAACTCAGTCTTCCTCAACACTCTAAACTCCCTAGCACCACTAAGAAACAGAAGAATAAAAGCTAAAATCACCCCATGGCTCTCCAAAGAAACCATGGAAATTATGCATCAAAGGGACAAAGTCAGGAAGCTTCACCTTAACAACAAACTGCCCAAAACCCTGATCGAATACAAACAACTCCATAACCTCGCAAAGCAACTCATCACAAAGGACAAAAAATCCTACTACTTTAAACTACAGTTCAACAATAACTATAACCCCAAACAATTCTGGAGCTCCATAAGCTCCCTTCTCAACCCTGGCTCCAAGAACAACCCCTGCCCTGACCCAAGCATATCTGACCTTGAACTAAGCTCCAAATTTAATTATTTTTTTATTGAAGCTATCTCCAACCTGACCAAGACCTTCCCTAACAGTAATCCACCTAACCTCCATTCCTCTTCCCCTAACCACCCTATATTTGAGCTTAAGCCAGTCTCCACTAATCTCATAAAAAGATTCTTATCTAAACTTAAAGCTTGCTCCAATGCTCCTGATAACATTCCCTCCTCCTTCCTAAAATGTGCAGCAGACAGTATTGCACTCCCAATTAGCATCATAATCAACAGATCTATAAAGGAGTCATATGTACCCAAACTATGGTGTTCTGCTTACATTCTTTCTCTCCACAAAGGTGGCACGAATACTGACATTTCAAACTTCTGGCCCACTGCTCTGCTGTCCCAATCTCCAAAATCTTAGAAAAATGTATCCATCTCCAACTCATGCCTAACCTAACCCAAAACCAACTCCTAACATCTACCCAGCATGGCTTCCATCCTGGCCATAGCACCATAAAGTACAGTTGTGTACACCTACCATAAATGTAGATGTTTGAGTGTCTTCACTGTTGCAGTCATGACTGCAGGCAGCCCTCGGTTGGCCAGAATCCCAAAGTTTGGGTCCGGCGTCGGCTGTTCAACCATGCTCCATGACGTCAGAGCGCCAGGAGTACAAAGCTGACAGCCGACGCCATCTTCTCCAGTTTTTCTTGCCCCAGATGTCAGGAGTCCCAAAATGAAAAAGGTCCCATAACCTTTGCAAATACACCTCAGAAGAAAGGTGAAAAAAAAGGAAATACACAAAAGTAAAATTAAGAGGGGACAGGAGGGAGGGAAACCCAGACTGCAACAGTGAAGACACTCGAACATCTACATTTATGGTAGGTGTACACAACTGTACTATGTTCATCATGTTTCACTGTTGCAGTCATGACTGTAGGGTAGAATCCCAAAGCTGAAAGAAAGGGAGGTGGTCATAAAGAGGAAGGGGTGGCTAAAAGGCCCTGCAAGACTGCAGAGGCAAAGCCTGCCCTAGACTTAGAGTAGAGAGGTAGATTGTAGTGCTTAGAAAATGTATGCACTGAACTCCAAGTTGCAGCTTCCAAAATGTCCTTGGTAGGAACTCCCCTGAGGAAGGTCGCAGAAGTGGCAGCAGCTCTGGTGGAATGAGTCCCTATAGTCCCTGGGATTTGCTTTCCATGGTGAGAATAACAAAATCTGATTCCATGAGCAATCCATTTAGAAATGGTCTGTTTTGAAATGGCTTTACCTTGGGAACTTGAAGCATAAGAAACAAACAATTGTTCTGATTTTCTGATGTCCTTGGTTCTGTTCAGGTAAAAACGTAGCTGTCTGTGTACATCCAAGGAATGTAAGATCCTTTCCCCTTTATTTTGAGGAGTGGGGAAAAAGGTTGGCAAGTGTATAGTTTGATTTAAAGCCACTTTGGAAACCACCTTAGGCATGAAGGTAGGATTAGTCCTCAAAGATACCCTGTCTTGATGAAAAATAATATAAGGTTCCACAGCCATAAGAGCTTGTAACTCTGAAACCCTCCTGGCAGAGGTTAGGGATAACAGGATGGCTGTCTACCAAGATAAAAACTTGATGTCAGAAGAAGCAGCAGGCTCAAAAGGAGGCAAGGTTAGTTTTTCCAAAACATAGTTGAGATCCCAAGCAGGAATAGGAGGAGATCTAGGAGGTCTTAAGTTCTTAGCTCCTCTGAGAAACTGTCGCATGAGCTGGTGGGAAAAGATGGGAGGGTCTGTATTATAATGAGCAGAAATAGCAGAGGCATGTATCTTAATGGAAGAGAAATAGAGACCCTTATGTAAGAGATCTGTCAAGTAAAGTAAAATTAAAGTAATGTCGGGAAGAAGAGGATCAGAATCCTGAGCCTGCATCCAGGAACAAAATCTTTTCCATTTTCCTGCATAAGATTTTCTAGTGCTAGGACGTCTGGCTTCTAAAATGACATCCATAACCTGCTTGGGCAGTAAAGAAGAAATCAAAGGCCCTGGATTAACCAGGCCGCCAGGCTGAGAGTTCTGACATGAGAGTGTAGAACCTGACCCTGATGTTGGGACAGAAGGTTCGGAGACTGAGGAAAAACCCAAAGGGGCTCGAGGCATAGGTTTTTTAGAGTTGGATACCAAAACTGCCGAGGCCAAGTTGGAGCCAGCAAGATGGTCATCTTGGGCTTGTCCTGTTTTATCTTCAATAAAACCCGTGGAAGAAGAGGAAGAGGTGGAAAGGCATATCCCGAGAGGTTCCTCCAACTGAATGACAGGGCGTCCACTTTCCAAGCTTCTGTGTGGAAAATCCTGGTGCAAAAAGTCTGCAGCTGATGATTGAGATGGGATGCAAAGAGGTCTATGTGAGGACATCCCCAGACTGCTGTTATCATCCTGAATAGTTTGGTGTCCAGCATCCACTCATGTGGATCCGAAAGATTTCTGCTCAGACTGTCTGCCAGGAAGTTTTGTTTTCCTGGTAGAAACTGAGCTTGAAGATCCAGATTGCAAGATAGAGCTGTGTCCCATAGATCCATGGCTAGTCTGCAAAGGGGGTAGGAATGAGATCCCCCCTGCTTGTTTATGTACCACATAACTGTGGTGTTGTCTGTCCGTATTAACAGTTGTCTGGTTGTATAAGATTCCTGAAGGCCAATAGAGCTTTCTGAACGGCTAACATTTCCTTTAAATAGATATGCAGGTGCTTCTGATCCTTTGTCCAAAGGCCCTGCAAACAATTGCCCTGAAAATGGGCTCCCCAAGCATAATCCGAGGCGTCCGTGGTTAGAATCTGAGAGGCAGGAGGCAGACAGAAGGGCTTCCCTTTGTTTAGAGCACATGCCCTGGACCACCAAAGAAATTCCTTTTGAAGGCAAGGAAGAATGGAGATCAGTATGTCTAAACTGTGGCAATGCTGAGACCATACACTTTTTCGGTACCACTGTATTTTCCTCATGTGTAGTTTTGCATATGGTACGAGAAGGATGCAGGAGGCCATGTAACCCAAAGTCTGCAGGAATTTCCTTGCAGATAGATGAGTTAAAGTTGCCAAGGTTCTGAAAGTTGAAGCCAGCTGTAACTGTTTTTCGGATGTCAGAAATGCCATCTGGGTTGTGGTGTTTAGAAGTGCACCCAGAAAAGTTATCTGTAGTGATGGTGTCAAATTTGACTTTTTTATGTTTACAGAGATTCCCAGGAACTTGAGGAGGTTCTGTACAAATTCTAGATGCTGGAGTAAGACATCCTTGCTGTCTGCCTGAATTAGACAATCATCCAGATAAGGGTAAATTTGAATTCCCTTGAGTCTGCAGTAAGCTACTACTGGAGCCAGGCATTTGGTGAAGACCCTGGGTGCAGTAGATAATCCAAAGGGCAGCGCAGAGAATTGAAAGTGCCTCGATCCGGCTTTGAACCTGAGGTATTTTCTGCGATCCTGCCTGATGGGAATGTGTAAATATGCCTCCTTTAAATCCAAAGTTACCATCCATGCATTTTTGGACAGCATTGAAAGTAGCTGCTGTAGAGTAAGCATCATGAATTTTGGAATCTCTAGAAAGGTGTTCAAGACCGACAGATCCAGAATGGGTCTCCATGAGTTTTGCTTCCTTGGGACTAGAAAGAGCCTTGAATAAAACCCCTTTCCCATCTCTGAAAGAGGAACCAGTTCTATGGCATTCATAGCCAAAAGAGCTTCCACCTGGTTTAAGGCCTCCGTCCATAGATGTTTTGGAAGGTCTGGCCATCCGCTTGGCCTTGGCAAGGTATGAAAATGGAATTTGTAACCTCTTAAAACCACATCCAAAACCCATTTGTCTTGGGTTATTTGAGTCCAATTTTGATAAAAAAAGAGAGAGTTTTCCTCTGAGAGAGGCTTCCAGGCAAGAAGTTCCTGTAGCCCCACAGAGGGAGTCATTGAGTTCGTTTCCTTTGAGATTGTGACCTGTCCTCTGCTCACCTAGGGGTGGAAGCAGTCCACTGTCTTGGTCTATAAGCAGCTTGTGATTGAGGCCTCCCTCTGGAACGTCTGTATCTACCCCTCTGAGGCCTGTCTGAAGTGGGAAAGGACCAATTTTTTGAAGGCCAATTCCTGCTAAATCTAGGAGGCTGTACTTGTAAGAAATCTTTAACTGTTTGCATGGATTTCACCTTATCCTCCATCTTTTTAATCACCTCTTCAGCTTTCGATCCAAACAAAACATTATGCTGAACAGGAGAATCCAATAATTTTGCCTTTACCTGTTCAGGTAAATTTTGTTCCTTTAGCCATGCATGCCTTCTAATGACTGTGCCAGAGGCCGCAGCCCTACAAGAAGCCTCCAAGGCATCAAATCCACAGTGTAAACCATGCTTCCCAACCTGTTCAGTGGCATGCAATAAGTCATGTAATTCCTTATCATCTGCACAGGCAGAAATGGAAGTAAGCTTTTGTTTTAAGACAGACAATAGAAACTGCTGGTATTTAAACATATGAAACTGACAGTTTAAAGCCCTAATGGACAAAGTAGCAGAAGTGTACACCTTTTTGCCCCATCTTTCTAAGGATCAAGAATCCTTTTCAGTAGGAATAGGATTTTTGGCAGAAGCAGCCTTAACTCCCTTAGGACCCTGAGAAATGGTTTCAGGGTCAGCAGAAGGGTTCTTGTATAAAAACTGATGGGAATCAGGAACCCTGTAATATCTATCAGGCTTAACAGGAGCAGGAGGAAAAGAGTCAGGGGTTAAGTTAGCCTCCGAAAAGGCATCATCCACAATATCCAAAACAGGAGGAATAGCCAGGGGTCTATGTTGGGGAAGAAGAAGAAATTCCCTCAGTCTTTTCTTGGATTCCAAATACTCCTGTCCTTCCCAGTGGAAATGTTCCCTCATTTCATGCAAAGTTTTCCCAAAAGAGACATCCTCAGGGGGAGAAGCTGAAGGAATGGGTTCTTCAGCATCAGAATCCTCATAAGGAGGGAAAGAATATTCCTGATCAGAAGAAGAAACTGAGGAAACAGAAGCCTGATCAGAGGAATCATAAGAAACATCCTGCCTTGGCCTTTTGTCTGGAGGGGGATGAGAACCCCTAATCATAGTAAGTAAATCCTCCGCCATCTTGAGTAACTGTTTCTGTGACTTGGGAGCCGATTCAGAAGAGGCCTGTGTAGAAGTCTTTGATTTTGAAGGAGTCTTTGCCTTTGCCTTTATTAGTAGCTGAGTAGGCCTGAAAACCCCTTCGGAAGCCGGTACCTGCACAGCGGCTCCAGACCCATCCGAAGGAGCATTGTCCGAAGGTCCTGCAACAGAAATATTTAAAGGCCTGGTTGGCTCATCATAAGAGTCCGTTTCGGCCGTCGGTTCTGAAATGGCCGATGACAGCGGCTGCAAAAGTGCCTCACTGACGACGGCCGAACCTGAAGCTGGCTCCGCTTGTGCGCTATCATCAGATTTGGACCTCAGAGGCCTGTCTTTATCCTTGCGATGTTTGTGAACTCCGGTAGCCGGGACTGTATCTGATGACATTTTGTAGTTAAAGCGCCTACCGAAGTAATGAAAAGCAAAATCGTACCTTCGCTTAATTGTATGTTGATTGAATCTAGCACAAAACCGACAACTAGCTACGTCGTGGTCAGGGCCCAAGCAAGGAATACAGTAAGAATGAAAATCCTTATGAGGTATTTGCTTCCCACATGAAATACAATTATTAACTTTTTCTGACATCGGAGTGGAGCAAGAAAAAGTTTCAACGGGGTACTTAGCTTTGAGTGGAGAAGAAAGTCTTCGGACCGAAGTATATCAGTAAAATTCGTCAGGAGTCAGCCGACCGGCACTTGCGAACTGCTATCACCACACGGCAAGAAAGACTGGAGAAGATGGCGTTGGCTGTCAGCTTTGTACTCCTGGTGCTCTGACGTCATGGAGCATGGTTGAACAGCCGACGCCGGACCCAGACTTTGGGATTCTGGCCAACCGAGGGCTGCCTGCCGGCAGGGGAGAACCCTACAGTCATGACTGCAACAGTGAAACACGATGAACATCCGCTCTACTCTCCTTTTTAGAAACTGTCAACCAAGCCCGAGATTCAGGCCATTCAGTTTCCACAGTTCTACTTGACCTTTCCAAGGCTTTCGACACTGTTTCCCATAACCACCTTATCTATCATCTCTCCAACCTACATCTCGCTCTGAACACTGTGGCATGGTTCTCTAGCTACCTGTCTGAGAGATCTCAAGCAGTTAAGCGGAAGAACACCATCTCCTCATTTCTTCCTACCCCAACTGGCATCCCCCAAGGGTCCATCCTCGGACCTCTGCTATTTAACATCTTTATAAATAACCTTCACTCTGCCATTCCTGATGCCAAAATCATTCAATATGCAGACGATTCTACAATAGTCTGCTCTGCCTCCAACCTCCCTGAATTTCTGACTAAAACCCAAGCTGCCTTTTCTATTACTGAAAACTGGATACAACAAAATTACCTGTCTATAAACACAAATAAACCTAAACTTCTACTTTTTCTCTCCCTCCAAGACTTTCTCTTTTGACAAAAATTCATTTAAAGTCCTCAGCCATTCCAATTCTCCCACTGATGTAGTTCCCTTTGCAAAACTTCTTGGCATTACTATAGATGAACAACTCAAGTTTGATATCCATATCCAACAAAATATAAAGAAAACCCATCAAAAGCTAGGAGTGCTTTATAGGAACAATCTCTTTCTCTCAAACTCTACTAGACCTATGTTAGCTACTACCTACCTCCTCCCATCCCTATTATATGGAGCCCCTCTTCTAACTAACCTGACCACCACCAATACCTCTAAACTGGAAAACTGCTATAACAAAATCTATAAATTTGCCTCCAGATCCAAAAATTCCACCCATCACTGCCATACCCTTAACTCTCTAAACTGGCTGGAACTCCCAAATTATCTAGACTACCTCCAACTCACCACAGCACGCAGACTTATATTTCACCCAAACAAATGTCCAGCTCTAATAAACATCCTTCCCCCCTACACCCCCAATAGACCTCTTAGATCTGAAAATCAAAACCTAATCTCTATTCACACACCAAAACGGCTTGCTGGTCAGCTTCTCCTCTCTTTCTCACTAGGTAAGAAATGGAATTCTCTCCCTTCCACACTCCGGACAATAACTAATTCAGAAAACTTTAAAACCCAGATTTTCACTTACTTGCACTCCAAATGGAAATGCTCCTGCTTCAACCCTGTCTAATTCCTTCTAACTACTACCCAAAGGAATTTTTACTCCTTGCCTCCTTATTCTTTCTAACAACAACTAGTACCCTGAGTTGTCTCTAGCTATCTACAACTTCTTCTGAAGATTCTATATCTATCTACCTTGTAAATATTGTAAATAGCTTCTTATGTCAAATGAATGCTTTCAAATGGTTTCCTTAGTTTAACATGCTATATCTATCCTCCTTATAAATATTGTAAATAACCGTTTTGTCAAATTAATGCTTGTAAACTGTTTCCTTACTTTAATCGGTTGTTTTTGTAAAAGTTTGCTACACTTCAATTGTTATGATGATTTTTTTCCTAGTGTGAATCTCCACAGTACTGCCTTCCTGATACATCATAATTGTCTTCTGTCTACTAAGCCTGATACAGAATGTTCATTCATGTAAACTGTACTTTATTTCTGTAACTTACATACTTTTGTATCTTCAATGCTTATGTAATAGTTGGAGCTTTTCTCCCCGGGCCTCCACTGAAAACGGGCACTCATGGGCCCAGTGGACTTCCCCGGTCACCAAACTGAAATAAATAAATAAATAAAATGTACACATGCATACCTTCCTAGCACAGCTAGCTATTGGCATTGTTCTTGTGCTGTCATTCAACTGTACTATTTTTTGTCAGACATACCTGCTCTATCGTTCCCTGCAGATGTTTTCCTCTATACTGTATACAAGTTTAACTTATCTCACCTATAACCTCACCCCATGTTATTCTCTGTCAATTTTTTTAATTACACCATTGCTGCCAAACTACTCACTGACACCTTGTATACTGCTTGGCTTAGATGTTGTCACCTCTGCCTTTATTCGTAATTAGATAATGTTTTATGTACATGTGAAAAAATTTTCTAGTTCCTATTTTTATGTTTTAGTTACGCTCCTTTACATATATGTTTTATTTAAGCCGTGGTAGTACAGCGGTAGCATTGCTGCCTCACAGCAAGAGGTTTTCCTGGTCGATTCTCAGCTGGAGTGCCTTCTGTGTGGAGTCTGCATGTCTTCCCCGCAGTCAAGTGGCCTCCGAAAGACATGCCTGAATGGGTGTGCCTTCGCTGAAGGTTGGTCGCCAGGCTGGCAACTCAGTACCATAAAAATCGACTGCCAATCATTAGCGGACCAGAGTTCCGCTGTGGCAATCCCTAACTGGGAAAAGACGAAAAGACAAACAAACATATATGTTTTATTTATAATTTTGAAGAAGTATTATATATAATTAGTTCTCCTTTGTTTATGTTACTGCAAAGAGGGATGCCAAGCGTTGAGCAGAGTTTCCTTGGAAGATAAAATGTACATGTCCACACTCTGGCATAAAAAACACACCAAAAAAGGGGGGGTACTGACTACTGCAGCACTGATTCAAATGAAGATCACTGTACAGTTGTGTAAGTAAATGCACCGTTACAGCATGTTTGACTGATCACTGTTGTGGTATTCTAAGATAATATGGGGTGACAACTAGGAGACGGAAGGGCAAGCATCTCAAAGTCGTTGGTAAATGATTCTAACACAGCTTGTCCTAGACCTGGAAAAGGAATCTGTTTGAGAAAGTTTGACGAGAAAGCCAAGTTGCTGCTCCTAGAATACTTCTGTACTCCCACTCATTTCCAAGAAATCCATAATTGAAGCCAAGGCCCTGGAAGAGTGTGCCTTGAATCTACCTGTAATACTTGGTGGTGAGATAAAAAAGTGATAGCCCTAGACAGCCACTTGCTAAACAGTTTTCATACAAGTTGTCCCTCCTTATTAACTTCACAAGCAATGAACATCTGATCAGGAGTTCCGAAACACTGGTTGCTTCAAAATGGTACTTGAGTTGTCCGTAGCTATCCACAGGAAGAAGTATCCTTCCTTCTCTGTTTTTTTTTGGACTCTAGAAAGAAAATGAGTACATGGATAGTTAGCTTAAAGTCGTATACCACTTCACTAATAAAAAAAGCCTTAGTTCTCAGTGACCCTGTCACTATGAAAAAAGAGAAAGGGTTCACCCATCCCAGCTGCTTTGTATCTCTGATATTCTACAGAATTCTTCCAGTTAATTGCTTAGTGTAGTCAAAAGAATTTCCCACAGATGCAGCTAATCTTGGGAAAAGTCCTGATCTGTTTTCCATTCAATAAGGCCTGCATTTGTTCTGTTAGCTTCTCTACCACACAATCTGGGATAAAGTTTGTGTATAATACTAATAAGTGTTGTCCTTTGTTCATGTTCCTGTGCTCATTGGCCTTTGCATTATATATATTGATAAAATGTGTCAGAAATTTAGTTGTGTGTGTGTGTGTGCGCATTTATGTGGATATAAAAAGTCTACACACCCCTGTTAAAATGCCAAGTTTTTATGATATTAAAAAAGGAGACCACAATAACTCATTTCAAAATTATTCCCACCTTTACTGTGACCTATGACTTGTACAATTCAATAGAAAAAAATAACAAAACTGTTAGGTGAAAAAAAAAATAAATACAAAAAATGTTCAATACGCTGGTTGCATAACTGTGCACACCCTTAAACTAATATTTTGTTCAAGCACCTTTTGATTTAGTTACAGCATTCAGTCTTCTTGAGTAGGAGTCTATCAGCATAGCACATCCTGCCTTGGCAATATTTGCCTACTCTTCCTTGTAAAAGCGCTCCAAATCTGCCATATTGGTGGAGAAAGTCAGCCAGATGTGAGACAGAAGATGGTTCAATGTTGACTCATTGGGTCCTTGTACTTCACCTGCACTAATTCTACCAATGTTTTCCGGAGTTTGAACTACCACAGTACTGCCCAACAGAGCTTTCAAGGGACCTTGTCATCTACTTTATCCAAGTACAGGAGTGAGCATTTGGACTCTCTCATCATCTCCCATGTCTTCTAGACTTGTTCTCAGCAAACACTGAGTCAGTTATGCTCATCATTTCTCGTGTCTTCTAAACAGTCTCACAGCAAACATTGAGTCAGTTATGCTGCATCTGATAGGAATATGAACTGTTAATCTCCCACCTTACATTCTACGACCCTGTGTGTCCAATTAATAACCCCCATCTGCATAACTTTCATGCAGTGTGACTGAAGTTTGAAGCCTTTGTCCTGCTCACAGTTGTGGATGTGCCATCAGTTCTTGCACACTGGCTCCAGTGTGATTATTTACTAGTCATCTATGATATTTTTTTCTGTCCATACCTCCAACAGTGCACTAAGGAGCCATTTTGACTGAAGTGAACCCTGTCACAACCCGGTAGTGAGCCATAGGATGACATTATGAGTAATGCACTATCATTACACATGGAGTCTGATTGGCAGGAGCCTGTCACTTAGTGAAACAGTATCCCTTCCTGCCTTCTGAACCCTTTTCTCTTGCCACAATTCACAGAGCATTTGTGGCCTATTCTCCTACACAGAAGTAGACTGTGGATCCGAAGCCAAGTGACTTAACTGCACTGCCCTTCCATCTTGTCCCCTGGAAACACTGGATGGCCATCATCCTACAGAAGTAGACGGTGGATCCGAAGCTAAGTGCCTTGGCTGCACTGCCCTTCCATCTTGTCCCCTGGAAACACAGGACGGCCATCCTCCTCCTGAGTAGCATCATGTCATCCATTTACAAACTGCGTCCTGTCAGTGAACCTGCACTGAGTAGAAATTGACAGGTCATTGTTCACAGGTTCATTGGTTATGCATCCAGCTGTATCTCAACACAGCTGCCAAAGATAACCCAGCATGGCTAACTACAGACTGGCCAACCATTAGCTTATTGGAATAAGGCTGCTGACTTTGATGGGAGGCACACAGCCAATAGAGGGTACATACAGGCTTTATGGAGTGCATTCAAACCTGACCATAATCTTTGTTTTGAGTAGTGGTTGAAAGGTAACAGGAGTAAGCAGTAAAAGTGCTATGTAACAGTTATCTTTGTTTGCACCAAAACAAAGGAAGCAAGGTGATATCTTAAAAGTAAGAAATTTCTTTAAAATCTATAGTGAGGGTAGAAGAGGTTCAAAATGTGCAGTGAGAACTATACACATAACCAAGGGGCATATCTTTTTTCTCTAAATGTTCTTGCCCAGTTGTCATCAATGATTAGAGACACTGATGACAAGTTGTTACACATGATTTGATGGAACTATAGTGATATTGCAGATGAAAGTGGTTTCCAGAGGTGCTTCATATGATTGTAATCATGCATTACAGGCAGTCAGCATGCAGAAGCACACTACAGTGTCTTCACTTCATCTAACATGTTCTGGATAAGCCATGCATGTCTATGTGTTCATTGTTGGGAAGAAGAATTTCTTACAAAGTGTGCATACCTGAGATTTAACATTGTGATATAAACTGTACCTGGAAGCCCCAGTGATACTTCTATGTGGTCTGATGCAGAGAGAAAGGGGGTTCTGATTACTGCACTTCAGTATATTGCTTAGTTGTATAAAAGTGGCAGAGTATGGTGTAACCAATAGTCAGTGTCACCTATAATGGCTGCCATCCATTTGTTGACATGACTTACTTTGTGATTTTCATAAACAGTCTACTGCTTTCCTTACAGGTGTACCAATGTAAAGTCCGATGGTATCATGGAATAGTAACTGCAGAAATATGGCTGTCCATTTGATTGTGGCTACTTTCTGGTGAGTTGTCTATGCTTAAATGTAACTGGTGGCAGAGAAGGACTAGGTAATTATTGATGTGCATTTCTTCTTTGGCTTAAAAAAACGTGTTTCCTAAGTGAATCTGGTCATACCTCCTCTGATGCTGCTGTTAAGATTCCTGTGAATTTGCTAAGCCACTGTCTGTGACTTAGGGTTCCCATGCATATGCATCAGACCTTCTTTGTGTTCTGTTGATGAACAGTCCATTGAAATTAATCACTGAGGAGTCATGATGTCTGCATAATGAAGTCATGTTCTCAGTATGATACCTGTTAGCTCACCTTGCCCCTTCCTGCACTGAAAGCCAGACTCACAGTTATTCATCAGGCTTCACAAGTTATGCACTTGCAGATGGTAAGATAGCTGAAATGTATGTTATCTACATAATTGCTCTGGATACTAACTTTAAAGAATGTCTTATTTTCTGTATTTGCAGGCCTTGTCATTGCCATGCGCTGTTTGTACATTTAATGACCTGCAAGTACTTTGATGCTTTAGCTCAGCTATTTAAAACCAAAGGTTTGCCCTTTGGCCTCTATTTTTTAATGAAACCGACGCCATACCTAACCCTATTATACATATTAGTTGGTGTTTATATATAATCCTACAAAGTGTTTGACAGCTCATTTTCTTTGTTGATGTTCCTGGGATAGAGGGCCTCTCATGCTTGATCCCTGCTGTAAGAACTAAATTCACATGATAAATGAATTCCAATAGTTACTGTTACAGAAAAAATGACTGTTGTGTAAACCATACAGTTGGAGGCAGTTTGGTTTGTATAGCTTCTTGGACAAAAGTGTTAATTTCTGTATATTGATGAACAGAACAGCATGTTGTGGCAACCTGCAAAAGAAAACAATTTTGAGAGAGAGCAAAAACAGTAAGTAGGCACTGCATAGCATGAAGTAAAGGATATACTAAGTTGCTTCAAAAACATCATACCAGCAATGAATATGCGCACACAACAGCAGCAGTAACTACAGACAGAAGGACACATCAGTGGCATGCCTAATGGATAAAAATGCAGAGGACTGCAATTATGTGCAAGGCAAATATGAATATTCATTTTGGTTAGAGTATGGATTTGCAGTCATAGCTAAATCTGTCAGTGGCCCAGATTAATTGTTATCTGTGTATGTTACGGGCATGTTCATGGAAATACCTAGAAACCTTTACATTAAGGATTGCTAAAAGCATATTTCTGCCATGACTTACTGTGACAGTGCTATTCAAATGATAGCAGTAAGGACAGAGATAAGGGAACAGTTTGCCTGACTGCAAACAGCTCTGTTTGATGTGTATTATCATTCAAATTAGCTGAACCTAGCAGAGCAGGAAATGTGAAACTCTTGTAGCTAAGGGTGGGAATATGGGAGGAGTAAATTGAGAAAAAACTGAAGCAGATCAAAGTTGAATGTCTAAATAAACTGTTATCTCAGCAATGAGCTGGCAGTTCTGGAAGATTTTTTCACAGAATATGTAACACATCATTAGGAAACACATCTGTAAAAGACACTGTGTGACAGTAAATGGCACTTTTACTGAGGCCTGTCAAACTTAGCTGCTCTTTCCTCTTCTTCCATTCTAAGTGAATGGAAGTCTCTTATGACAGCCTAGCTAGGGGCACTGTATTTTGACTTTCACTGTATCATAGGGAAGATTTTATCTAAACTCTCATCAGGATGTCTGCCCCCAGGAGGTCAGGCAGGGTTACAAACTGAATAAAATTAGTAGTAACTATTTCTATCTGGTGCATACAGGTTGCAATGAACCAATCTCAAGGAAAAGTTAAAAAATATATATTTTTACATTTTTTTCCCTTAGTGGTCCTTTAATACTTTGTTTTACTTTTCAACAACCAGTCAGAAAGGGACCAACACAAAATGTATTATTTAGCTCTTTAATTTCACATACAGTAAACCAAGTCTGCCACAAGGTGCAACTAAAATCAATTACATATTTATTAATTTTATGCAGCTTTGATGCTAACTAGCTCAGTCCTGAATCTGTGTATGTAAGCAAATGTAGGACTTTATTTTCTGAAATGTTCTTGGACCCTAAATAAATATAAATATATATGTATGTATGTGTATGTGTGTATTTAGTGACAATTCCTACTTTTTATACAGTTTTAACATTTTTTAATTTGCCAATTATTTTGTCATTACAGGTGCCAGAGAAAGATGTATCCTCTCAGCACCATTCGGCTCTCACTTATTTTAGCAATACATCTCTGGCAAAATGTGTTTATCAAAAGCAAGATCTCACTTGATCAACTACAACATGTTACTCTTTTGCAGTTGAAATTCAAATTTACCTAATCAGTCCTGCTTGGTTTCAGCTCACATTATGGTAAATTTAGAAAAGGGGGATGTAATGGTGTATCCACCTGCCTCTGCAGCAGCTCAGCTAATGGCCACCACCCTTTTCCCTTGTGGTGTCCACAAGGGACAAATTAAAGGAACCTCCTACCAGAAAGCATCTATTACTTCCAGTGAGACCACAGAAGGCACTGTATGGCAGAAACAGCATAGCTTCTGAAGAGTCTGTTACAGTTGTTGAGGACCACGATAGGGTGAAATCCATCTGCCCCCTTCAAAACTAATAAGAGTTATGGGTAGAACCCAAATCTTCAATCCAAAGGAGGGACAGTGTTTAAAATCCATACAAGGTTTAAAATCTAAGACTGTCCCAAAAGCTTTGTAGCAATGTTTTTTCTCTGAACACAGTCCTTTCTGACAGAGAACCTAAGAGATTTAGCAAGACTCCTGTAGAGGGCAAATTAAATAATCCAGTGGTCCCTTGTGATGTTTTTACAGGCTGACTCAAATGTAGACACCACCCAACAGGTAGCCTAAGACTACAGTTAAGACTGAGACTGTTAGGTCAGAGAAGTCAAGTTTGGTGAGACTTAGCCGACACCTCTGATAGAGGCAAGACTGTGTTACATCTGCGAGGGGCTTTCATCTCCTATGTAAGCTAAGCCCAGAACAAAAATAAGGAGGAAGGGGCCAGGGGATCATGAAGGCCTATAGGAGATCAGCTATCAGGTCCAGAGAATGCTGGCCAAGCAAGATTTCTCTTAAACAAGGTATCCGGGATATCACATCTGAACTCTCCTTTAAGGGAGGACAGACACACTGAAATAATTCTCTGCAAGCACATACTCATATGCCTAACTATACAATATGCAATACTGCAACACTCCCCACCCCCAGTGTTTTAACCAATTTCTCCTTGAACTCATATTGAAGGAGGGACAACATTTTTCCCTAGTGTCTGATTCACAATAGAGAGGACTGGAATCTGTATTGGTGAGAAAACCAGTTGGAAAAGCTACGTGCCAACATGGCAAATGAGAGCACTGTCTTGCCCATAACAATTAGTCCTTTAGACTCATCATCCGGTGGCAAGCTAGTAAAGTGATGTTGTCTATGGGTCATATTCAGGATTAAAAATATCATAAAGGAGTCCATCCTAGTATATTTAGTAAGGATCAAACTTCATTTAACCAGGGGCTTACACACCAAATGTCTAAGTTTTTAGGGAGCTGCAAAAGGCCACAAAAAAGACAATATTAATGCTCGGTTCTCTAGGTGATATGACCCAAGAATTGTCATCCCCTTCATATTTTTTGCATGGGAAAGAATGAAGGGCTGAAGAGTTCAAGGCAGGTTTTATAAGCAAGGTTTCTTCAAAGAAGGAGTTACCTAGGGCGGAGTTGTAGGGAAGGGAAGACTCATTTATCATTATATGTATTCAGGATAATGGCCAGCAGGCTTCCATATTTTTGACTCCTCAAAGGAAGTCAAAAAAGAGGGAGAACCCCATCCACTCCCAAATCCAGAAAAAAGCATGCCCATATAATCTAAAATGGTCAGGCAATAGATGTCAGGTAATGGTGTTCTTGCACTTGAAGATGGAATCAGAACAGGTAAACTAAGGATATAATCCTGCAATTATCACGACAGATCTAACCAGATTTCAAACAATCTGAAGTCTACGGCTTGAACTGCAAGCCCTGGTGTAGGAAAGCATGATGGACTCTCCTCACTCCAAACCAATGAGTCCTATGGAACAAAAGGGGACAGGGGAATGTAGTTCATGCTCTAGAGTGCCACCAGTGTGCTGTGGCTGGTTAACACAGGAGGGTGTTCCCTGGGACTGGGCTGGCTGTAAGTGGACCATGGAATGGGCATGTCTACACCTCAAGACATACCTGCTCCAGTGGTTGTTGAGGAGCACCTAATCCAGGACCTTTGTTGCCAATGGAAGTGCAGCATGGATGTGAAACAAAACCCTCAATAGTGAAGGATGTCCTTGCAACATAGTGAAACTAAAGAGGCATGTCAACAAGAGATTTACCTCCAGGAGGGTGTTCATGTTGTTTGCCTTCCATTTTGCTATCCTTTAGATGGTGCTCCAGCAAAGGCCTGGATCTGTATGTGGGACATTCAATTAATCCCCCAAATGGCACTGCAGATAACCAATACCATTCTCCAGGTAGAGAGAGAAACCAGGAGCTTTTACATCCTACGTGTACAGGTGGTTGTGTGGAAGTGATAGTAACTGCATCAGTGTTTCACAGCATTCTCCTCTCGATAATGCTAGCATGGAGCCTGTCTTATCATTTGTAACCAAAAGAACGATCTGAAGAGTTTGGTGTATTACGTAAAAACTCAAGAAATGTTCAACGATGAATATTAGGACTGAGACTTGAATTACACAGATAGCAGAAAACAAGTGAATGGCTGAGAGACAGGAGCACTCTCTTACTGTGGCATGTGATATAGTGAGATGTATAGGTAGTGTGTGTGCAAGCCATGAAGTCTAGGAGCTACAAAAAAAGGGATAAAATGGAATGAAAAAGAACATAAAACCATCCACAGATGCACCAAAAGATCCTTCAGTGTTATACTTAGGGATTCTTATGTGGATCCTCCCTATCCCTGTTACAGGGCAGGTGCTGGATAGTGGAAAGAGCATACAGGTATGACTATGCCATCTCAAGATTTTCCAAAATGCCTTTTCTGAAAGAATAAGAAAAACACACCCAAATGTTCCATTAACTGCAGAGGACTTTAAAAAGAAAGCAATAGTAGTGATTACTAAGTCAGTTATCGCCCGTTAGAGGAACGATCCACAGACTGATATTTTAGTAGACTGGCAAGGGAGGTCAACCAACTACATTCACTGAAGTCCATCTTAAGTGAAATAAACAGGCCACTTGGTAAATGAATGGTTTTCACTTAGTAGCATTCTTGAGCAGCAGGACTTCACTTCTTTAACTACCAGCACTGTGTAATGGCACTCAATGTAGTATGTTACTTTGCTTCAAGGGCAAGCCTTTCAATGAACCCCACGTGCTGAACACTAACCTATTATGCATTTGTTTGCCCTACTCTAAACAGCTGGAATCACAGACAGTTAAGAGTATTGTTCATTTATTCATTCATGCATTCATTCTCCATTTACCCACATAATCCAATACACTGGGTCACAGGGCAGTAGGAGCTAACCCCAGAATTCAGTACCTGTAAGACACAGAAGTTCATAAGTTGATCATGAACAGGAAGCCAACCCAGTGCAGAATTCATGCATGCACCCCTCAGACACAGACCCACCCACATCCCCACACACACAGACCCCCCCACACACACACGTGGCACGCACACATGAAGACAATTTAGAGTATCAACAATTCACCTATCAAGTATCTTGTGAAGGAAACCAGAGCACCCATTGAAAATGCATGAGAACAATGTGGATTTGCTAAGCATGCTTTAATTTTAGTATTAATCCTATTCACTTTTAAATTATAATCAAAGCCAAATGCAATGCAATGCTTGCCTGGGGTTGTAATCAATCTATATCTCAATTATTCCTTATTTTACCTTTTTATATCCAAGTCTAATGGTTTATATATCCACAATTAATAAAAATACATACATAAATAATTAAATGTACACATACATAAATTGGTTTCGGAACAAGAACATAATCTTACCCATTCTAATGATCACATCCTTCAAGTGGCACTGTTCTAGCACATCATACAGCATCTCATCAGTGTGATAGCTGGAAGGGTCCAAGTTTTCCCGGACTGTCCCACTGAATAGGAATGGATCTTGTGGAATAACTGACAACCTTGACCTGTGACAGAGCATAAAACAATAAAAATGATTAGATGTAACCATGTTGTTTGGCTACTCAGTTATTACAACAGTATTACTACCTCTGAATATTTAATGTCAAAATGGCTAACAAAAGAGAAAAAACTATTATCTTATAACTCGTAGCTTGACTGTCCCACTCTGTGATTAGTATAATGAATGTTCTGTTTCTAAAGTACACATTTCTTTTCCCAGTTTGATGATCTACATACAGTCTGTTTATGAAGAAACTGCTTCATTATGCCTTACAACCAACTTTAATGGATAACTTTGGTTATGACACACCAAGTTTAAATGTGAAAGTACAAACACTACATTCCCTAGCTGCATACCATTAGCATTCATTTACGGTTCGCACAGGTAACTGATAAATGAGTTTTTCTTTTAATATACAAAATAAATCAAGCAGATAAACCACCTATGTAATAGAATACCATGTTGTTGTGTATCCAACAGATGAAAACATGCTTTGATTCTCAGAAGAACTCAGGTTATTCAGTTGCTATATGCTTATCCAACGACATTTACAGCAAGCTTCTGTAAACAATCGTGGTGGTTGTAGAGAGCCCTTTCTAAGCCCTCTCAGCATAATTCACTTGTCTCACTACCAGCATAGCCTTGGTAGGACATCCTGTAACATATGAAGCAACTTCTAGGAGGAAGGAAGCCAGCCGGAAAGAGTACAGTTTATGGTGGAGGATAAAGTAGCTTATGATATTACTAAAGAATATGTCTGCCTCTGAAAGGGCTGAATGATGGGACATACGTAGACAAGTCATTTCACATCTATACACTTTTATCTCACATTGCCTGCAATTTAAACCAGGACATTTCCCATTAGGTCTCAATACATAGGGGTTTGATGACACCAAGAAAGGCAGCTCACTGCCACTAAGTGCTTCTAGGATCAAAACCATAATCACATGGAGGTTTTCTCCATTAAGTCCATTGTACAGAAGGCATCTGAACATTGAAGTTTTTATCCATGCAAAGGCTGCTAACGTTTCATAAGGATAAGAAAAAGTTTTCCACAATGCATTGTAGATGTGTTTTCATGTGCCTTTAGTCATAATGGAAATTGCACTTTCTTACAGTCCTACCCTGTTTATAGTAAGTGGCCATTTCTTAAGGGATGCACCCATCCCCCAAAAATGACAATATTGCTACAACTGTATATTTGTAGTCCAAAAGCTTGTTCGAGTTTATCATATGTTTGTCTGTACCGGGATCCCAAACATGAATGGCACTGGTTATATCCTGAGGTGCTCAGACATTCCATTTGACAAGTTCAGCTCATATTCTATGCACAGAATGGTGGAACAAACCACTTGGGGGGGGGGGGCTCTGAAGCAAGTCCTGCAAATCAGTCTCAGCAGTTCATAAAGTGCAGTAATTTACATCACTTCCTGATATACCTCAACAAATGCTGGAGACTGCTTAGATACATAATCCCCACAGATGAGGCTTAAAGGACAGGAAGTTATAATAAAATTCCCTTGGCTACCATTAACTGGATTTGGCCTACACCACCTTCTGCTGCTTTGTTACCAAAAGAAAGTTAACCAACATTGTTCTCCCATTTCCCTTCCTTACATATAAACACAATGTTCTCAACTATCTTTGGCTTCTTATAATATCCCAGTTTTAATTATAAGCCATGGGATAAACACCACAGGAACTCTGTACAAGAGGAACAGTTGGCAGTCAAACAGTACCATACTTTGAAGACTCATAATTAGGTAAGCCAGAGGTAATCACATCCACAACCATTGTTAAAACTACAGTCTGAGCTTTTTACTAAATAATATAGGTTTTTTTTGCAGTTTCTCTCTACATTTTATGAGGATGACAATGCTAGACATGGGGCATCACTGTATATGTCAAGTCACATTACTTGCCAGATATTCTGTACCTATGTGGAGATGATTAACGATTTTTAAAGATTGGTCTTGAGTTAAATTTTTTTTGTATAAGGAGTGCAGAACACTGTCTACCACTACCAGCATGCATGAATGTAAATACTTAATTATTTCCAGCAACATGTCATCTCACAGTTAGTTTTCGGATTAGGAAATGTACAGCTATTAGGAGCAGCATACAGAAAATGGGTTAACCTTGCCCATTTCCTCTGCTCCATAAATAATATATTCACAAACAGACTTGTAACGAGCTATAAACATAAGCGTCAACCTGCTAAGAGGTCAGAGTGGAATACAAACCATTGCAAGGTGTGGCAAACAATCAAAATGTGGAATGCCCTATTTTCACACTGCATGAAAAGCAAACCTTGGTCATGGCCATGGTCCTTCAACCAAAACATAAAACATATACTATACAAGTATTTATTTATTTAACAATGTCTATAAATATGCACAGAGAGAGAGAGAGAGGGAGAGGGAGAGACACACACACACACACACACACACACACACACACACACTCACTCATGCAAAAAGACGTTTACATATAAATATATACACATGCACACACACACACATAAAAGCAGACTGACAGTGTTTCACACAGATACAGAATCTCAGATATACACATACATGCACATACACATACATGCACATAAACACAAACACAGCAGTCGCTTTACCATTATGATTTATGTATTTCTTTACTCACTGAATCAGAATAAACATCTGAAGTGCACTCAGTGAATGAGATTGCTTTAACTGCTGCCAGAGAGAGTCTAACACAAACCTGCAGAGGCATAGACCAATAATAAAGTCAATGCTTCAGACACATACACTGCAAAGCATTACATCTCCCATTAACCCCTCCTCACACATCAACACCACGTTTTCAACTATCCTTGACTTTGTTGAGTATCCCTGATTTTTTTCTATTAGTGCAGTCTGTTCCTCAGACATTCTTCACATACTGAGGATGGCAGTCACTAAATAATCAAAGCCATTTTGAGTTTCAGACTCCATATCCTTCATAAAATGCACATTAATGCAAAAACTTTCAAACAAATTTCTAAGTATACAAGAAAAATAGCTTTTTCTCCAGTTATTTTTGTATGCCTTTGTCGCTTATTCTTTTGCTAAGAGGTTGACAGCTGCGCGCACACACACACACACAAGTATGTGTGTCCTTCTAACTGCTGGTATTGCAGTTAACATGCCTTGGCCTTGTTTTGCTCCACCAACCATCCACTTAGTGAGATTAGTCACAACAGCATTTAGCAAGAGAAAAGGAAGATGACAGCACATCATTTCTGCTTCTTGTCTGTGCTTAAGGTGTCTTAATCAGCTGCTTATGATCCAGAAGTCATTCTCTGATTGGCCCCTTTTTTTTCATTTTGTAGATTGGCTATAACTGCGATTTGGGAGACAAGAAAAGCACAGCCCACACTGTTTGAAGTGAAGCACTGGAAAGCTGCCTCTCTTCTCTGTCAAATGTGAAATTTTCCACACAATGAGGTGTGCTAGACCACTAAGGCCATAAACAAATGTCCAAACAGATGTTAATCAATTCAAAAACATCTACTGAAAACAAACGTATTATAGCAATAACCCACACCTGGGTGTGGGTAATGCGGGATTTACCCACGGTTGGCGTGGTTTGGTCCCGAGGGCGAAACAAAGAGAACAGCGGGTAAATCCCGCATTACCCACACCCAGAAGTGGGTTATTGCTATTATACTATGACATTATTTAAGAAAAGAAATAATTACTTTTCTTAAATAATGGCATTGTATAATGCCTCTTTGCTGCCCTTCCGCAGCTGGCTGGTATCCGCGGCAGTTCTGATGTACTGCGCATGCCTACGCAGTACATCAGAGCTGTGGCCAAAAGCAACGGAGAAAGCAAGATCTCCGTTGCTTTTTACTGTTTCGCTATGTTAAATGGGTTTAACATAGCGAGACAGCTTTAAAATAAGCAACAGAGATACCCCATCAATCTCCAGTTTTAAAAATAAAAAAGGTAGTTGTGGATGGGGGTTAAGGGGAATGCCCCCATTGCAAACTGAAGCTGTTTTTGCTTTGTTTAATGCTGTCTTAGTCGTAGGTAATCGCTACCAAATTTTTCTGGTATAGTTTAAAGAAAAAAATAAATAAAAAGAGGGATAACAAAAAGCAAACCCATCCTAAGCTGCCAAAAATTGTGAAAAAAAAAAATACAAAAAGCTTAAAACATTTTACTGTGCTTCTTTTTAGATTGTAGAAAACAGTAAAAACACTAGAGCTTGAGTAACAAAGTCACTTGCTATTCTAGACACACACCCGGATTCTCAAAAGCTTGCACAGAGTGCAAGATGAATGCAGGAGCTTACACTGGCAATATGTTTGCAGTGCGATCCAGGAACAGCCAGCAGGGGCGTGCACGAGAGCACCAGCACTAATCCTGCATGGACTAAGCCCTGGTATGCAAATCAACTAATTTGCAGGGGAAATCCATGCAAATGAGGTGATTTTGCAATCCAGGAAGCTTGCAATAGTCCGTGCAAGACTAGTGCAATCTGCAGAAATGTACTCGGTTACTAACCGAGTACATTTCTGCAAATTCCAAAACTGAGCTATGACAGCTCCAAATAAAGGCTGCATATCATTGAGGAAGCATGGCAATGGCCAAGTATAAGGCCATTGGCATTGCAAACTGTTTAAAAAATAAAAAAATCAACTTTTATTTTTTTTTCGCCGATCTCGGCTGTTTAAGCATAGGGCAGCGGCGCGCAAACGGGATCGGGGGAAAATAAGAAAATAAACTTAAAATGAGCATTCTACCTAAAATCAGTATTCTGACATGCAAGTCAATGGCAGGCAGAAGACAACATGGCCAGTGAGTAGTGGTTGCTAAGGGGGGAGGCTCAGTGTGAGACATGTAACTATGCATTAGCAGGCAATCCTATGCAAATGAGGGGAAGGATAGTGAATTGCAGATTTCCCCAGGGTGTGAGGCAGGTCCCAAGAGTGTAAGAGTATAAACAGCTGGGTGCAAGACTAGGATATAGGTGACATCATGGGGGAGTGTGTCAGGCATACTGTAAGCAGATTGGAGCCCTGTGGCTCGGGATTGCTCCTAGCTTAGCACAGCCCCATTAGGAAGAAGGAGGCATGCACAGTATGCCCTGGTCTTGGCAAAGAGGCAACGCATAGCATAAGCACTGACACAGTAGGGACCCAGGGAATGACACCTCTCTCTGACTGGCACAGACAGTAAAAGGGATGACAAACATGACACTACCTGTGCTCAACCATGTACAGGGAGTGTACTATGTGGATCCAACATAGACAGCCCTCCAGCACCATCCTCAAGTCTGGCACACCCTCAAGGTAAGTAAATCAACCTACCAATTGCCAAACAGAGTAGAATGTGTTGTTACCTGTAGCTATGGTATGGATGTGAGCATGCAAGGGAATTGGATGGCCAAATGTTATGGCAGCAGACAGCAGACACCCATAGTGGCACCATAACATCTGTAACACATACTGGAGTCACCATAGTAGCCAGTACTACACAGGGTGACAAAACCCACTGCAGGAAATGGGCTGAGCAACACGTGTGTCCATAAGACCCACACATGTCAGTCAGCAAGGTTCACATACCCAACAACAGTCTCAGCCAGCAGGACAGGTGTAGACAAACACCAACAAATGCTGTACTATGGCCTCTGAATGAGCCCTATGGGTAAACCCCTCCCCCAGGCCTACACAGACAGACTACAACAGGCCAGGCAGTTGGATGTAAGTTGTGAAGGCTAGGAAGTCAGAAACTAATATGTAGGTAATTAAAGCTAAGATCTGTAGTACAATGGTATGCCTCTAGCCAGCATGATAGTAAGCCTACAGACTGAAATGGAGTACCTGACATAACAGTACAATCCTAGCAAATGTGTACAAGTGTCAGGTGTGCCCCCCCCATCCTACGTACACTTATAGTAACGGTCAGGTGTGCCCCCCCACTCCTGTGTAGAAATGTAGAAACAGTCAGGTTTCCTCCCCATCGCTATGCAGAAATGTAGCACCAGTCAATGCCAAAAGACTAATGGATACCCTGCAGACACAGCATGCTACCTGTCAGTGTACAACACAAAGGTACAAACTACCCGGACTTGATCCGCACACGCAATACAGATGGCCATACTGGGCATGCTCACACACTTAAACACATGAAGGCCATGTCTGCAAACACCAGTGGACCAGACATATCTGGCAGTCGTAGTTCTTAGTGCAGACACATGTCAGTATGCACCACTCCTGCCTTTCACACACAGTGGCTAGGAATACAGACACATATGTAAGGACAACACACTATAATAAGCCAAAGGTAGATGGACATAGATGTGTGGAACAGGGTGATCGTGACAAGGAGCCAAACAGGCCAGTCCCACCCAGCACACATCCAAAGGGCCCCAAATGCATGAGGTGCAGATGTCACTCACTGCAGATACTAGCCATCAGTATCTGTCAGCATGACAGACTATGTGGTGCACGTGCCAGCTGTGCAACATGACTGCACAAGGAAGTAGTCCTCTAGTAGCTGTATACACGTACCTGTGACATATGTCCCCATGTGTGCCCGCATGTGGCATGTCAACCCCTACATGAATGGGTTATGGCCCATGCACACACCGCCCTCCCTATAGCAGTATTATGACAAGCCTGCTGAGGTCATCCAATGTGAAATACACCATTGAGAGAGCTGTAGCTGAGTAAAATCCATGGTGCGTCCCATAACTGCGTACTGCTGTAGTGATAAACTAGTTAGGTAGTAGTTCTAACCCCAGACTTGGCAATTGTGTGAGTGTGTGTTTGTGTCTGTCTGTCTCTGACTGTGTAGAGAGAAATGCTTTTTAAGCTACTCACACTCCGTACAATTCATATACTCAACTTTGGCAAGGCTGCTGATGTCACAACTAGAAATACACCTCTGGGAAAGTCATAGCCCAGTAATCTCCGTAGCACGTCCTATAACTGTGTACTGCTGTAGTGTGATAAAGTAGTTAGGTAGGTGTTCTAATCCCAGACTTGGAAACTGTGTGTGTGAACCTGTATGTGTGTGTCTCTGACTGAGTAGAGAGCAATGCTTTTTAAGGTACTCACACTCCTTAAAATTCATATACTCAACTTTGGCAAGGCTGCTGATGTCACCCACCTAGAAATACACCTCTGGGAAGGTTGTAGCTCAGTAATCTCTGTAGAGCGTCCTGTAAAGTACAGTTGTGTACACTTACCATAAATGTAGATGTTCGAGTGTATTCACTGTTGCAGTCATTGCATTTGGGTAATCTGCTGGCAGGTTGCCCTCAGTCGGCCTGATTAACAAAGTCTTGGGTTCTGCGTTGGTTGCTGTCCCTTCTTCCATGACGTCAGGTCGTCAGGGGTATAAAACATGCAGCCGATGCCATTACATCAGTTTTTCTTGCCCCAGATGTCAGTTGCCCCCCAAATGGGGAGCAAAATATACATAAATATATAATTAGAAACACAAAAACATACCTCCAAACAAAAGCAAATACACCAAAAAGGCCGTTAAGCATAGTAAAAGAAAGAAGAGGTATAATAAAAGAAAAAAAGGGGGGGGGCTGGAGGAAGGGTAACCAGGACTGCAACAGTGAACACACTCGAACATCTACATTTATGATAAGTGTACACAACTGTACTATGCCAATGGCGCACATGTTAACAGCATATGTGGCTTCCCACACACACCAGTATCTGTGAAGACAATCCCTATTACAGTAGCAATAGTCTACAAATATACCTGCACTACATACGTGACATCCCCTTGCACTGAGAGGTTGGGACTATTGGGGCTGAGGTATGGCTCCACTCCATGTGCAGGACATATGGTGAACATATATGTATAAATAAGTATACATATATCCATATAGATATGTACACATATACACATCTTGCTTACTGTATGACAACAGTTTTACACATATGTGCCTGTGTTCCAGCCTCTATCCTCCACCTACATACCAGGCTTTGCACATATGACATGCTGTCAGGGGTTGTTATGTAGTGGGCTGTGTGTATGTCATGCTGCCATTCCTGCCATCACTCCACTGTTGTTGTGTCCCCCACACATACTGGGGGGTTGGGGCCATATATGTGTGGGCTTCACCTACACAATACATGTGCGCCCAAATGCACTCCAGAGGCCAGTGTATGTAACAGTGGTACATGGCCCAGTATTAGTGAGTGTAGGGGGGTGCACCATGACTAACCTAGGCTGTTACAACATGTGTGGGTATCTGGGATAAGCTGCCTTAAGGTATCTGGATGTATTTTACCATACAATCTACCTTGGGTAAATGCAGGCCTACTATCTCATGCCATACGGGATGTTCTGTTTGTCACTGTTATTGTGATGGTGTCAGGTATGCCTTGTTAGGTAAAAGATACATCCCATTGTGTCAACTGGGGTCTGTACCCCCTAGAGATTGTGTACAGAGTGTAGATAGAGGCTGCTGACCTATACATCTGCATTACGTACGGTTGATTGTCTGGTATGCTATGGCCCAGTCTGTCATTACTAATGTACTACTTGAAGGCCTCGGCGTGGACAGCAACATATGTCAACCTTTCCAGACTACTGTCTTAGTATAACTATTTCACATGCATTACACTGTTCATATGGATGTCAGTGTCTAAACAGCTATATGACATGACATATACAACTGTCATAGTACACCAATAAAGCTTCCACATTCATTTATGCACACCTGTGTATGGTGTTATACCCTTTGATATCTCTGTGGGTATATGTTACAGGCTATGAATGTCATTCGTATGGGTGGCTCATATAGTCTCCAGTTGGTAAGGTGGTGACTGTAGGAATACTGGCTGCTCCATATTGTGTTCACGTACTACATATGTACATTACTGTACAAATCTATGTGTGTGAATGTGTAGTTACATATATATCTATATATATATATATATATATATATATATATATATATATATATATATATATACATATATATATATATATATATATATATATATATATATATATATACCTGTATCTGCATATATGTGTCTGTGTATATGTATCCTAGGGATGGTCATGTCATGTCTGGTCCTGGTTATGGGATCTGCAACACTTGGTACTGTATTACAGGGGGGTCGTGCTTGGCTGGGGGGGTATACCTATTCGTACCAGACGTAAATTGTGTGGAGCCTCTCAACCCCATTAAAGTTGCATGAGGACATATATGTTTTGCTATTTCCCGATTGTTATCTACAGATGTATGTCCGTATTTACCTATAGATATATATAAATATATATATATATATATATATATATAAAACCTGCCGTATATATTTAGACATGTAGATGTGGACATATATATCTATAGATGTAGGCATTTGCATGTTTATATATATATATATATATATATATATATATATATATATATATATATACATATATAAATATACATATACATACATATATCAATATGTTGTACCTGTTTAGACATTAATATATTTACTCACACACATACATCTACATGTTGGAATACATTCTCTGTACTGTTGAATGACTGGGCTGGATGATATGTTTGTGAATACATCAAGGATATGCATATCTGAGATGGCTTAGTGGTAAATCACTTTGGGCTATGGTGTGCAGGGTCCTGGGTTTGATCCAAGCAGGGGCTGCTTATTTTGTTGCTAGGCAGAACAAGGGCCGTTGGATACAGTGTGATTAAGGCAGTTGTAAGCGGTTTGCACAGGTTTGTGTGATGGTAAGCACTGATAAGTTACAGTTACTGTTTCTTATACTCAGCTCCTGAATTGCTTAACCTGTGTAGGCATTGCTTACACCCGACCAAATAGGCTTAATCCCGCTTACTGCTGCTTAAAAGTGCTTATTCCCACTGACCCCCGCGCTAATTACTTTAGAAGAAAAGGAAAAGGGGTTGAAGGGAAAGTGGTGAAGAAAGGGGCACAAAGAGGGAAAGACAGTAGGGAAAATAGCTAGGGATGTGCAGGAAGGGTGTAGGGAAGGTCCATAGCTGCCCATTTCTTCTACAGCAACAGCTGTGCATATACACTGTATTTGGAGGTAGATATGGACACTTGAACCCCTGGGAGAGGGATGAGGACAACAATAATTCATTGTGATGCCAATTAGACCAGATGACGTGTGCAAAATGGACAGCTATGTATGGGGCAAGATTTTTTTGTGGGAACAGATTGCCCTTTTTTTTTCAGGTGAGAGTGGGATGTTGGGGAGGGGTAGTAGGTATATTTGGGGAGGTAGGTTGGGTAGGTTAACAGACAAGACACACAAGATGCATACAAGGGCGGTATATGACACATGTGAGGGTAAACACCTTGATGGGGAGGGGTGTTGGGATATCGGAAGCCCACAAGCCCCCTAGTGGTAACAGTGGGACTGAGGTCCCCACCCATGGCCGGTCACCACTGCACCTTCACAGCCCCGAAGGTGGCTGTGCTGGGGGCTGAGCTGCAGAGCCAGGCTGACCCTCTAATTGTGACATGAGGCCCACAAGGTGGCGTAGAAGATCATCGACCTGGTCGTTGGTCGCTCTACGCACCACAAACCCGACCTGGCCATGGGTGACAGGTGCCTGTCCGTGCCCACTCCCGGGGGGCTGAGCCCCATCCCCTGAAGCGGTTCCACCCGAAGGCGGTGCAGGACCAATGGACAGGGAGGTGCGGGGTTGGGCCTTAGACATGCTGGTGCCCGGTGCCTCGGCCTGCTGAGGTGGACTGATGGGTCTGTTGGGACCGGCCTTCCCACACGTGCTATAGTGTTTAGATTTCAACATCATATATGGGCTAGTTATAGTCAACACATTCCAGGGTTAGGTATAACAGCATGCATAGACATTCCCATTATCCCAGACACCAGGTACGGAACAGTTACATAGCAAACAGAACGCATGCATATATGGGACCACAGTGGTAATATGAACAGCATGCAGGTATGTTGATGGCACCGTGCCACAATGTTGGAATAATTCCATATGGCACATGCATGGGAACCATTAGAATATTTATCAAACGAATGGCCATTATCAGAGTCAGTACATACCAGTTGGGGTGGGCATGTTGATTATTGTTGAAGATAAGGTGGGGAGAGAGAACGTTGTCAGTTAACAAGTAGCATATTCCTATGCTCCACATTACTTTCCTAGTCAATGCTGTTACTACACTTCCCTATAGACCTACACTGGAGACTGATATGACTGTCAACATCATTACACATGAACCGGTTTTACCTGCAGTATAGACCTCTTACCTGGTTTACCTATGGAGGGAATGTTTGTTAACACTGACTGTTTGTACACATACGGTGGGATTTTGCACCATCCTATCCAACTCTTTCTGCACAGACTCTGGCCATGTGTTGACCACATGCTGGTATGCCTGGACATATCTAGACTATTGCCGTCTTCCACCTTTAGTGACCTGACACACACATGTACATGCTTTCCTACACCGTTATATTATGTAGCTCAGCGTGGCAGACAGTGACCACTGATACTTTCTTATTCAGAGAAACTGCAACACTCACAATCCCCTACAATACCAGGGTGGACGGTACCAGTACAGGTTATATTGGTCTGTATTTCACAGCACAGTGTTCGTATCAAACGTACCTGTGGGAGCAATGCTTGTTAGCACTACCTGACTGTTGCCACACAAGTTTCCAGATTACACATTAGTATTATGCACATACATCTCACTCTGTTACTGTACACACTCTGACCACAGCTTAACAGGTTGGGGTGTGAATGGGACATATGCGGTTTCTTAGTCACATAAGGTATTGGGGAGTTGCTAGTGTGCCAGGTTTGTTGTCATAGATGTGTGTCAATCAGTTGTATTTCCTGTTTGCTGCCTATATGTCTGGGATCATCCCACTGATTTCCCAGGGGGATAAGTTGATAGGCATTAGATATGGGCCCCTTTAATAGACAGTCTGGACACATCTGTACAGTCGTGCTGTATATTTCTCTATGCAGACTACTACCACTAGCAGGATTCAAACCGTGACTGTGGGTGCTAGTTTTATAAAACAATTCACATCTCAGTTGCATGTGCTATTTGGGTTTTGTTGTCTGCATTTCCCCTGTTTACTGTCTATGTGCCTCTCAGTTGTACTAAATGATCTCTGGGGATTACACCTGTCATAATCAGGCATTCCTACACATTCACATTATGGTGCATGGTGTGGGTAACGGTGCTTAATACTACAGTGGTATTACATGACTGCAAATCTACATTACCATATGATACCAGATATACACATACAGTCCAGGTGTTAGACCTGTTTTGTCAGGGTATTACACTTTTATTGCCATACTAACAATATGAGACTCTTCCTGCCATATTCTCTAGTGTATGCAGTACTTGCCTTGAACAATACAGGTTTTATACTAGCAATTACTTTACTACTACTTTTATTATTTCCTATGACAGTAAAAGCATGAGTATTACTGACATGCCTCGCATCGCAACCGTGCCAGGCAAATGTGGGCCTCATGGTTCGCAGCCCGCTCCATTGCAGCTGTGGGGGAAATGAGGAATATTTAGCCATAGCTATCCATGATATATCTGAGCTGGCCATTATTAAACAGGTAGTGGACTGATACACACAGCCAGGACATCCCCTGATGCTCTAGCCTCTTGGAGCCACTCTTCCAAGAGGTCCCCCTTCCACCACTTCAGGTCAGCATAGTGGTACCTGACCTGCTCACCAGTTCGGGCTATGCCTGTGGCACTGGTGAGGTCGTGGGTGAGACGGTCCCAGGCCTCCACCTTATATTGGGAGCCCTGGTACTGGTCCTGCAGTAGTCTCTGTGCATAGTCCTTAACTAGGAGTCCAGCCATGTCCTTGGACTCCTAGATGCACCAGCGCTGCGCCTGGAAGTGCACTTTCTCCCCTTACTGCCATAGTGTCTGCAAGGGGAAGCTACAACCAGTTATGAGCTGCATTCCCGCCTCTTGGGTTTAAGTAGGGCCGATTTCCCGCACTTTTCTATGATTGGCCGGTTTTGAAAAGGCTAAGCTGTGGGCAAACCTGCTTACCTAAGGTTGGCATTGTTTAATGAGGAATACCACTGGTCAGACTGAAATGGCTTCCCTACACATTGCTTACACTTACTAAGTTGAGCTGTGCTGCGGTTGGCATTGCTTAATAGTTAACTAGCACTATATTAGCCTTTTGGCAGCGATTTATTATTCATTACTTGTTATATATGTGTGTCTGGTATCCATGATTCATGCCACTTCCGTGCAGGACTAGATTAGTCCTGCATGGAGGATTAGTAAATCCGGGGTACAGACTTAAAAAGTCCAGTGTTCTCCATAATTACACAGAAAGTAAAGAAACAGGCCAGTAGCTTGTACAGAGTACAATTACTTTTTTAAACACCTTTACTAAATTATCAATTAAGGCACAAACATTAACAGAAAAGAAAACAAACCACATTAACATTTTCCTCATGTTACATTATACATCGCAGATCTTTTCTTTCTTTTTTTGTAACTATCATCAGTCAAACATTACATCAATTGCTGAATAACTGCTTTCTCTTAAACCTTACTCATCCTCCTGAACATATCCTTATTTGTACTGTTCCCACAATTTCCATTTACTTCTATGTAATTAGCTCCTTCCCTTTTCTAAAGATCCCTTTTCCAGTTCTTTTATCTCCTTTATAAAATCTAATATTTAAAATACAGTTGGTTTAGGTTTTTATTTCATTTTCTAGTCACTGCTTTGTGGCACCCAACAGAACTAAACTTAATAAGGTCTTACTATGTCTAGGCAATTTGGACCCAGCTCAAAACAATCATATCCCTTAGTTACAATCATTTTCTCATGCAATATTTCTGATAGACTACCCTGTAGGGAATTTTTTAAATCTGTACGACCAACAGACTGAAGAAACCAATAAACTACGAAAAATGCCGACTGCACACAGAGGAGAACACTTGGTAAAACCACAAACAACTTTATTGCAAGCTGCAAACAAAAGAATACCAGTGAAGGTAAGCGCTTTCGGCGAGTACAAATGACCCGCCTTCATCAGACAATTGTTAAACAAGGGCAAGTACAATTTATACTTAGCTGTTAAAGCAATGCGCCAATTATATGAAGGCACGTGAATAAAGTGTTGACAAAAATTGCTTGTTTAAACCACTTAAATAGAAACAAGCGCATCATTAAAAACTACACATCCAATACTTAATATTTCTATATTACATAGGATAAGATATATTGACCTTATATGCACCAAAAATTATGTGCAATGAAAAACACAGAAAAAAGTCTTAGAAGTACGCGGCAGGAAGATACCAATAGCTCCAAAAAGTTTTAAAACCAATGATATTAGGACCTTAAAGAATTAGTAATATTAGGACCTAAAAATTACTACTGTTTAGCATGCCTATATTGCCACAATGCAGATCAAATGGACTAACCAATAGGAAAGTGGAGGAGAAGAAGGGATGGAAGGAGGGGAAAGGAGGGGAGGGGTTAAGGGGAAGAGGGGGGAAGGAAAGGAGGGAAAGGAAAAAATTATACATTATTGAAAGGAAACTCTTCACTGAATGTCTCCTCAAATGAATAAATAAATGAATAAACATCAATAGGAATACACGTTACACAAAATTTACCTAATGTGGGATAACCATTTAAGGACACATTTGATTGATAAAGCCTCATTGATGCCAGGAGGGATGTGAGCCCTAGTCCTAATCTGCCATAGCAACTCGTCGATTTCTAACCTGAGTTGCCATGGTCCACCCCTGATATCAATATCCCTTTGTTGTAATACACAAAATTGGAAAATGTGCCCTGGGTACTCAATACAGTGCCTAGCTAGGGCATTGGTGACATCTTCTTTGGAGATGGCATGTTGATGCTCATATATTCTACATTTGAACTTTCTTTCGGTTTCTTTGGTTAGTCCATTTGATCCGCATTGTGGCAATATAGGCATGCTAAACAGTAGTAATTTTTAGGTCCTAATATTACTAATTCTTTAAGGTCCTAATATCATTGGTTTTAAAACTTTTTGGAGCTATTGGTATCATCCTGCCGCGTACTTCTAAGACTTTTTTCTGTGTTTTTCATTGCACATAATTTTTGGTGCATATAAGGTCAATATATCTTATCCTATGTAATATAGAAATATTAAGTATTGGATGTGTAGTTTTTAATGATGCGCTTGTTTCTATTTAAGTGGTTTAAACAAGCAATTTTTGTCAACACTTTATTCACGTGCCTTCATATAATTGGCGCATTGCTTTAACAGCTAAGTATAAATTGTACTTGCCCTTGTTTAACAATTGTCTGATGAAGGCGGGTCATTTGTACTCGCCGAAAGCGCTTACCTTCACTGGTATTCTTATGTTTGCAGCTTGCAATAAAGTTGTTTGTGGTTTTACCAAGTGTTCTCCTCTGTGTGCAGTCGGCACTTTTCGTAGTTTATTGGTTTCTTCAGTCTGTTGGTCGTACTTGTTTGTCTATGGCAGACGCGACAAGAGACACTGGTTCACCACTTATTTTTTCTCAAAATGACTTGGGCAACAACAACTCGGATTCCCAATCGGGGAATCTTACTCAATTAATTGAAGCCCTACTTCACCGAGTGGATGTGCTGACTCAGAAGGTGGAAGCATTCTCCGCTTCTACAGTACCAACGAGTGCTTCGCCAATTGGAATTATTCCCACTGTTTCCAAAGTCGATGGAGCTTCTATTCCTAACGGCCAGCGTTCACCATGTTTGCTGGCTGGTAGTGTTCCTTCTACTGAGGCGAGTGGAGTTTCTATTTTCAACGGACAACGGACACCACGGCTGCCAGTTGGCAGCGTTCTTCCTTCCGAAGCAAGTGGACTAAACGCAGCTAACACAGGTACGCAGCAGCTTTTACTAGCTCCTAATCATTCCCTTTCGAGGGTTCCAGCTGACTCCTTAAATTCAAACACAACGAATGCTAATAGCACTCGCTGTATTAATGGGATTCCTGGCATACAAAATTTTTTAAATAATGACTGTTTTTTCTCTGACAACTATAACATTCAGTCAAACAACCTTAACTCCATCGTGGACAACCACCAAAATTTGGACACTAAAATAGACAATTTTGATGTTAAACTATTTAAATACAAAAAATTACAACTGGAAATAGCCTATTTACAGGAATGTATTAGAATCAAAGTCATTCCTAAAGGCTTACGCCAATGGCGTTTCCCAGCTGGTTTAACAGAAGCATCACCATTTTATCAAGAGTTGATTGGACTTTTTGATAGACAAGGTTTTCAATTTCTATCAGCGTTAATTGAATTTTACTCTGCTGACATTTCCAAATTAAAATCAGAAATTGAAACCCTGGAAGCAGACATTAAATCGGATGCTGAGTTTCCACGTTATAAGTATGAATTTTGTAGAATATATTCCAGCATTGAAGCCACCCTTGTTAAACTAACTTCCAATAAGAAGAAGAAACTAGCTAGGGACTTGAAAGACTATGCTAATAAATGTGCCTACCCTAGGCTAACTAAGGGTCCGATTAACAATCATGGTGAATCCACAACAGTTGGTTCTAGTCTCCACCAGGTACCACATTTTGACATTGAAAACATTAATTCTAATAACAATTCTAACAATGGTCCTACTAGACCAGTCAGAAGAAGTCCTAGACTTAATAATAACACCAATGGAAACCCAACATCCCTTCCTACAGTGGCGGTTGAAGTGATTCCTCCTGGAAATGACCAGCCTGATTTTTACAATAACATTAATGACCAGGATTTTCAAGTGGTCAACAACAATCGGAGGAACAATTTTCCCCGGGCTCAAGCCCAGTCCAACTCGAGGAACAGGAAACGCGGACGCAGGAGGTGATGGACTTAACCAACATGGGGGTTTGTCCCATTTTGTGTCTAAGTTCTAATGGGGACTTCACCGTGTATAATTATACTTCTCTAGTCATACCACAGGACATTGTTGACTTTCTTGCTAAAGACTTCTCATTTGTTCCAGGGCGTTCCCTGGATATAGGGAGGTTGATCATTGACCTTAAAGTTTTTATTCGTAAACTTAACTTGAATTGTATAATGGGCAATGATTCTTCTGCAGTCTGTCTACTAAGGGTTGCTAGTTCCTATAACCCTCCATTACATCCCATCTTGCAATTATTTGAAAAAATGTGCGAGATGGATATATGGGCCATTAAGAATCATGTCATGTACAATAGTCAAAAAAATCCATGTAACATCACCCCCCTAGAAAGGGATTTTATTCAGTTGGTTAAAGATTGTCACATAAGAACTATGAAACCAGATAAAGGTGGGGGTATTGTTTTATGGACCATTACAGATATACAGAATGCATGGCTCAACATCTTGATTCTCCAGCCTATACAGTATCATCTCTTAATGAGATTCGAGGTTCATATAAGAAAATTAACAACATGCTTAATGACCTTTTTTTGGAGGGTTATATTGACACAAATACTCTTCAATATTTCACTATGGCAGCCCCTCAGATCCCGCTCTTTTGGTTCTCCCAAGCTTCACAAAGCCTGGAGGCCCCCCCATTTAGACCCATCATAGATGGGAGAGGTTCCATCACCCAGGCATGTGCAAAATATGTCGACAGTGTTCTTAAACCTTTGATTGCTAGTGAGAAGCATATTTGTAAAGATTCATGGTCTTGTCTTAGTGAAATTAACAAGCTTCCATATAACGACATCATGGTCCTTCTCACAATAGATGTCAAAGACCTTTACACCGTCATTCCCCAACAGACAGGCATATCGTGGGTGAGGGAGTTTATGATGGCTAAAAACGTTAAACATGATACTATTAATCTTATCGAAACTTTGTTGGAAATTGTATTATCGAACAATTTCTTCACTTTTGAAGGGAAATTTTATTTACAAACTTCAGGTGTAGCCATGGGTTCCCCCTGTGGCGGTACTTTTGCTAATGCAGTACTTGCCCATTGGGAATCCACTTTTCTCTTCAACGACCGGTTGTTTAAACAACACATTTCCTGGTACACTCGCTACCAGGATGATATCCTTTGTATCTGGAATGGGGATAAAGTGTTGATTCCAGCCTTTATAGATAGTATAACTAAAACAACTGATTTTTTGGAATTCACTTACAATATTCAAGATTGTGAGATCAATTATTTGGATATCTCATTAATCAAGGATAGAGTTAATCAAAGGTTTATTAGTCGCATATATAGAAAGCCAACTTACTCTAACGCTTTCTTGCATTTCACTAGTAACCATCCATACCATCACAAGAAAGCTGTTGTTAAGGGGCAAATAGTTAGAGCAGCCCGGATGGTAACAGATCAGGATGACTTTCAAGCAGAATGTAATAATTTAACTAAAATGTTCTTGGCAAGAGGCTACCCAAGGTCTTTAGTTGTTGAAGTAGTGGCGGACGTTTCTCATAAACGTGACTCTGGTCACTTTGTTCCATTACTTCTAGGTCATAACATCACTTCATCTACACCCTCCAATGACCTTACACCCTTGCAAGACACGTTAGTAATTGGCCATGATAACTATCACGATGTGACCTCTTTCAAGACCAGTTTCTTACATACCTATTCCTTTGATGCCTTGAAAATCAAAGAAATTATCAACAAAAATTGGGAAATCATCAAACATGATAAACTACTGTGCACGGTTTTGGGTGTATCACCCATGATCACATACAGAAGAGGTGAGAACCTGAAAAGTATTTTCGAAAGAAGGTCACGGCCAAAATCTAACAGACCCAGCGGTATGTTTAGATGTGGTGTATGCTCCCAATGTAAGCATATTAAGGTGGGAAGCAGATTTGACATCAATGGTAAGGAGTATAAGGTTATTGGGCATTTCAATTGTGAGTCCAAGGTGGTGACTTATGTCGCGCTTTGTAACTCATGTAACGTGTTCTACATCGGTAAAACCGAAAGAAAGTTCAAATGTAGAATATATGAGCATCAACATGCCATCTCCAAAGAAGATGTCACCAATGCCCTAGCTAGGCACTGTATTGAGTACCTAGGGCACATTTTCCAATTTTGTGTATTACAACAAAGGGATATTGATATCAGGGGTGGACCATGGCAACTCAGGTTAGAAATCGACGAGTTGCTATGGCAGATTAGGACTAGGGCTCACATCCCTCCTGGCATCAATGAGGCTTTATCAATCAAATGTGTCCTTAAATGGTTATCCCACATTAGGTAAATTTTGTGTAACGTGTATTCCTATTGATGTTTATTCATTTATTTATTCATTTGAGGAGACATTCAGTGAAGAGTTTCCTTTCAATAATGTATAATTTTTTCGTTTCCCTCCTTTCCTTCCCCCCTCTTCCCCCCCTTCCCCCCCTCCTTCCATCCCTTCTTCTCCTCCACTTTCCTATTGGTTAGTCCATTTGATCCGCATTGTGGCAATATAGGCATGCTAAACAGTAGTAATTTTTAGGTCCTAATATTACTAATTCTTTAAGGTCCTAATATCATTGGTTTTAAAACTTTTTGGAGCTATTGGTATCATCCTGCCGCGTACTTCTAAGACTTTTTTCTGTGTTTTTCATTGCACATAATTTTTGGTGCATATAAGGTCAATATATCTTATCCTATGTAATATAGAAATATTAAGTATTGGATGTGTAGTTTTTAATGATGCGCTTGTTTCTATTTAAGTGGTTTAAACAAGCAATTTTTGTCAACACTTTATTCACGTGCCTTCATATAATTGGCGCATTGCTTTAACAGCTAAGTATAAATTGTACTTGCCCTTGTTTAACAATTGTCTGATGAAGGCGGGTCATTTGTACTTCAAAGCGCTTACCTTCACTGGTATTCTTTTGTTTGCAGCTTGCAATAAAGTTGTTTGTGGTTTTACCAAGTGTTCTCCTCTGTGTGCAGTCGGCAATTTTTTAAATCTGCCAACTCATTACATTCCCAAAACACGTGTGACCAGTTACCTCTTTCTTCCCTATTACACCTCCAACATTTGCTATCTACCTAATGAAAAATTTTAGGGCATCTGCTTGGGGTATAAAAATGCCTATGTAAACACCTCCAAGCAAAGATCATAAACCTTCTGGACTTTGCTGCATATTTGGGAGCTATGCATATACCCTCCCATTGTTATTTTTTAAATTGCTTTTCCAGTTTCTCTTCCCAATCTTTTGAAACCTCCTCTGACTGATTCTTATAGTTATTATGCAATATTGTATATGTCCTACTAATGATACCTTTTCTAACAGCAGTTTCTGTTCCATATTTAACTAAGAACCCACCAAAGCAGGTCTTTCACTTAAGATTCCCCTATCCCTTTCTCTTTGCATATACTCTTGATATCAATCCCTGGTAGGAAAGGTAGCGTCTCGCCTGCAGTCCTAATGTTTTCTTGTTCTCATCCCAACTCTGTTATCTTTCCCTTTCTAGTTACTTGCTCCCAATAACTTGATTCCTCTGCCAGTTTTCTCCAGTAAATTTCAACCTCCTCTTGCCTATTATCTGTACCCCTATTTGCAGTCATCCCTATTGCCAAAAATCTCCTATCTCCATTCTCGTACTGGCTTAGTTCTTAGAATACTTTCTGCTACTTTTGTAACATTCTGTATGGTGGTTATTATTCTCCTTATGGATCTGCATCCAAAATCCTACTCTCTCTATTTCTTGAACTTCTCCCCTACCTCATCATCATCCCTTCTCATTTTGAATTATAACCATCTGTTTGTATTATGTATATAGGTTCATAAGGCTAATGACCACAAGGGCTTTTTTAAGCCTAGCCATGCATCCCAAATCTCTGACAAGTTTTGATACCCTTGATAAATGGAAGCAGGGGTTTGGGAGATGAACCATTTACAGGTTACTTGTGTCCATTAGAGACATTGGTGCCAAACCAGGGATGAATTTCCGGTTTCCCATCCAATTGTCCAAGTTGCACTTGAATTGGGTAAGGGAGGAACTCTGCTTCACAAGGATGGGGAGCCTGTTCCAAAGATGCGGTAGTCTCTGGGATACATACCTATCTCCCCAGCAGGATCTATTTATATCACAGGCAAGGTTTAAGTCTTTAGAGCAGGTAATTCTGGTGCTGTTTGTTTTGTGGATATGCAAGGGGTCCGTCAGAGTGAGGTCTGGCAATGTCTTGTATGCCAGCCATAGATCTCTCCTCAAAAGCCTGTAGGAGACAGAATACAGGGGTAGGTCCTTGAGGTGATCTGCATAGGACATTTTACTTATGCCCTGTATTCTTTTAGTAAGGAACCTCTGTGGATGTTTCAATTGTTGGATATGCCTGGTTAGGTACATACCAAAGGGGGCATTGTACACAATGATAGGTCTGATGAATGCTGAATACAGTGGAACAATGACTTCCTTGGACTTAGATGTCATACCTTGGTTTATAAGTTGTGCAGTATAGAATGATTTCCTCAGCACTGTAGACACATGATGGTCAAAGACTAGATTACTGTGTGTGTCTCCAAGTCCCTGACTACTGGGTCAACTCTAAGGGGTGTGTTGTCAATATGATAGTTACCAGGGATGGATGACTTCCCAAAAGATACTATTATGCATTTCTTGGTATTTCATTTTAGCCCATGGCTCTAACACCAGTTGTTTGTCTGTGTCAGCCCCTCCTGGAGAATGTTTGTATCAGTATGAGATTCAATGACAGCTCCTAATTTGCCTTAACTGGGTATGTCTAAAATATCCATTCAACTCGGTTAATCCTAAACCACCTTGTTCTATTGGAAGGCTCAGCTTATCCCACTTAACTCTTGCCCTCTTCCTCTCCGACATAAATTACTATAACTCTTTATTAATAACTGTCCACAATTTCTCCTCTGGTTGATAAACAGATACCTGCCCCTAACATAAAATTAAAGGGACTAAGAACACTTTCACTGCTTGTATCTTAGCATCCATATTCATAGACAAGAGCTTCCAGTTTCTCAGCTTTTTGTATTATCTTTTATTAGGTCTCATCCCACATATTCTCTTTGTCAATGGCTTTAAATATAAAGCAAATGACAAATGTGAAAGAGGACACCCCTCCTGGTTCCTCTGTTCAAACACAACTTATCAGAGAGGAACCTGCCCACTTTAATTCTTGCCTCCGATCCTTCATATATCCTCCTAATTGATATTATATCAGATAATGCAAATACTTTCATTGCCCTACTCATAAAAACACAACTTAGTCTGTCAAATGCTTACTCTGCATCAACACCCACCAACAAAAGCAGTATTTTCTTATGTTATGGTTTCCTCTGGATGATTACTGTTCTGCTACTGATCTCAAATGTTTGTCTCCCCTCCACAAAACTACACCGATCCAGATCCTTCAATTTTGGCAACATATTTGCCATTCTTTTAGCTAGTACAGACATAAACAATTTATAATCATGGTTTAAAATTTAAATGGGCCTATATGAAACTGGGTCTGATAGGTCTTTACAGTCTTTAGATATTACAGCCATCACAGCTTTTTTCCAGGATGCTGGTGTTTCCTCCTTTTAAAATACTGTTAAACAAAACCCTCCAGATCATTATTACTTTTTTCCCTCCTAATTTCAGTCTTCTACAGGAATACCATCTGTTCCTGGAGACTTTCTTGAAGATTGACTATACATCACCATGTTTATCTTATGCCCCCCCCCCACCTTAACTGTTAATTGTTGAACCTCATCCATATCTAACCTTGGCATAATGAAGTCTTCCATAAATATTTCATTTTGTGCTCTTTCCTGATTTCCATGCTCATCTGCTTTATACAAATTTCTAAAACCTCTACAAGATCTCTGGTTATTTTTCTTGCTATGGGCTCCATAATTCTGGCAACAACCCTTTCTGCTGACTAAGATGTGTTAAAAGTTTTTGTGCTCTTGAGTTATCAAAAATAGTTGCATAACAGCAATCTTTCTAAACTCAGGCATATTATTCAGATATTCACTTATTTTCTGTTTAGCACTCTGCATCTGTGCCTCTTCTTGTTCTGTGAGATCCCCCTTATTCTGCAATAATTTAATTTTTTCAGCCCATCTATGTAATTCTTATTACATCTTAAATATATCTTTTTCTCTTTTATTTCTACCTGTTTTAGACTTCATTTTCTACCACTATTGGAGTCCTTCCAGCAATTAGTATAATTACTCCACTTTTCATTTGCCCTTGATAATCTTCTGAATACACATTCTAAAGTCCTTTCTTTGCCAAATTCCCATGCTCATTTATTTCCAAATGTGTCTCTTACAGCATTGTTATTTGCATTCTGCAGTTCTTAATATAATTCAATGCTCTTTCCTTTTTTGTCTACACCAGTATGTCCATTTACATTCCAAGATAATGTAGATACTGCAACCATTATAATTAAAAGCTGATGTTCCCACACATTGTACATGACAGTTTTTTTGAATTTCCAACTTTTGTGTTCCATGCACACACTGTTTGGCAGGCTGATCCTTTGTATAGTTGTTTTTTCTCATCTTCATCTGAACCTATGCCACATTTTTCAAAACACTTTGTTTTAATGAAAACCCTCAAACAAAAAACTAAATACATTTTCAGGACACCCCCATCCACTACTCACGTAGAACAAACACACAAAACTATGTACATCTTCAAGAATGAAGTTTAATCCTACAGATAGGAACAACTACCGTAAATCAACAGCTACACTCATGGGCAATGCCTAACCTAAAATTAAGATTACCCATATTAAGGTTAGCCATGCTACAGTGCATGCTGCAGCCTGTCTTCCCACTTACATTGATTGTTGCCTGTTCCTTGCTTACCCCTATCCCCCTCCTGGATGTGAAAAACAGAATGTATGCTTTGAGAAAACATTAACTTTTAGCCCTATGAAAAGTCCACTGGTTATATTTAAATAAAACTAAATTGTGCTCTGTTCTTTTAAACGCAAAAAAGTACCGAGGCTGCCATTTCTTTTTCATTTCCCATAATTTCAAACTATTTTTCAGTGAATGGCTTGTCATTGTACCTTTAATATTTTGCATTTCCCTCTGCAAAAAAATGCTTAGAACTCTCAAGATTAATTGGTTGTACCTGAAAGCAGCTCATCTTCATGGAAACCTACTTGGCAAAGAATCGTAGTAAATTTCACTCAGAACAGAATTAACTGCAGTCTTCTTGATCCCCACTGAACATTTGCTAATGGAAAAAACAAGCTAATATCTTTGCAGTTATAAGAAACTTAGCATTTTTCACAGCTTTCATCATTTTGTCTCATTTTAAAGTCTATTTGCTTACAAAAAACTTCTTATAGCTTAGTCAAATGCATTAATCTAGACATTCACCCTTGCAAAAATAAGAGAAAATATCTTAATTCTACATATAATCAGTGCACATTTACACCCCACACCAACAGTCCAAGATCGCAGCATATTAACGTTAAACTTGCTTTTGTCCAGACTTTCTTCTCTTGTTATGCTGTAAAGCCTATATTTCTTACAACTAACAAAAAGTACCAGTTTAATTTAACACCAATCATTGACCCCCAGCACACATTTAAAATACCAGTACCATATATAAGATCATATCATGAAGTGTTTTATACAAATACTACTATGAACAAAAATCTTTTACTTACAGCTACTTTTTCCCTTTTAGTGTCCTTCCAAACATTAAAGACAAAGTGTGGTGTGTGCTTTACAGTCCACCCCCATGTTTAATAAAGTTAACAAAAGTCCAGTCTTTCTTAGCCACGTTTTTCTTCCAAAGCCATATTTCACAAATGTGACTGACATTTTAGAGTATCCCATTTGTTCAATAATTTCAGTGTTGCTGGTCTACCTGTTTATCTCCATTTTCCAACACCAGACTCTGGTTCAAGTCCAAGAGTCTCCTTATTCTTCTAGTCAACTCCTGTGCTTCTCTCTCTCTAATCATTTTCTTTTGAATACTGGAAAGGGTTTCACTGGCAAAGTCTCTCTATGAGCCTTACTGTCAGAAGAATGAAAAGCAAACTCACTTGTTGTTGGATAAACTATTTTTGTTTTATTTTGCATCAAAAAATTACTTTGATCCTCCAGGAATAAATACTCTGAAAACAGCTGGATACAGCAGCTTGAATCTCATACCTGCCTCTTTGCATTCCCTGATTGCTGGGACAAATTTGCTTCTTTTCTGCCTGGTGTACACTGAATAATCATTTTCTACAAACACTCTACTGTCTACAATTTTTAATACTTTGCCCTTCTACCACAGTTTTGTCAGGATCACTCCCAATTACTTCTTGAGATTAAAGTAGTTAATGCACTGAGTATGAAGACTGGTAACAGAAAACAGCAAGTCACCTTTCCTAAGAATAACTAAAACTAGGGATGAAAATGTGAATACAGTGATTTTAACAATTTCTTTGGGAAGGCCAACCAAACCTCTCGACCCCTAAATGCAAGAAATCCAGATAAAGATATAACTAATGGGGGAACAGAGCCATAAAATAGGGACAGATTTTTAAATATTCCTCTTATAGACATTGAAAATTATTACAACGATTTTGTATTAGCATGTATTTTCTGAAGTGTATGAAATCAAACTCAAATGTTTGTCATTATTACTTAAGAGACTTCAATCCCGAATAAGTTGCCAGAAAATAACAACTCTTATGAGGATCAGACCAAAAATATGAGGCAAAAATCTGGATAGTCTACCAAAATCTGGACGATTGAGAGGCATGAGCCCAACTGTGCTATAGATCCTTGCTCATTTTTATTTTTTCATTTTAAAAATGGCACCACTGGTTTCCTCCCCTATTAATGGAGGAAAGAACAGTTAAGCAATCCATTTCAGATAAGGTAAAATGATTCAACCTGCTTTTAAAGTCTGTACTCAGTGCTGAATGCCCTGATAAGCTAGTGACAAAGTACAGGTTCTGGTTATAGTCTTTCATGATCTTATTAATAGTATAATGATGGGTTATTAATTGCCCTTGCTATCTTCCCTCACTTTAATGCGTTAAAGCATGCATCTCTGCCCGAACCTAATATTTTCTCATATTCTGTAAAACAACCTCCCTCTCATAAAAACAAACTATCTGCTTCAGTTACCACAAATTGCTGTTTTAAAATATTTATCTAGGCCATAGTGACTGATGTCATGCACAGCTTCCTTTCCCTTGAGGTGCTGTTATACCATGATCAAGGTCATGCAATGTTCGACAAGAAAAATTATTTGGTTATTTGTATTTTTTCCTTTTGCCTGCATTTGTAATAATGTTACAGAAGTGCCACTTGAAAATGTCACCAATGAGCACAGCTGCTCCCTGGATGCACAAATCCAAACACATGGAATCATACTAATTAACTGCGTGTTCTATGTGGGGACAAGTAGTTACTGAAAAACGGCCAAGTTAACCCTTTACTTAAGGGACAGATTGAAGGAGGCTAATTGTGTGAGTGCTTTCACAACAGCTGAGTGGTCATCATACAGGGAATTATATCAGCATTAAGGAAATATCACTAGTCAGCCAATAGTATCAGTTAATGGTCTAGTCATACTGCCATAATAAATCTACTCTACATGTGTGGGTTTGTGCACGGGTGAGTGTTTGTATGTATGAGGTGCATACACATGTGTAAACATTCTGTTCATATGGAATGCATGGATCACCAAAGATCAAACATGGCAAGTGCATGAATAGTGCTCAATGAATTTGGTCACCTCCTCAGGCTACTCCTATTGAGATGTTAAACTATTTGATACCTACCTTTAAATCACTTTTCTCAATGCAGGTTTTGGTGACTTGAGAATGGGTGTTGTCTCTTGGTCATTGGTGAGAAAAATGGATTGTACATTGGAACAGAGATGCCACGTGCTACACTAGATGAGAGCCAAGAAATACTCTGTACATGAAATGTTAAAGTGATGTTAAATGTAAAACTGGAGGCCATATGAACTGAGCTGACAAGTTTGACTAGCTTGTCTAATGTATATATGAAGTGGCTGCACTTGGCCATGCTAGAAGATGTAGAATGCCATTTTGAAAGCCAATAAGCCTGCCAAGCAGGAAATGTATAAGGGAGAGGTTAAGGCAGACAAAATGGTGAAGCAGATGGAACAGACAAAGAATCAATTATATGAATAGAAAATATGGTTTGGAAGGAGACGAAAATATTATTTTGCATGTGCAAAAAACAAAACAATGAAATGATCTGGCTTTGCAAAACATTCTGTAGGAATAGCACAGGTTAAGCATTTGTCACAATAAGAGACTGAAGTCAAGTACAGAAAATCAAGGTTCATGTTATCCGAATTTATAACTTGTTATGAAAAAGAGCACATGATGTGGATAATGTGGCAATAAGGGAGAAATGTGCACGTGGAGGGGAGATCTGTCATTGGGGAACACGATTATTCCAAAGTGTACAAGACATTATTTGCATTTTGGGGATGCAGTGTGTGAAAGCAAATTGAGACTGAATTTCAGACGGTTATTCCTGATCATTTTGATGGGTTTGGTAAAGTGCTGATTTTCAATTGTCCAGATGAAGCCACTGAGAAGATAAGAGAGCTATCTATAAGAGTAATTCACACACAGACAGGTCAAAGAGGTAAGGAGATTGTTTAGCTAAGAGAAGTGGAAACTTCAGCAGAAATAGTGGATGAATACAAGGGCAGGTTGGATTAAATTCAGGCATTTGTTTTTGTGAGTTATACCAGGAAAAGATGGCTGGATACACTAGAAAGATCTACATGAAAACATGAACTAAGGAATGTTAGCAGCATCAATCATTATAAAAAAAAAAAAAATGGCTGAAAACTCTTCCCAAAGAGACTGTATGAAGACTAAAATATGTCATGTTGATACCATCTGTGACAGCTACAAGCTACCTGAATTTGGGTGTTTCTCTTATCTATGTTTTTAAATGCATGCAGTTAGAGGATGAGTTTATAATGATCACCTAGGTCTACAGAATAATGATTTCGACTGCAGTTTTACATTGGTAAATAAGGAGCATATGTTGAAATTTAATGATGAATAATGTTGAATGCAATTTATGATCTTAAGTACAGTGAAATGGAAGACATGAACAGGCAAATTGCCACAGAATAAAATGGACAGATTTATGTAGATTGCATTTAATTTTCTAGGTAAAGGGCACATGCCTGCATCTACAGTATATGAAACACATTTAATGTTTGATCTTTAGCTGTTTTAACTACTTATGTCCCTGTTTTCAGATGTTGATGTTTGCTTGTGCCCTGATTCAAGTCAATTTGCGGGAATTATATTTTGTACTGGTAAAAGGCCTAGGCAAATTTTAAGTTGTGTGTGTTTGACTATAACAAGTGTTCTTCTGTCTTAAAAAGTAATGCAAAGCACAACAAATATCTAGGATGTGTGGATTTTGTAATGTTACATGACCTAATGTTTAAGTAGCATAAGTACCACTACAGCTACTTATTAAAGTTAGCATTAAAATGTGATGCCTGAAAACCAGATAAAGATGAACTAAAGAACAAATAATAGGACATAGGCACTGGGATTAGGTGACACAGTTTCTGAAGAATGCAAGCAACATTAATTCATATTGTAATTAAGGGCCCTCTGTTGGAAGGAACTAGTGTTTTTTTATGTTGTATATCTGTAGAATATCTTCATAAAATAACAACTGGATAACCACAGCTAGAGTTACTCCACTTTAATAAAAACAGTTCTTCAAAAATATATAGGACAAGTGTTTTCGCATAAAACAACGGCTTCCTCAGATCCTCATACTTAACAAAAACAGTACATAGTATACATAGTACGAGTTGACCAATCACAATGATAAAAAATAGAGCCTAAATGACATCACCATTGGTAGGGGAGTACTACATCCTACATTATTTGTGCTTGTGAATCTTTAACTTCCGCCCTTTAAGAGCAGGTTTAATACTGACACAATTGTTAAGGCCAGGAAATCTATGTGCTTGCATCCTTAGAATCCATTTAACTCATTCTGTTCCAAATAGTTATTCACATCACTTCCTCTCAAAGTCCTATGTATACATTGTAGCACCCTTAATGAAAATTGGTGTTTAGAAAATTCTAGCTGATGTTTGGGCTAAAGCATTTTTAATGTCACCCTTCCTTATATCTGAGAGATGTTTAAGGACCCTATCTCTTAGTTTTTGGATAGTTTTCCCCACGTAAAAACATGGGCAAGAGTCACATGTAGCCAAATATACCAAATGCGTAGTGGTGCAATCAGCATAGAATCTCGGTTTGAACTCAAAATCTAGGGTAGGATGTTGAAATACCTGTTCCTTGCTCAACACTTTGCATACGAAACAATGCCTGCAAGGGTATGTCCCTAGCCTTTGATCCGTGTTCTTCTTTGCTTTCTTGTCATTACATAGTAGCTGTTTTAGATTTTGACTATTTCTATATGAAAAGACTGGTGTTGCTCCAACAAAATTGACAATTTTGTTATCCAGTGTTAAAAGATTTGTTTACCCTCAGAAACTGACTCTTAACAATACTAGGGAATACATGCCCTGGATGCATGCTATCTCTAGGATTTCCTATACAGAGTTGTACTGATTCCACTAGTACCATTCTTCATGAGTGTAACATCCACAAAATCTACTTGTTTATCAGAATATATAGCTGTAAACTTTAAAAAGTTCATAGTGGATTCTAGATATTCAACAAATAATAAAAAAGAGGTGACGTCCCCTTGCCTCAGAATAAAGATGTCATCCACAAAGCACCTGTAGAATCGGATTCCTCTACTTAAAGCACTATCATACAAACAGTTACATTCCCAGAAGTACATAACCAAATTCACGTAAAAATTGGCACATGGGGTGCCCATAACGACACCCCATTTCTGGAGGAATAATTGTTCTTCAAACATGAACACATTGTTATGCAAAATTAAATCTAATAGTGTACAATTTAGACCAATGTTACAATGTGATTTATGTTCATCTTTGCTAAGTATATATCTGATCGCCTCCACTCCATAATCATTGGGTATGGAGATGAAGAGATTCTTAACATCCACTGTAACCATTAATAGAGGGGTAACATCATTCATATCAGTAAATTCTTATAAATCATGTAGGAAGTGTGTAGTATCTTTCAAGATGGTGCCAATAGAGAAAACTACAGGACTTAATTGGCCCTCCACAGAGATGGATAGGGGTTCAGTTACCCAACCCCCTCCAGCTACTATAGGTCTCATTGGTGGAGTAATCAATGACTTATGGATCTTCGGCTGTCCCTTAATAACAGGTATCACTGGAGAAGGGACATGGAAAAACTGATAAAGCTCTTCATTAATTTCCCTCTTCATAAGCAAATCATATAGATATTCTCCTACATAATTAACAATCCTTCTGTATTGTGGCCAATCTATCAAGCAGTAAATTTCAGCGTCATTCAATAGATCAGACATTGCATGCAAGTAGTCATTGCTGTTCATTACGACAATCACACCACCTTTATCAGATGGTCTAATAGTCACTTCTGTATTATGTATCAATTTTTGCAAAGCTTGGTGTTCATTAATATTCAGGTTATAAAATCTATTTCGTTTATCTTGATTTAAAGTTTCAGTAAAATCCCGTTCACAAGCTTGTACAAACAATTTGACATGAGCTAGTAGATCTGGTGAAAATGTACTAGGCCTTTTATATGTAGCATTAAATGTATCTTGTGAATCAGCAAAAATCAATTTTAATGCTATTCTTCTTGCAAACAGCCTCAGGTCAATTAAAACATCACTCACCCTAGTCGCGGCTGCCGGAACAAAAGTTAATCCTTTGTTTAGCACAGTTCTTTCATGCTGGTCCAAACAATAGTTAAACAGATTCACTATTAAGTTTCCTAACGTTTCATCTTCCGTTGTATCGGATCTCTCTCTGTAGATACCTTTCTCTTCTGTCTCCCCCTGCTGGTTGAGTGCATGTATTGCAGTCTCTTCGACTGCACAAGCAGTGGTAAAAAATTTCCACATTAAATGGAACAGATTGTTTAGGTCTAGCACCCGTTGATATATAATTATTATGTTGTCGATTCCATAGTTGCTGGTTAGGGGGAGGTGTATTATTATCATCTTGACTGATGACCGGTAGATTAATGTTAATATTCTACGTCGAGACACAAGCCAACTCAGCTATTTATTAAAGTGGAGTAACTCTAGCCGTGGTTATCCAGTTGTTTTTTTATGAAGATTTATTTTCTCTACCTGGAAATTCAGTTTGTACTTGTGATTTTCTTTTTTAGTATCTGTAGAATATGTCAGTGTTTTGGGTGATTTAATTAGAGGGTATATATTAGGGATCTAAAACTCATGGCCCTCGGGTCTCAAGTAGCCCTCAAACCTGCATAAGTCTAGGAGAAGAAAGCTACTATACTACATTCATAGTTGCACTCACTACTTTGTACTCTGAGGACTGTGGCCATCTACTAACTTTGCTTGTGCTCATATAGCCCTTATCATCATTTAAGTTTGACACCCTTGGTGTATGTTATTTTTAATTTCATGAGATCCATGACTATGAACAGCCTCACTTAGTCTTGCTTAGTTGGTAAAGCAATATGGTGAGTTCTAACATCCTGGTTGACTTAGGTATACATTTTAAAGTATATAACAGTCATGTTTATGGTTCTTTACTGACAGGGATGAAATATTTCTAGTGGTGCTGTAATGAAAAGGATGGCTGGTAATGCTGATGGGAGGGTGAAGGTGATGATGCAGGAGAATAATGAAGACTTTGTTAGAAACCCCCTGAGGTCTTTCCTGCTGGGTGATATGTTTAGGCAAACACATACCAAAATGGGCAACATATTCAATAACGGGTTTGATGAGACAAAAGTAGAGAGGAATTAAGACTTACATGGAACTAAAGGAGATGCTTTTGGAAATTAGTTGAGCCAAATAGAAGGTTTTCCTAACTATTGCAGAAACATGGTGGTCAGTAGATAAGGAGTTATCAACAAGACTACCTAGATCTCTGAAGACAGTGTCTGACTGGAAGAGTGGTTCGCTTATATAGTATGGAAAATGCTTTTTTTTTTTTTTTACTAAAATGAATAGTACTATATTTTTTACATTTAATTTGAGACCATTGTCCTTCTACCAATTGCTAACAAGGCTTAATCCATGTTGGAGCACGTGAGTCAGTGGAAGATCAAATAACAACTACCAAATTACAGTTGTCAGCCAACTTGGATAACCATAGGCCCGGACAGTGCTGGCCTGAATGTCTGACTATTGTAGCCACATGGTTTCTGTAAGACAACCAGTTACCTATTTGCCATACAACATAAGGATTCATATTTAGATTTACAAGTATGTCAATAATGCCTTCATGGGGAATAATGTCAAAAGCCTTGGCAGGTCCAGATAAGCGTAATGTATCATGCAACCACTATATACTGCTTCAGTGACTTTTTCAATATATATTAATGAGGTTAAAGAGACAAGACCTACTTTTGACAAAGCTAAATTGATAAGTATATACAGTTAACAGATTTTCTATGTCCAGATTAATGAGGTCTCACATAATAAATTCATAGCTTTATATATGAGGCTATAGTTACCAAGGTCGCTCTCCAGGCCACCCCTGTGCTGTTGCATTACAATTGCTGTTTTCCAGACTTCAGGAATGCAACCAGTAGACAGGCTTACATTAAAGAGGTTAAATTGGGGCTCAGATAAGCCATATTTAGCACTGATAATCAGGCAACCTGGTATGTTACCTGGGTATGTGGATGAAGAACTCTTACCTTTTGAAAGGGCTGATGGGGACCAGTTCCATAGTAATTAAAGAGAGGTGCCTGTGATGGAGGAATCTGTAGAACAGTGATAAATGTGAAAGGAAGTAAAATCTGCACTAAATTTGTCAGTTAGTGTATGAGCTATTTCCTTTGGGTCAGAAAGGGTAGCATTACTGAGGACTAACTCAGAAGATTGCTGGGTGTTAGTTCTTACCTTTCTGACTTGGTTAAGGAAAGACTTGTACAGTAAATTCTCAGTTAACCGGCACCCATGAGGATCGGTGGATGCCGGCTAACAGTGGTTTCTAATAAGAGTTACTATTAAAAATAGGCTTGACTAATATTGTACCCTAAACTATTTGTTTGGTTTAACTTGTTCTCAGGTTGGGGAGAGAGGGAATTTATTCCTATCTTCCGTTTTAAAACTCAGACTCTAAAAACATAAGGTATGTTTCTGCGGGGGGAAAACAGAAAATGCAACACATGAAAATTGTACTGTATTTCTTCCTTTTTTTTTTTTGCCAGTTGCTTGGGTTCCAGTTAACTGATAGTTTACTTGTAGTTATTTTCTGGTTTTAATGGCTACTTTATGTTCATATTCAGCTTGGAGCTTCCCAACGGTTCCTTTAAGCTCCTCACTAGTTTGCTTAAGGTAAGTAAAATAAGACTTCTTATAAGCATTAATAACTTCTTTCTCTTGTTATATAATTTATTCATATACATATTCCACCACAGGAGTTTGTTGTTAAACTTCTCATTATATTCGGTGCAGACAGGGACTGCTTTATCAATACAGTTATTTAAGTGGGAATAGAAGATTTAGCAGTGGGATCCATCAGAGGAGGATTACAGGAGAATTTGTTTAGCTCACCACGTAACTGAAGAAGGTTTGCTTCTGAAAAGTCCTTAAGCACAGGTGTAGCACCAATGGTTTTAAAGAAAAAGAACATTCACTTATGGTCTCATTTATTGGATTTAGTAAACTGGACTGCTATAGCATGCAAAACAGTTCTTTCAACAAAAGATGTACATATCCTTGCAACCACACAGTAAATATACAATGCACAACAGTTTTTTACTTTATTATTATTATTATTATTTTAGTAAAGGTAAGTTATAAAACATGAAAAATGAGCTCTGTAGAATAAGTGAAAATGTTAATCACACAGCTGGTTAACTCAATCAAGCCTAAAATCCCTTTTTTGTACAGTTCTAGTTCATACCCATACCATCTGATGGTATCTAGAACCTTTTTGGGTTTAACTTTTTAACTAAGTGACTTAGCAGCTAATAATAGGCAGTTTTAGAAAGGGCAAGGAGGTATTAAGAAGGATGTCCTGCAGTGAAGAAATGAATCTTTCTTTGCTACTCACTATTCATATTTTCACACTTATGTTCATATTTTTATAAATGAGAGACCTACATGTTACTGAGGTATATTGTGTGAAACACCATTGTGGAAGACAGGTGCTAGTTTATATCACATTATACTGGAAATATTGATGGTTGTTTGCTAATACTTATGAAAATAAGTAATATTTCCATATGTATTTAATACTTTAAAATCTGAGTGACTTGCTATCTGTTGCATGACATTAACTGAAACCTTAGATGTTGTTGAACAAAAACTATCTTGGTATTTGCACTGTACATTGCAAATCTTGGGAGATATCTAGTATTATTTGTTGTGCTAATTATACAATTAAGCACATGTTTTCATGGGTCTACTTCTAAATTTCAAAATTTCAAAATGTTGACTTTCTTATGGTTGATACCATAAGATACAAGATATGAAACTTCGAACCATTTAAATGGAGATCGCCGTACAGCATGGAACGGTATATTTACTATTTTCCTAGCTGTAGTGGGATCTAGAAGTTATTACATTTAAATAGCAGAGAGTGTGGGGGGCATGCAAAAATGTAAAAAAAAAAGATTTTTTTTTGTTTCTATTTTTTTTTATTTAAATTTCAAAGTTTCAAAACTTTGATCTTATGGTCTCAACCATAAGACATAAAAGTCGATGTTTTGAAAGTTGGAAATTTAGAAGTAGACCCGTTTTCATATTTCTATAAATAGCTCAATAAACATGCACTTACAAAGGAATTTTGTGTTGTCATGTGAAAGCTTATATCTGGTTAACAAACATTTTCTAAGAATATATGTCCAGGATGTACAGTTTTCAGGATATGACTATTTGTGAAAGTTTCCAAGAACTATAATTTGGGCGTTGTGTGCATTATAATATATTACAGTATTTATGGAAAATACTATGAATGTACTATTATCACTGCAAAAATGCTTCTTACTAACATTGCTATTTGCCCAGTTTTAATATCTTTTATTGTTCAGAAAATATTTACATTTGTTTATCTTATGCTTTTTAAGTTTACTTTTCAGGAAATACTCTGGAATGCAAAGTGTGTGTAGGCTGGTAAGAGGTGTGACATTCTACACCACATAGGTAAGTTAGAATGTAAATAAAACAAATGTCCACAGGCTGGTCTAATTAAAGATTAATTGGTGGCTGCCATATTTGCAGTTACAGCGCAGTCCACTAGATACATTTACAGTTTGGCAGGGACTGTAGGTATGCAGCATGCTGGAAAAAGGAAAACTAATACATCATGAGATGTTCTGAAAATGCAGCCTAAATTGTGGAAACTTGAGCACAAAGTCAATATGCCCGAAAGCAGCTGAGAGAAAAAAAACATCTTGAAGGGTAAAGAGAGTGATAGCAGAGAGAGGCTGAACCCACTGAAGAGGAAAGGTACAATCAGCGTGAACAGTGGGAGAAGCAGAAGGAGGGAAGGATATACTCAGTCGTTGCCAGATGCATATGAATAGTAGGAGTAATAACCAGGCCCTGAATGCCATGGCTAGTACCAAATTGTTTCCTCAGTATAAAGAAGATGATGACTCTGATAAGCAGGTTGATAGCGTGTTTTGGAGTGCAGGGCAGTTTTCAGAGTGTTGTAGTAGGATGTGGGCTGTGACAAGTTAGGAATAAGTCAGTTAATTGGGCAATTCTAGCCATTTGTTTTTTGATGAGAGATAATGATAGTAGGATGGAAGGTTAGCCTCAAATTTTGAGATTGTTATTATAACAAGGACTGAGATTGGACAGTAGGCTGACTTTAAGGTTAGTAAGTATGGGGGAATCATATAAAAGTCACGGTAATAGGTAGACAGTTGCAGTATTTTTTCTTGCATTATTATTAAGAAAGTTTTTATTTCTGTAAAGAATCCCTAACTTCTGATATTTTTTATTACATAAGATATATATTGATTATACTTCAGGTTTCATCTATTGTGACATCTAGAAGTATAGTTTGTGATACTAGTTCAAGAGGAATATTATTGCTAGAGGTGCTGTAAAAGGATTTTTAAGTTCAGTGCTAATTTTAGGGGTGAAGAGCAATAATCTTTGTTTTGTTGGGGTTAAGGAGGAGTTGAGAGTTACACAACCATGTTTCTACAGAAGAGAATGAACTCTGTGGAACATTTTGTAGGGGGGAGAGTGAGGGGACTGAACAAATGAGGGTGGAACAATCTGCATAATGAATAACTGTAGCATCCATTGAGGTCGTGTGTAGGGAGAACCCTGAGGAACCTATTAACTCTCTCTTTTTCTCTTACTCTCTGCATAAGACAAGGTACTTGCACAAAGTAATTACATTATGAATTGAATACAATTATAAAACTGATTTAAATAAATGTAATGACATAACAGACAGCTGGGCCAGTGTTAAATGGTTTGTCTGGCAGTGGTCTGAGCCAGCCATCCAGTTGTCAAGTACTCCATGCCTGGTCCTAATGATCTCCTGATCCAATCCAAAGAACACCTTAACTCATTTTCATTGGACACAGCTTCCTGAAAGACTTCAGCCTAATCCCTCCTTACTTCCTAGTTTGCTTGCTGCCACGGCTGGAACAGAAGGATCAGGAACCGCTCAGATTTTATTTTATAATACAAATAAAATAAATGCCTGCACTCTGTAGACTGCTGCTGCTGGCTTATTCACCAGCAAACTGGAAATTGAAAAGCTAAATTATTCTCTGCTCATGGTGGAAACATTAGAAGGCACTAACTTCACAAGGTGAAAACAAAGAGAGAGAAGAAAAGACCTGGGCAGAGTAGCAGACAGACATTATTTACTTATTGGTTTACTATGTCCTGGACTCCTGCCAGGAACATAACAAAAAAGGCAAACAAACATGGGAACTTCTCAAAACTAAACTGCCACACCGGCAGATTAAATAATGATCCTCCTGACACTGGTCCTTCCACCAAGCAAAATTCAGGAATCAATAGAATACAACTACTCAGTCTGTGACTGTCTTGTTCAAAATTGGACAGGGGGTAACCTAGATTTATTAGAACTTCAAGTTGACAACATCAATTACATTTTATTCAGGTAAAATGTATTAAATACACTGTCTTGTCTTTGTGCACTCCATCAGATGAATGGGTGTTCTAAAAACTGGAATTTTTTTCTTCCTCTGCAGAGTCTCCAAGGAGGTATGCTCTCTGCAAAGGCTATGGAACTACAACAGCGGACAAGGGCTATGTGGGACATGCCAAGCCAACTTCCTTGGGAAGTAACAAAGTCTTACCACTCCTGCTATCCTTAACTCTGATACATTCTGAGCAGGCAGTATGTCAGAAACATCTTTGAAAGCACTGCAGAACCTAATTACATTCAGACGAAGATTGGATAAACACTGCTCAAGATCTACACTGGAAATGTATTTATGTATTTGTCTTTGTTTACTGGGAAAGTCTGACTGGTTAATATCCATTTTCACCAGAAGCCCTGGGAGAAAAGCTCCATTTGCTTACATTGCAGTATACCAAGTTCCAGTCAAACACAGAGCAGTTATATTTCTATTTACATTTATACATATGCATTCTAAGATTTTACAGAGGTGGAAGTTACTAAAGAGAAAGCACACATGCAACATAGTGGATTGCACAGGCAGCAGTTATGTATAAAAATTGTTTTGTAATTTCAGTAAGAGGTTGAGAATATTGTGTTTAAGGAGAGTATTTGGATAGTGTTGTACAATGAAAAAGTCATGGGACCAGGATTTAAGATGTCATTTAAGCAGTGTTTTAAAACTAATGAGTTTGTCGCAGAGTTTTATTTTCATGGAGATACTATTCCAGAGTTTAGCAATGCAATGGGAGTAGAGAGAGTCTCCTGTAATACTATTTGACTTATCTGTAAGTAATAAGAATTTGTCACTAGAACAGAGGTCCCTTGCTGGACAGTAGAGTAGTAGTAAGTTTTGTAGTGCAGGGCATTTTTCTGGATGATGAATGAGTTTGTCTGCTGCAGTCAGTTGTGAGTATGTTAGACAGTTGTGCAGCTCAAGCCCATTTAATTGCTTTAAGGTGAGACATTGGTGGCGCCTATGAGGGAGACTGGTGGCAAATTTAGCTATTTTATTATAGCAGGAGGCAAGTTTCTTTCTTTGAGTATTGTTTATGTTTGTTAGAATAGGAGCAGCATATAGGAGAGTCAGCAGTAAGAAGGTGGTGGCTAGTTTTTCTTGCAGTATCTGCAAGGAATCCACTGATACTATAAAGGCAGCCTAGTTTCTAGTGTGTAAATTTAATAGTGTGCAGTATACTGTGGTCATATTTGAAACTGTCATCTATAACAAATGCCTAGAAGTTTACTGTGAGTTACAGTTTCAATTACAGTATTTGCTGACTTTTTATGGTAAAGGACTGCTTTTGATTTTGGTAACTTTTTGAGGTGAAGAGCACTTAGTTTTCTTGGGGTTGAGTAAGAGGTTTGATTCTTTGAGGCAGGTTTATAGAGAGGAGAAAGACATTTGGGTAATGGTAGACATTCCACAAACTGGGAACCAAAAGGAGAAGCACCATACACAAGGATATCAGATGAAAAGATTTGATAAAATAGTCTTAGCGCTTTCGTCAGACTTCCTCAGAAACAAATAACAAACACATCATAACTCATTTAAATATCCCTCCAAAACATGTGACCATTGAACAATTAGTTAATTAGTAAAGCAATGTGGACCTCTTTGAACATGGTCCACATTGCTTATGCTAGAATGGACTGGATTTTGCAGGACATGGTGGACCAAGAACAAATTGATTTTTCTGTATGGTCATTTTTGGAAGTTAAATTCCCTGTTATTCCATCAATATTTGGTTTGCCCACAATCCATAAAGATTTGAGGGACCTCCCCATTTAGACCAATTGTTAACGCTTCTAGGTCTAAAACTAATTCATAGGCGAAATATATTGATTTAAAGCTTAAGAATGCTTTCAATGGGTTTTCCCATATTTGCAAAGACTCATGTGATTTTTTGAGTAAAGTGTCCCACGTAATGTATGATGACAACTTGATTTTTTGCACTATTGACGTAGTCAATTTATTTAATGTTATTCCTCATGACGTGGGCCTTGATTGGTTTCATGATTTTTTAGTGGAATTGAATGATTTTTCTAACAATCTGATCCAAATGATGGAATTAGTTCTTAAAATTAATTTTGTGTTTATTGATGGTCATTACTGTCTCCAAAAGAAAGGGGTAGTGATGGGGGCAGCATGTGCCCCCATATTTGCCAACATCATTATGCTACAGTGGGAGAAGAAATATGTTTTGAATAGATTTGACCCCAACACCCCCCACCAGGTTTTCTATTTGCGTTTTTTAGATTATATCATTGTTTTTTGGAGGGGCTCTGAGGCTGATCTATTGTCTTTTATTGAATATTTAAACCAGACTACTGATTTTTTTAGATTCACATTTACTTTTGACCGAAATAATATATCCTATTTGGATGTTCAGATTTCAAAAGATTTGATTAATAAAAACTTGATCAGCAATATATACAGGAAGCCCATCCATTCCAACTGTTTGTTACATTACGATAGTTGTCACCCCAGCCACCAGAAAAAGGGTATCACTAAAGCTCAATCTGTTCGTCTTGCCAGGATGATTTCAATGAATTCTACCTTTCAGGCTGAAGCTGGTATTCTTATGGACATGCTCCTTGCCAGAGGATACCCTAAAGATTTGGTGGAAGCGGTCTTTTGGAAGTTAAACAGAAAAGAATGAGTGGTTTTTATATGTGCCTGTTGCAGAATATGAATGGTAGCAGTACCAGTACATTGAGGTAAATGTGGACAGCGTTTCTGGGGACACTGACTTTTCCTTGTCTGTTATAACTACATACATTCCTGAATGCATTCATATTCATAGAATTTTAAGTATGCATTGGCAATTGTTTTCTTGTTACATGGATTTTTAAGAAATTTATAGGCATGGTGTTAAAATGGTTTACAAGAAAGGTAGGAGTTTTAAAGAATTGTTGGAACCCGCTGATAGAAAGGAATGTTTGGTCTCTGTTAAAAGGAAAGGCACCTTTAGGTGTGGTTTTTGTAATTATTGCAACTATCTTATTGAACTTGGTAAAGTTTTTGTGAATGGTAACATACTTCCATTGTAATTGCAATACTACAGGCATTATTTGACCCTTTGTAAACAGTGCAATTGTTTTTATTTGGGAAAGACTAAGAGAAAGTTTTGTGAGCGTATTTATGAACACATGCTAGATATTAGGAAAAATAATAACAACAATGCTTTATTTAGGCATATTTTGGAAAATCCAGACCATGAATTTGGGTTTGTGGACATTGCTACTGTTTTATAAAGTGCCGGGGGGTCCCTGGAATGGGTTAACTGAACAAAAGGAATTAAGGTGGCAAATCAAACTCAGTACTTACGTGTACCCTGGGTTGAATGACTCTATATCCATTGGTTGTGTTCTCAAACTTCGTTTGTACATTATTTGATTGCTTTAGGTTTTTAATATTTCTGGGGTTATTTAATAAGTTGTATGTCTTTTTACATTTACTAATTAACTAATAGTTCAATGGTCACATGTTTTTGGAGGGATATTTAAATGAGTTATGATGTGTTTGTTATTTGTTTCTGAGGAAGTCTGTAGATACAGTCTGACGAAAGTGCAAAGACTATTTTATCAAAACTTTTTGTCTGATATCCTTGTGTGTGGCGCTTCTCCATTTGGATATCTGGATAATGCCTTGGAGCTTAATTATTGTTGAGGTTGTACATATTAATATTGAGTCATCTGCATTATTGAACTAAACTACCATGGTAAGTGGAGGTGTGGAGGTCATTAATAAATATATCAAATAGTAGAGGGTTAAGGATAGAGCCCTGAGGGACAACTGTAGTAACTGGTTGAAAGGATGAGTAGCTTTGTTGACATTTAACTAATTCTTGCCTTCCAGAAAGATAACTAAGGAACCACAACAAGGAGTATTGTGAAAGCTCTACTGAAGAGAATCAGATGAGCAGTTGCCAATGCGAGACAGTACCAAATGCCTTTCACAAGTCTAAAAACATGGTGGACACATAAAGACCACCATTTCTATGCTGGTTTATTATATTGTTAAACTGTAGTAGAGAAGTAGTGGTGATGTGCTGGAGCCTAAAGCCATGTTGTGTTTCTGAGAGCAGATTATTTGAGGGTACATATTGCATTAATGACATATGTATGCCGTTCTCTAATATTTTGGAGATGGGAGAGAACTGCTATTGGTATGTAGTTATTAAACTCAGTAGACATGCTGTCTTTGTGTAGTGGTATGATGTAGGATTTTTTCCACAGTGATGGGATATATCTTTCTACTATGGACCTACTAATTAGTATGGACACAGGGAAGGCTATGACGTCTGCAGACGTTTTTAGGTAGTCTGATGGCAGCTGGTCTATAGCCACCTACTAAGGAGCAACTTCTTTACAAGTGAGGTAGGTACTGGACTTAAACTAGAGAGCTGTGGGTGGTTTTGATTGGACAGGGGTAGAGTGGGGGGGCAGATGTGGTAGTGTCTAAGACAGATAATTTTGATTGTAAAAAGTAGGAATTAAACTGTGTCTCTTCTGTTTTTGGAGACAGGCTAGGGTGGAGTAGTTTATTTAGTGATGACCAAAGAATTTTGGTTTGTTTATATATTTGCCTTATAGTTTGGGTACAGTGCGGTTGCTTATCCTGTTTGACATGGAGTTTTGCAAGGTTTCTAAGATGTCTAAATTGCTGAAGGGCATTTTGAGTTCTATTTTCATACCAGTTTTTTCCAGGCTTTATCCCTTTTTATCACAATTTTGTTTCCTTTGTCAGCCATGGTGTGGGCTGGGCTTTATTCTTTTATTACGTACCGGTGCTAGATTATTTAAGGTCTGTAAGACTACATTATTACAGTGTTCGACTGTAGTATCTAGCAGCACTTTTCTAAGTACATTCCAGTTACATTTTTTTAGTGTTTCATTAAAAATATCTTTGCTAAAATTGGTTGTATTTTGTATTTTGGAATAAAGAAAGAGTGCTAAAATTCAAGTAATGTAAGAGGATTCAACATCAGGTCAAACCTTCTGCAAATAGTTTTCAATGTCCTGCTTTCCTTAAGAGACCTATAATGTTTTCAGAGTTTACTGTAACGTGCTAGTATTTTTCATACACATGCCTCTGAAAACACACAGTTATATGACAGTCAATAAAAAACGAAATAAGTGAACGAATGAATTAATAAATCAGAACTCAAGCTGGGAACGAGACTCTCCCCACCACAACACCAAGGCCCAAAATCACAAGGAATCCAAGAATACATGTAAACCAAATAAATGTTAGGGGAAATATGCCCCTTTTTAGTGGTTTAACAGTACAGGAGGCCATTACCACACAAGCTACAAAGATAATATAGAAATAAGTTTACTTGGCTGTGCCAGAAGAGCTATTCAATGTTGAGCTTGCATTTTTTTTATTTTCATCATGTGTACCTGGAGAATAATGTACAACAATTCATAGAAGACAGCTCTTACCTAATGAGATGTGAACACTTAACTTTACTTACTTAGCATAAATTGTTCTACAAGGAAGCTTACATAAGGAGTAATCAGTAAATGATACTGCAATTCCATACGGCTGCTCATTTCTCCAGCTAAAATTAACAGTTCCATTAATATTCGCTTTCAGTTTATAAGGCAGTTCTCACCTGAGGTCCTTTAAGCTGATATTTCGTATGTTCATTCTGTCAACAAGGATCTGGCCTTCAGTGAGCTCTACCATACGAAATAATGCAAGGAATATGGTGGACTTCCCAGATCCTGTCCTACCAACAATGCCCACCTTCTCTCCAGGGCAGATAGTAAAATTCAACCCATCTAAAGCATTTGGTAATCCAGGGCGATAAACCAAGACGACATTCTGAAACTCAATTTGTCCCTGATCTGGCCAAGCTGGAGAAACCTAGAAATAAATGAAAATGTAAAAAAATTATGAACTTTGGTTATGCTTAAACATGTGAAAAGGAAAAAACAGATGGACATTTGATAAAGACATTTTTACATACTTATTAGAACTTCAAGGTAACATCATTTACAGTTTTATTTTAACAAAAATTATTGTCTGTATGCACGACCAGAGTACCAAACATTTCTGTATTTATACTATTTAAAACTAATCATCATCCTCAGGGAAAGCATCAATTGCTCTCTCTCCTGAGAAGTTCAACACTACTGTAAGGTGTGCTGCTGAGCGTGAATTCTAACACTTGCATGAAGAAATACTAAGTAATGCAGCTATTTTCCACTGATACCATACTAAGCATTTAAGCTTTAACTGTGGACACAAATAGTTAAACACATCATGCTGTTACTGATATCAGTCAATATTTCAATGATCACATCACTTAGACTTACTTTTTCTGTCTGCTGGAAATATATTACGAGGATATCCTGTTCTCTGTGCATCATGCCCCTCCTCCTCAAAAAAGAGTTACTGTGAGCCATCACTTTCCATAATTAATTTATAAAATCCTTTAATGCTTTCCTGACAACAAATCTATGGTACTCCTAAACAGCCTCTGTGCTGCAATGAAAATATATGCACAACATGTAAGACATTTGGGGTAATTCAATAAAGCTTACATGGAGCTAATCTCTGTGTAAGCATAGTAGCGCAGCCAGAACATGAAGTCTGGAGGATGAGCGATCCAGGAAACAAGGCTGGAGGGGTGCACGAGCCTCCCAGCATTGTTTGGCCACAGAGGTGATCGCATAATGCAAATCACCTCATTTGCTGGTGAAAAACATGCAAATGAGGTGAATTTGTGATCCAGGAAGCAGACAGGCATCTGTGTAGGCACAGTGTCTGCAGCAAAAATGTATGCGGTTTGTAACCATGTACCGGATTGCAAAAATAAAAATGGGGCCGTGACAACTAAAAGTAAAGCATGTATTATGTGCATTAGGCATGCTAATGGCCAAAACTATGGCCATTGGCATGGAAAAGTGCTGCAAAATGGGTAAAATTAAACCTTTTTTTGGCAGATATGAGCTGTTTAAGAGGAGCACAGTGGCACGCAAACATGCGATCTTGCAAAAAATAAAATAAAAATAGTAAAATGGTGATCTGAATGGTAAAATTAAATTTTACATTATATTGGCCAGCATGCAGACTCATAACAATGGCAGGTAACAGTGGTTGCTAAGGACATAGGCTCTGGTGTAGTGGTGTAATTAGGGTATACTCAATTAGGTATATGTAAATGAGCTAAGTTTATTGAATAGCAAAATGGGACACCGTGTACGCAGGTACCTAACCGTGTAAAGGCTATAATGTGGTAGTGTAGGCAGAAGAGGCAGCTGACATGAAAAGGGTGTGTGTCATGTTTTGTGTAAGCACACTGGAGCTCAGTGGCTTCTGTCTGCACTCAGCTAAACACTGCTAAGCAAAGGGGTGTGTCTGAGGCTGCTCAGTTGTGCTTAGCTGGTTTAAGAAAAGCTAAGTGTGCTCGTGTACAAGGTAGGGTTAGATCTGCTTATAAGTGTTTACATTTGTGCAGCATGGAGCGCGGCTTAAAAATACAGGAATTAAAAAAAAAACGGAAACACCTTTACAAAAGGCAATCAACTATAAATGACTAATAATCCCTTTGGCACTCTCACTAGCCCATTCAAACCCCTAAGTAATGTAGCTGGCAGGTGGAATGTATTCATAGTTAGCCAATCACACAAGCTGCATCTGCAGCACACCAGTATAAGGTATGCAAACACCTTTCAATCTGATTTTTCCCACATACTCTGCACCACTGGAGCACACACTTGGGAATTGTAACTGACGCTGCTGCTGCTTTGCTACATCTCTACATGCTACAGACTGAGGGCAGTGATGAGGATGATGCTACAACTGTCCATGACTGAGGAGGAAAATAGTGTTCAAACCCAGGGTAACCTTTCAGGGGCTACATAAGCTGGAGAAAGCAGCGTGCTACAGGGTGGACAGGGACATACTACAGCAACTCACTGAGCTCTGCCGGCCTCATCTCAGACCCAGAGCCAACAGAGGGGAACCCATCCCAGTGGAAACAATGGTATGTGCAGCGTTAAGAATACTAGCTACCGGTACTTTCCAAAGACCTACTGGGGACATCATGGGGGTCTCACAGGCATCCACATCCAGGGTACTCCACCAGTTCCTGGATGTCATGCTAAGACATGCCAGTGAGCACATTTATTTACCCAGCACCCCTGAGGAGAGGACCAGCAATATGAGTTTCTTCTACCATGAAGCACACTACCCAGAGGTACTGGGTGCCATAGACTGCACTCATGTCCATATCAAAGCACCACTCAATGAAGAGGGTAGAGTCTACGTCAACAGCAAGTGGTATCACTCCATCAACTGCCAGGTTGTGTGCAATGCCCAGGGCATTATCATCAATGTGTGTGCTGACAGCCCTAGCAGTTATCATGACTCCCACATCTGGCATGTCTCCAGCTGTACCAGGCATTTGCCAGGGGAGACATCCCATATGGCTATCTAGTGGAGGATACTGGCTACGCACTGAAACTGTAGATGACACCCATCAGAAATGCATGTGCACACACACACACACACACACACACACACACACACACACACACACACACACACACAGAAGAACACCATAATGAGGCACATGCACAAACTAGGAACATTGTAGAGCATGCGTTTGGGCTGCTCAAGTCACAGTTCCGCTGCCTTGACATATCTGGTGGAGCCCTGCAGTACTCTATAGCCACATGTGCACACATATTCATAGTATGTACCGTGTTACACAATATGATCCTGTGGAAACAGCTGCGGCAGGAACATCACAGGGAAGGGGCTTACAGACCCCCACACTGCCAAGGTCCCCACAAGCACAGGGGGGACTCGGAGGAGGAACCTCCTAAGCCTGTCCCTGTAGGCAGACATAGGCATGCCCAGTATGCCCTGGCCTTGGCAAAGAGGCAACGTACAGAACATACACTGACACCTCTCTCCGACTCGCACACACAGTAAAAAGGATGCCACACACATCACACTACCTGTACCTTATCATGTACAGGCGGTGTACTGAGTGCATCCAACAGAGTTAGCCCTGAAGCACTGTACTCACAACTGCCTCAGGCACAAGGTAAGTCACTCTTCTTAACAATAAATGAATGGAGTAGTATGTTGTGGTATCATATCTATGGTATTGCTGCATGTATGCAAGGGAATGGGGTGGCCTACCGGGATAGCAGCAGACAACTGACAGCTATGTGAGACAACAGGAAATGTCTGCCAAATACTGGCTTCCCCAGAATATGCAGTAGTCCCCTAGGTGACAAAACTCACTGCAGTATATGCGGGGGACTAACAAACTGGGGGATCGTAGGTCACATGTATGGATGTCAATGTTGGAGTCCCATACACACCTCTCAGCCTCTCCTAGCAAGTCAGCTGTACAAAGCCATACAGAAATGTGTGGCAAAGGCCCACAAATAGGGACAATGATGAAATATTCCTCTTACAAACTTACACAGTGTTATCACAGCAGGTCTTGCAGTTGCATTAAGTCTCTAAAGGGTAAGAAGTCTGAAACTCAAATGTCTGTCATTACTTTCTAACCTTCGGTCTTTAGTAATATGCCAGTATTCTCCAAGTCAAGCACAATACTATGCTAAATGGAACCAAAATGTAAAGCAAACATCTGGACAGTCTGTGCAAATGTGTACAATTGAGAGGTATGCCCCCCTCCCCCAACACACCCATGTTTCCATAGAAATGCAGTAACATTTATGTTTGTAGGGTAATAGCAGCAGAGCACACATTTCCAGGGCTGTCCCAATCAACTTGATAACTTGTTGCATGTTCACAACATACAGGGGTCAATGAGCTATGCATATGCGTCGTTAATACTGTCATGAAGTAGGCAGGACTTACTCCTGGCTGTTGTGGCTTAGTGGTCTAGGTACAGTACTGTGGCTGACAATGTCCATGTTTCAAGGCTTTCTGTGCCAACTATTTTGCATGTCAACTACACCTATGGTAGGAGTTGTACACAATGTCCATAAGTATATATCCGTTACTGCAAGAAAGCTGGACAATTCAGGGACATGAGGCCATACATATGCACAGTACTCAGCTCAGAGTAACATACACAGTGCCTAGTAGGACAGCAGGCTCTTGAAAGTCAGTGTACTGTCAGGTTATAAATGGCTGCCACCTTACTGTGTCAGTACTGATAACAAGTCACTGGCCACCATCCATACCCCTGGAATGCCAGGCTGTCACAGAAGGACTACAAGTATGGCTTGTATATCTGTTCTGCTTGTCATAATATTGCATTTGCTTGCCAGACTATTTGCAAAACAATAAAGGTTGATGTGAAAACATCAATGGCAGACAGTGGAGAAGCAGACGTCATATCCATAAGAAAAAGCAAGATAATACCAAACCAGTCTCTCAACTGTCTACGTTTGGCACAGCAATATTGACACCCTGTCCCCATGTGTAGGCCTGTGTCTGACTGTCATATATGGGCCTGTCCAGATATCAGTCTGTGACAGTTTGACAGCTACGGCCAACACGTAGCCTTATAATAACATAGCAACACAAACCTTCTGAGAACCACAGCAGATGTAGGGGTGCAATGATGGACAACCTGCTAAACAGGTACACATAACCCTGTATGTGATGTTACGGCATCTACCCCGCTCACACCAGAAATACAAATAAATAACAGCAGCAGCAACTGTGGACAAAGCCTGTGACTGGACTATGGAAGGACAAAGAGACACATATAAGGAGAAGGGGAACCACTGGCCAGACAAATAGAGAATGTGCACTGGACTACAGAAGGACAAAGAGACACATATAAGGAGAAGGGAAACCACTGGCCAGCCAAATAGAGAATGTACACATCAGAACAAATTGTGCAGTAACATAGGTTTCCTGCATTGTATGGAATAAGTAAACATCACCCACAACACACACCCACATATGTGGAAATTCTCAACAAAAACAAACCAAAATAAAGGACACCTCAGAGGCAAAAACACATGAGAACTCCACAAATCTCCACACCACAGACCATGCATAGTCCATACATCAGTGTCTCGCAACCACTAAGGCCTTACCATAGACCCAACATATTACTCATACAGCACTCCATTGTGAGATGCACAGATGTGCCTCTCACCAGGCTGGATAAGGAGAAAGTCACGGTTACTTGTTTGTCAGGTGCCAGAATCCACCATATCACACATGCACTCAAGTCTCTCTACAACAGGTACTGTTATGACTCTGTCCTAGTCCATGTCAGTGTGAACGACTTCAGACGTACCTCCCTGGACTATAGAAAGACAGACATGATTGAGTTTGCTGAATATGTGTCCCATACAGGTATGTCCCTAGGCTTAAGGAGCATTCTACCATCACCCAGAATGATGACTCAATACAAACAGAAAATGACTGACATTAACAATTGGCTTACTTTCTGTTGTCATCCCAGGGGGATCCAGTGCCTCACAGCCTGTGAACATATGATCAACAGACCACGCTGCTTTGTTAGAGATGGCCTGCATCTGTCTCACTTGGCTTTCAGGCTTCTGGCTAAGGCCCTTGCCTCCGCTATAGTGCCTTTTTTAGGGAAAATCATGGGGTCAATACTACCAACAAAAAACTCTCAACAAAATGGAAATTAAAGGTCATGCCGCTAAATGCTAGGTGCCTAAACATGAAACTGCACTCATTGCAAGCATGCTTAACCCTGGAAGATGCTGATGTGTGCAGTCACAGAAACCTGGGTCAAAGCTGCAGAGAGCAACCCATCCTTACCTGGTCACTCATCCTATCGCAAAGCCAAAGGAGGTGGAGTATAAATATATATATTAAACAGACACACACCTCCAGCCTGGTCAGACAGTCTGATGCACACGGGACACTCCAGGTGCAGTTAACCATTGACTAGACCCCTGTTCAAATTATACATAGCAACAGGCCCACATATTTGACTCAGATGTCCACTCCACCTATCTGGACCTCTACAAATCGATCAAGATTCAACCCTTTACCCTGATCCTGGCTGACGTGAATTACCCAAACACAGACTGGAAAAACTACTCGTCAGAACAGAAATGCACAGAGATTCCCCCATTTTATCAATGCAAATGCCTTGGAACAGCTACTTGATAACCCCACAAGATGTGATACATATCTTGGACTTGGTGGTAACCAACATGATTAACCACTGCAGCACCCCTACTGTATCATCCTCTCTGGCAAGATCTGACAAAAAGAGCGGTCAGTTTCGATATCACCATCTCCCCTTACCCCTTCTAGATATGGTAAAAAGAAAAATTCTCCAAAGCTGACTACAACTACCTGAGGGATGGTATGAACAAGCTGCACAGCTCCCTCCCCCACTGTAGGAAAAGACACCAACATCCAAATGTACACCAAAGTACTATACAAGCATTTATATAGATGCATGGAATCAGGAATACCTAACAGGACAACACCGTCCTCCGCAAGGAAGAGTAAACCTGTCTGGTGGAAATCTGCAATAAAGAAACTATATAACAAAAGGAAAAAAATGTTGTCCGGGAAGAAGAAGGAGCAGGTGCCCAATTGGTAGCAATCTCTCCTTAGCCTGAACAAGCAAATAAGAGCACCAGTGAAATCCTCTAAAATAAACTTTGAGTCCAAATTTCCCACATCTACTAGAGACAATCATAAGGCCTTCTTCATATATGTCCGCAGTCTCAAAGGAAGCTCCCAGATCTGTTCAGAACTGGTGGTCAAGGACACCACATACACAAATTCTGTAGATATAGTCAATCTACTGAATGACAGATTCAGTGGAAACTTCTGCCCTCTGCCCCCATCAGTAAATCAGGACATCCCCAGTACCTTCCCCCACCCCTTATCTCTAGGGAAGAAGTCATCACTGCCCTCTCAAAGGCAAAAAAGACAGCCTCCACAGGACCTGACAACATCCCAAGCTGCATCCTACATGAACCCAGGCATGAACTTGCAGCACCATTAGGCACCCTAGTCAACCAAAGCCTGAGTACCGGCTTTGTCCCAGCCGAGTTGAGGACAGCCACTGTCATCCCTTTACACAAAGGTGGAGTGTCCACTGATCCAGGAAATTACAGACACAGTAGCCTAACTACCCTGATCTGCAAGGCCATGCAATGGATTATCATGGACGTCAGTAACAGGGACATTGGCAAACTCCAAATACATGAACACACACAGTTTGGCCTTTTCAAGGGATATATGTCTGTTAAATCTGCTACACTTCTTTGAGACAGCCACCAAAGCCATGGACGAGGGAAAGACGGTGCGCACCAGCCAACATGACTTGGCCAAAGCCTTCTACACTATTCCTCACTAGGCTATAGTAGATAAACTCTGTCAACCAGGCATCAATCCATATGTTACCAGATGGGTAGCAAACTGGCTCACTGACAGAACCCACCTAATCATAAAATGGGTAGCCAACTCAAGCAGTACACTCCTAACGAGCAGCAGTCCTGGGGCCTTGGTTATATGGAATATACTTCTGAGGTGCAGGTCAAAAACAGTGGCCTTGGCTGATCAAGCAGTGAGGGATTTGGTCACCCATGTTGATAGCAACCTGACTTGCGACCGCATGTGGCTACTATTGTATGGAAAGCTTTCTACATGGCCCACCTCATAAGTAAGTGTATCTCATTCCAGGGACAAAGAGGTCATAAGATCCATGTATTCTACCCTTATAAGGGCAATTAGTGAGTACATCGCCCCTTTGGCATGTACCTCACAAAGCACATGCAGCACCTGGAGAGACCACAGAGGTTCCTCACCTGGAGAATCCACGGCCTCAAACACCTACCCTACACAGACTGGCTAAAAGCACTGTCCTTCTACTCAGTTTCATACAGAATCCTCACAGTTGACGTCTGTCTGGCTTACAAAGCAATCCAGACCCTGCCTTAATGGGACTGCCGCATATCCGGAAGTCAAGTTCCACTCAAAGAACCTGTAGGCGCAGCATCAACCTGGTCTATGATATCAATAGGATGTGTTGGCGTGACAGATATGTGTCCCACAGACTCCCCCATCTGCGGAATATACTCCCAATCCACGTCAAGCAGTGTACCTCGATAAGCCTTTTGAAGTGCACCCTGGATAACTGGATGGGAAACAGAAAATACACTCCTGGGATTCCACCTGTGTCCCTGCTGGACAGGGGCTCAGGGTGCTGACATGTCTAAACATGGACTACACCCTTGCTACTAGGGTTATAAGGGCCTCAGGCCTATAGCCTAGTAGCCTCCTATGAACCTATAAACAAATGTTTGTCAGCGGTTCACCACATTACTCTATACTTCTCTGCTACTGACATAACAGGAAATCACAGCACTACATAGAATATACCACACATAATATGGAAAACTCTGCTCAGTCCAATGCACTCTGTACCCACACTAGGATATGACTTCCAGTTAATAAGGATACCACACAACCAGGAGATCACCAGCCAGTATATCACTGAGGTGCTGGACTGTTTACACAGCTTCATCAGCCAATCGGCTGTAGCCATACCTCTCAACTGCCCAGATTTTATGCTCATAGTTTTGGTCTGTTCCTCATAAAATTTGTATTTTTCTGGTAAATCACTGGGATGATCTGAGGATTTATGTCAGTAAATAATGACATGCATTTCCGTTTCATACTTCATATCCTTCAGAAAATGTATGCTAAAACAAACACTATTACTCTAGCAACTAAGTTTATAAGAGCAATATTTAAAATATGTCCCTATGTGTGGCCCATTGTCCCCCCATTTTAACAAGCTTTGTCCAGATTTCTTGCACTAAGATATTAAGAGGTATGGTTGTAGCACACAAAACCCTGGACTGGGGTACAGCTATCATTGGAATGGACTCCCACTCTTACTATAGAAGGTCATACTGGGCATGCTCTTACACTTAGAGAATTACAGCCCACGTCTAAACCCACACCAAACTATACAACTGTATTATGCATATATGTCTTTGCATACAGACAGCTATGTACCGCTTAACTGTGTCTCCCCACCTCCATCATATAGGATCCATACATACATCATCCTTAGCTATCTGTAGGTGGCCCATATGTGATATATCTGCATCTGTTGAGTGTGATATATATACACACACACACACACATATATATATATATATATATATATATATATAGACAACATGTACAAATTTATCAATCATACAAAGGGGGAGACAGACAGACAGAGAGAGAGAGAGACCCTGAAAGGCATAGAGCGATGTCCTGCTGCAGACCATTGCACACCAGTTATAACTAGTGACACGTGCCAGTATGAAAGTGAGCTCCATTGTGTAATAGTAGTGAGGTAGTGGTTGTAATCTGACATCACCCGCCTTTATGTGCGTGTGTTTGTAGGTTAAAGTATTTTGAGGCCTTTCCCACCCAAGACACACTTCCCATTGCCCTACTTCACAAGGCCTGTTGATGTCACTCACCTTAGGAGTACCTTTGGACACTCGTCAGCCCTATAAGCTCCATGGTATGTGTGATCGCTATGTAGCACTATAATACAAATAACTAGAAAGGCAGGGGTTCTAATCTCAGCACTGGCAATTTTGTGTGTGTGTGTGTGTGTGTGTGTGTGTGTGTGTGTGTGTGTGTGTGTGTTTGTAGGTTAAAGTATTTTGAGGCCTTTCCTACTAAGTACACTTCCCACTGCCCTACTTTACGAGGCCTGCTGATGTTATTCACCTTAAAAGAACCTTTGGACACTTGTCAGCCCTATAAGCTCTGTGGTGTGTGCGATAACTGTGTAGCACTATAGTACATATAATTAGATCGGTAGTGGTTCTAATCTCAGCACTGGCAATTGTGTGAGTGTGTCTGTGTTTATAGGTTAAAGTTTTTTGAGGCCTTTCCCACCCAGTGCACTTCCCATTGCCCTACTTTACAAGGGCTATTGATGTCACTCATCTTAGAAGTACATCTGGACACTCTTCAGCCCTATAAGCTCTGTGGTACATGCAATAAATGCGCAGTACTATAGTACAAATAACTAGATAAATAGGGGGTCTAATCTCAGCACTGGCAATTGTGTGTGTGAGTGTGTGTATGTTTGTGTGTGTTTGTAGGTTAAAGTATTTTGAGGCCTTTCCCTCCCAAAATACACTTCCCACTGCCCTACTTTACTAGGTCTGCTGATGTCCTTTACCTTGGAAGTATCTTTGGACACCCATCAGGCCAATAAGATTCTGTGATGCGTGTGATAACTATGTAGCACAATACTACAAATAACTAGGTAGGTAGGGGTTCTAATCTCAGCACTGGCAACTGTGTGTGTGTTTGTGTGTGTGGGTGTTGGTTATACCATTTTGAGGCCTGTTTCACCCAGTACACTTCCCATTGCCCTACTTTACAAGGCCTGCTGTCATTCACCTTAGAAATACCTTCAGACACTCTTCAGCCCTATAAGCTCCGTAGCACATGCTATAACTGCATAGCACTATAGTACACATCCCTGTGTATGTGTTGGTTATACCATTTCGAGGCATGTTCCACCCAGTACACTTCCCCATTGCCCTACTTTACAAGGCCTGCTGATGTCATTCACCTTCAGACACTCTTCATCCCTATAAGCTCCACAGCGCATGTGATAACTACGTAGCATACAGTACATGTAACTAGATAGGTATGGGTTCTAATCTCAATACTGGCAACTATGATAGTGTGTGTGTGTGTGTGTGTGTGTGTGTGTGTGTGTGTGTGTGTGTGTGTGTGTGTGTGTGAGAGAGAGAGAGAGAGAACCATAACACCTGTGTCTGTCTGTATGTGTTGGTTATACCATTTATAGGCCTGTTCCACCCTGCCCCCCCACTGCATTACTTTACAGGGCCTGTTCATGTCATCAACCTTAGATTCACTGTTGGACACTTTAAAGGCATGTAAGCTCCGTGGCGCATGTGATAAGTGGACAGCACTACAGTACATACAAGTAGATAGGTAGGGGTTTGAATCTCAATACAGCCAACTACACTACTGTATATGTGTGTTTGTGTGTGAAGCATATCTCCTGTGGCTGTTGTCTGTGTTGGTTATACCATTTTAAGGCGTGTTGATCCCCACCCCATGGCATTAATTTAAAGAGCCTGTTGATGTCATCCACCTTACAAGCACCATGTTAAACTCTACAGGCCATACCAGTCATCTGTGCAGATGTATGCAGAATATCCAGATGCTTGCAACATATATGTGGTCAGTGTCTCCTAACAATGGGGTTGTATGAGAAATCATTGGCAAATACGTGGCAGTTGCCGTAGTTACAGACACGTAAGCTTCATCGTCATACCCATCTGAAACATCATGCTGATGCAAAGTCTGTTACCCTATCACATGTCCAGGTTTGTAAGAGCAATATGTGAGAATAGTCACTATTATGTGTGGTTTATCCCACCATCCATGAAGGCATTCCCAAGATTAATTGGTGTAAGAGGTTGTGAATTATGTCCCTGGCATATAATGTCTGTGGTGCATGCAATATGTACGTAGCAGTATAGTTCATACAAGTAGATAGGTAGGGGTTCTAATGCGACACTTGCCAACTGTGTGAGTGTATGTGTTTCTGTATGCCTATCCCCCTTGGCTGTCTTGCTTGTGTGTATGCGATGGGTATACCATTTTTATGCCTGTTCCACCCTAACTCACCCATTGCCAACCTAGTCATGACCCCCTACAGATGTCATCCACCTTACAAGCACAGTTACACATTTACTAACACAAAGGCATTGTGGCGCATGCAGTAGTCATGTCAGTCAGTATTGTACATAACTAAATAGGTAGGTCATCTAATCAGAAAAGGTCAACTTGGTGTGCATGCGTGTTTCAATGCTTGTCCCCATGCAGCAGTGCGTGTGTGTGTGTGTGTGTGTGTGTGTGTGTGTGCTTCAGATGGGTCTAACATGTTAAGGGCCTGTGAAACCCCCATTGGCAATCCTAACAGCTACTGCAATTGTGACCCACTTGAACAGTAGTGGCAGACACTGCAACACTACATTAGCTCTTTGGTGCTTGTGTTATGTATACACAGCAGTATCATTTGTACAACTAAGCAGGTAGAAGTTCTACTATCAACAAGGGCAGGTCATGAGAGTGAGTGTGTGTGTGTGTGTGTGTGTGTGTGTGTGTGTGTGTGTGTGTGTGTGTGTGTGTGTGTGTATATCCCCATGCAGCTAACTGTGTTATGGCCACCAGCATACCTCTCAACCCCTCACAGAAAGACATCTGATTAAAGACATATGAAAAAGTGGGGCAAGGAACCAACATTGATCACAACTATCACATATCACTTCGACATGCATGGAAAGTTGATTTCAGAACAGGTCGTGCATTTGAATGCACTTTCCAAAGGGTATGTGTTGTTACATGACAATATCCGTCAATAATCTGTATTGTTAGTCTGTCATAATTTCCCAACAGTTTGCCAGAAAACCACAATGTTATGACAGATGGAAAAAAATGTGTGTCAAACATCAGGACAATCTGCAGGCATATGCAGAGGTCCTAGGTATGGCCAGCATATGTACCACCCTACAGGTTGCAGTCCATGTTTGGCAAGGTGTGACCTGTGACAACTGAAACAATAAAGAGGTCCCGAGAGTGTAGGGAAACAAACATTTCATACAGTTGTCTACTGACTGCATAGAGCAGTTTTTGTACATCAGAAGCACCTTAATGTTATGAAAAATAGCGTAAGCTAAGGTAATGTCACACAAATAAGGTGTCATAGCAGCAAACCAAAGGAAGTCCTGTGTGTTGCACTTGCCGTGGGTATGGTATGGCCTGCCAGCTGTCACATTAATACAAGGCGTGTCCCAAAGTCCACATCTGACAAGGTGGTAAACACAATCTGTGTCGCCAATGTGTGTGCAATATGTAGACATGTGAAGGCCCTGTGATTACCAGCTGTCCCCAATAAGCTATATGTATACAGGCAAGAATGCTAACTGCCACCACCCACATACGTAGGTGCAGCCTATGGCTGTGTCAGCTGTAGGTATTGTGCAGTCTGTCATTGAGCCACAAAATCATGTTAACGCACTGCAAAGAGCCATACACTGGGTATGGAATGGCATCAAGGTCCTGGCTTCAAGTTGAATGCAGACAACAGTGTCAGCATGCCATACGGCAAGGACATGTCCCCAGTATTTCCCACATCAGCACCAACCCCATAAACACACAGACTGTGATGACAGACCTGGGTGCTCAGGATGGCAAGAATGTTGCATGCAGGCAACAAGTATTGGCAGTGGTCAGGAATTGCTTTATAGGATTATAGGAGGTTAACAGGCTAATGACACTGGAGCCATTACAAGCCTAGCCAATAGTTTATCCCCCAAAAGAAACCTCAGTCAACACCTGTCATCCCTGTCGATAAGAGACACAGGTGGAACCCCTAGGACAAATCTGTGGCTTCCCATCCACTTATCAAGGTGCTCTGTTTGATGTATGGGAAGTCTATTCCAGAGACAGGGCAGGCTCTGGGAAACAAACTTGTCCCACCAGCAGGTTATGCTAATGTCGCATATTAAGTTCAGGCCTTTTGAGCTGGTAGTGCATGAGGAGTTACACTTACAGATATGGAGCATCTCCAGTAGGGCAGGGTCTGAGATTGCCTTGTAGGTGAGACACAGATCACCCCTGAGCAATCTGTAAGATACCGAGTACAGTGATAGTGATTTGAGCCTGTCTGCATAGGACAGGTGTTGGAGGCCATGGATTCTCTTTGTGAGGTATTTCAGTGCTCTTTCCAGTTGGTGCAAATGTTTGGAGAGGTGCATCCCAAACTGGGCATTATACTCAATTATTGGTCTAATAAGGGAGGTGTACAGAGAGGTAATAACCTCCTTTTTCCTGGATGCAATCCCTTTACTGATGAGATGAACCAAGTAAAAGGATTTTCTGACCACTGCCGCTACATGATCAAATGTGAGGTTATCAACCAGAGTGCCCAGGTCTCTCACCACAGGTTGTGTGCTTAGAGGGTTACCATTGATGTGTAATCAGTAGGGGTCATGTTTTTGCCAAATGGTATGATGATACATTGTTTGGCATTTAGCTTGAGGCCATGACTTTGGCACCAGTCATTAGTTGCTGTGAGACCCTCTTGCAGTATGTTAACATCATTTGGGGAGTCAATGACAGCACCCTACTTACAGTAGTCGGCAAACCTGGTCAGCCACAGGGCTTTTGTCTTTGCCTGTACCTCCGAGAAATAGATGCCAAACAGGAGGGGTCCCAGGACAGATCTCTGGAGAACTCCACTACTGACAGGTCTGCTATCAGAGGTGGGTGTGCCTATTTTGACTTTGAGGGTCTTGTCAGTGAGCTAGTGGGCCACCCACCTGATGAGACAGGGATTTATGCCAAGTTGTGTTAGCTTTTCGATGATGCCCGAGTGAGGGATTGTGTCAAAGACCTTGGCCAACTTAAGGTAAGCTGTATGCACTGACTTTCCCTCAAACAAGGTCTTGGCGACAGTCTCAAAGAAGTCGACCAGGTTCAACAGGCAAGATCTGCCCTTGAATCCAAAATGGGTGGCCTCAAGTGCTTGGAGATTGCCTATGTCCTTGTTTATGAGATCCATAATAATGCGCTCCATGGCTTTACAGATCAAACTTGTCAAGCTAATGGGTCGATAGTTTCCAGGGTCAGTAGTGGCACCACCTTTGTGCAAGGGGGTGGCAATGGCGGTTCTCCATTCTGCTGGAATGAAGCCAGTACTTAGGCTGTGATTGAGTAGGCTGCTCAATGGCGAAGCCAGTTCTTGCTAGAGATGGTGCAGAATACATCCTGAGATACTATCAGGCCCCATGGAAGCTGTGTTTTTTGCTTTGGACAGGGCCTGTAACACTTGAGCTACAAAAATGTGAGGTGTGGGACAAGTATAGGGGATGTCAAAAGGGCTTTGGGGGGGACAGGGGGTGAAGTTTGCGCTGAACCTATCTGCTAGCAGGGTGGCTAAGTCAACGGGATCAGTGTATGTGATATTGTTAAGGACTAATTCAGAACAAACCTGACCTTTGCCAAAGAGGTTCCTGAAGTAACTGAGGAAGACTGTGTGTGGTTCACCACACAGGTAAAGGGACCTTATCCAGACAAAAGGTGGACATTACCTCTGAATAGTCCTCAGTCAGTGCAACAATACATTAGCAGCATGGCCGGTCTGCTTTGCACCTATGCAGACATTTGCAGAAAGTGTAAGGTCTGTGTTAACACCTACAAGGTCAGCCATGATCCTCAACACCTGTTCCACACAGACAGCCTGTAATCAGTATTGCCTCACTGGTTACTGATCAGGTTGTCCACAGGTGTCTGTGGCATGCCAAGATGGCAATGTTTTGCTCAGCCCTTCAACAGCTGCCCCATGTAAGAGAGTATAACCCTGTGCGCATTACCGGCACGAGAGGCCTGACTCACATATGAGATAGCAGAAACACATGCTGCAGAGTCAGGTTTGGCAACCAGAGGCTACTCTGTATCAGGACTACACTCCTCAAACATGTCAAACACAGTACCATGCATACCGTCATCAGCTGCATCAAGGTTGAGTGGATGGCAAATAAATACATCTGTCCCTGGGGTTCAACCTCTGTCATGCAATGGCAGGGGCAACAGGCGCTGACTGATGATTCTGTTGAGGATAAAGTAATGGCTAGGCTTGTGAGGGTCCCAGGGCCAGTACTCTAGTAACCGTCTCTGAATCTATGAACCTGTGGCCCTAGAGAACACCCAGGTGACATGTATGACAGCTAGCTAGCTGTGTCAAGGGGTATGCATGCAAGGTTACACTGTCTGCCCCCATAGTCGCTCACACACACTGTTGCACGCATATGCACCTAGGTAAACATGTACATATACAACTGTGCCTTGGCGATGAAAAGGTCATTGTGTTTCCACTCCGTCATACTTGACTTTGGTAATGTTAGTAGCTCCCCAGGCTGTACACACACAGACACCTAGAACAGAAACAGAATAAGATATGTCAGACAACAGTCAGTCAGCAATACTAATAGCAATAATGTATCATGGCAGAGAGGTATATACACTTTGATGTGTACTCATGACAATTGCCGGCAGACAGCACCTTACACAGCATAACATTACTACACTACACACTGGCATTACTTGTACTTTGCTCACCCTGTGCATCAGACACATAGCATGTCCCTGCATCAATGGTATGAATAGCAGGGATGTGGCACAAGTATCATCACATGCACAGGGGGTGGTGTGGGGCTGCCAAAGGCCTAAGCTGGGCCATACAGTTGACATCATGTGTATGTGTGTGTGTGTGTCTGGAGAGGTGATGTTCAACTGGGCCATGGAGAGGAGCTGTCTGTGTCTGGTGGTGACTTGCATGTGACAGTGATGTGTGAGTGTATGTATGCACACAGTTAAGCTATATGCTAGACCTACACGGGGGTATGTTAGACAGCCATGGACCATACATGGCAGGATGTACAGTTCACCATCTCCGGCCACAGACATGGGAACTGGTTTTGCCAGGAGAGTCACTGGCACCACCAGGCCCAAGGCCAGATGCGGTACTACTCCCTGATGGTGACTGGTGTCTGCTGGATCTGTGTCCCTCACAGGACCGGCCAGGACCATGTGCCCATGGCCTGCTAAGTTGTGGTGTGGACAGCACCCTCCCTTCGGTAGTGCTGGTGGTACTGCCAATATATGAGTGTGAATGTGCATGGCCACATGGCCTCTCAGCTGATGTTGCTGACCTACGTCCACATGTCTGATGCCCTATTCCCACCACATGCTCATGCACAGACATTGCACGGTTCAGCACTGACAATGTCTCACCCCACTGTCTATCCATAATATCGGAAAAATGATGTACAGCATCACCAGTGCCGTGGAGGTCATGAATGGCAGAAAGTGTTGCACCCATGACCCTGAGCATCTGTCTGGTGTACCATTCAGAACGTCCTTGTGCTTCCATGGTGGACCGAAACATGCGTCGGGTGACAACTGCTGTGATACCTCTGACAGGGGCTGGATGGGCAGCAGTCCTCCATCGAGCACCCCTGTCAATCTGCCTGTGTGGGACCTCGCCAGCTCTCTGGCTATGGCTAGTGTCAACAGTCACAGATGCCATAGTTGCCACACTAGCCTGTTTGATGCCACCATCCTTCGACTGTCCAATATCTGTGGGTGATGGGGACTGGGTATGTGTGGGCCTACTGACTGTGTGCGAGGACACTGTGGCTGGAAGTGGGATATCAACCAATGGTACAGATTCAGCCCCCAACAACCCCACCTGTGCCTCACTATGACCACCATCATTAGAGTTCAATGAGACATTGACATCAGGTTGTCAGGAGGAGAGACCCCAGCCTCCATGTTCACCTGTGAGGGGAAAACAACAAATGTAAATTACTACCTGCACTATAATGTTTGCTGATCATACACACACACACACACACACACACACACATATATATATATATATATATATATATATATATATATATATTTATTTATTTATTTATATATACAGGTGAGGTGGTGCAAAGGGCATTATACAGACCACACTTTCTGAATGATGATATGCACGACACACAATCAGACCACAACAGACACTGGGCACAAGCCCTCAACTACATGCAGTGCAGCTACATCCAGCTAATGTTACTATACACCTGTGGAATACATGCGGAGTGGGTGTATGTGATGCACCTTCACCTAACACACAGTGCACCCATGTACACAATACTAATGTACCTCTGTATAGTACAATAGCTACACCAATACAAGCGTACATGCCAATACGTTACAACACCTGCAAATAGGCTCTTGTGATGACCAATGCAATGCACAGCAGTTAACCCCACCACAAGTGAACATGCACATATTGCAATATGACTAAACATAACAGTTGTGTGAACGGAAAACTGGCTGTCCTTAACATGCCTAGGGTATTAGTCAGCCATAACAAGACAGTTTCACACTCACCGACTTCAGGTAGCTCTTTACCAGCCACACCAGAGGGACCTATATAGTTGTGGGGGAGAGTTATTGTCAGTGCACACACATGTGGCATTCGTACAGGATAATATGTGCATTTCTGAACATGTACACTATAAGCTGTGATACTACCCAATTTTCTGACATTACAATAGGTGTGCACTTGTGTGGATTACAAAACCCCACCCACAACTGCAGTTTGACCTGACATATGTGTCCAGATATGCAAAGGCTGCTACTATGAATGCTACAGTATTGACTTCCACTCGGGCCTTACCTGGATGCTCCTCAGCTGTTGACTCTGTGCCACCCACTTCCACAACATATGTTGAGATTGTTTCCTGAAATGCAGTGGCTGTAACAAGGTTTGCAAAGAATTCCTTCGTGGCTGTGAGTGGTGTTTGCATAGCAGGCCCTCCACCTGTGCCAGCACTGTCCCTGGCCTCAGCTGTAGCTCTTTGCTGTGTGTTGTGGATGAGGTCAGTGACACGGTGTCTGAGCTGTTTGTGGGTATGGTCGCGTTGGCCCACAATGTTGACAGTCACTACCACGTCCGCCCACAGGGCAGTGCATTCCTGTAGGTTTTGCCGGCTTCTCCCCAACAATACCCTGTGATGGAGTCTGAGTGCATCAATAATTGCCACAGTCTGGCTTCTGAGAAGGCCAATTGCCATCTGCGATACATCCCACCTGAAAGACATGAACAGGGGAACACATCGCAGGACCGCATACATTGGCCACCATTACGTACAGATCCTGTGCATCCCACTTGTGCTAGCACTATCCACCGCTAAAACCCACATCATATCTCTGTCATCTATCAGCACAGTATGTGTGTGGGTATTGTCAACATACTGGCATTACAACATGCGTTGCCTTCCTGATCCTGATGTTTCATGTTCCCCCAATCCTCCATTCATCATTCACATCAAATAGCACATGCAGCAGCTGGGGACATCATAGAGGTTCCCCACTAGGGAATACCAGGCCATCAAACATGTACCGTACACCTATAGGGTATAATGCCAACCCTCTACCCAGTGTCATATATAATCCTCAGGAGTGACCTCACTCTGGCATGCCAAGCAATCACAGAATCCACATTGCTGTGACTGCTGCACAAGTGCAAGTTATCCTCCACTCAATGCACATACACACACAACCTCTACCTGGTGAGTGACCTGGACTAGCTGTGTTGGGGGCTTGGATGTGTGTCCCACACAATCACCCTGTGGTGGAATGGGCACCCTGTCCACATCCGGCAGGGTAGCTACCTACAGCTTTGCAGGCGTAACTTGGTCAATTAGATGGTTAACAACACATACACCCTTGGGATACCACCTGTGTCCCTGTTGGATGGGGACATCAGCTGCTGTCTTGCATATACATGGGCTAACATGTGGCCTAGGGATATAGCTGCTCAGGACCCACAGCCTAGTAACCTCATATTGTACCAGGAATACCAAAAATGGCCTGACTGCTGTGATAGACTGTATTGTTGTGTGTCCACACACATCACTGCCATCGACTGCTGGGTGTCCCCTATGGGCAGCGTTACAGTACCATGTCATCCAGCCTACATCCCACAAATAGGCGAGTGCTACTACAGGTGTATGTGGACATTCCTGGAACATCTGAGCCACACAATAACTGAGAGCAGTGCATATGTGTTGTAGGGTGACCTCCTCATAGGTGTCTGACATCTGCAGTACCCAGATGTTTGCAGAATGTGTACATGTGCCTGATAGATGTAGAACCCCCCCCCCCCCCGCCAGACAAATGTGTATTTCTGGACACCAGTTGGACAATACGTGATGGTCCACACAGTTTGAGGAATGAGTCTGTGACATGCCAGACACCTGGGACACAGTAATGCTATCTGAATATCTGGTACTGTATCTATTCGCTTACATTGTTTGCTCAGTATGTACACACTGCTGCTGAGCCAGAGCCAGCATCCACCGGGTTATATTAGAACATCGAAAGTTCTAATATCGAACCCAATTCAGCAAACGCTGACAACAACGAACATTCAGAACAGCAAATATTTTCCTAGGGAAAAAAAATCACTGTTCCAAAACACATACACACAACACAAGCACACCAAATAAACAGCAATCCACACACATACACCTAAAATCTTACATCTGACCCTACACTAAACTGTACATACACCACTAATTGTCCACTCACCTTAACCTAAACCCTAACCCTAAGGTCCATAACTATCACACACTCACCTCACCCACACCCTACCCCTAACTCATCTACCCCACCCTAACCCTCACGTTCACACAATCACACACTTACATAACCTGCTCCCTAACCCTAACTCACCTAACCCTCATGTCCACACAATTGCACACTTATCTGAACCCAACCCGTAACATTCCACCACAGCACTGAAAATAGCGAAGCAACAGAAACGGACAACCAAATTCTTTCCCTGGGAAAAAATTTGGTTTTCTGCAACTTCGCTATTTTCAGCGTTCGCTGAATAGGGTTTAATATTAGAACATTCGAAATTCTGAAACTTCACTGTTCTAATATACACCCCATCCACCCACTACTAGTACCTATAACTTGCTGTCCTGCTGCAGGGGATCACCAGATATGCTAGCCATAGGTGTCAGGCAATCAGATACAGGTGTGGAGTACACACTCACCTAGCCAGGGTATGTCAGGAATGGTCAGGGAGACCTGGACAATCTGAAAAATAATCCTGTATGACCTTGGCAGACTGACAGGGGCTTAATGACAGTACATGATGTGATATGCCAGCTGATTCCACCAGAACGTACTGTCAGTGTGACGCCCCTGCACTGGCCCAGTAATCAGGGCGCCTCAATCCTCACCACTACCACCAGTGAGGGACGTACACAATGGGGACATGACAAGTACATGCACAGTAAAGTACAATTACCCTTCAGAACACACAGAGATCACAGTCAGTCTGGGGCTGGTTTCTCCCTCTCTCTCCAGATCTCCAATAACGCCCCCCCCCCTGGCACAGCTATACGGTTAACATCTCAGCAGAGCAGTCAAGCCAAAACATCCATCACCCTCTCTGTCCAACCAGTGCTTCGGGTCCCTGCCCAAGTAGCTGACACACACACTTTGAGATTTGGTCTTTGAAGCGCACACACACACACACACACACACACACACACACACACACACACACACACACACACACACACACACACACACACACACACACACACACACACACACACACGCACACACCCACACACACACTCTTGGAAAAGGCTGGCACAGGTTTACTAGCTATGGCCCCTTTTGCCCAGACTTTTAAGGTAGTTCTGACTGCCACAATCCAGCTTTTTACCAGCTACTGTAAGGCCCTTACCTAAGGGTGACGAATCCTACTGTGTGATGTGCCTATTGGCAAAATGGTAAGTGTGACCAAGGCTACTGGAGTGGGCTATACAGTGTCATCAAATAAATATACAAGTACTCTTAGAGCTTAGTTAGTTCTATACAGACCAGACACAATAACAAGGTTTAACTATATTTAATAATAACTAATAAAGAAATGACAATACTCAATCAATACAGTAACTACATAGTTCAGACTCACAGGGAATAATTTAAGACAAGATTGCAGGACAGTCTGAAATAAATACAGCAAATATCTAAAGTAATAGGTTCATATGTTTATGGGATGGTACTAGGCAATTGGCCCGGAGGCCCTTATAAGCCTAGCCATGATTTTCGCCCATGTTCCTTCAAAGTCAGCACCTGTTTTCCCTGTCCAGCAGGGACACAGGTGGGATCTCAGGGGTGTATTTTCTATTTCCCATGCAGTTGTCCAGGTTGCTCTTAAACAGGGCTAGAGAGATACTCTGCTTGACATGGAGTGGGAGTCTATTTCACAGATGGTGGAGTCTTTGGGACACAAATCTATCCCACCAACAAATACTATTCATGTCACAGACCAGGTTAAGGCCTTGTATGCGGGTTGCGCAAGTGGGGTTTGTCTTACAGATATGCAGCAACTCCATCAAGGCTGGGTCAGAAATGGCCTTGTATGCCAGACACAGCTCAACTATGATCAGTTTGTATGAGACCGAGTAGAGGGACAGGGCTTTTAGCCTATCTGTATAGGATAGGTGTTTGAGACCCTGGATTTTCCTGGTCAGGAACTTTTGTGGTCTCTGCAACTGCTACATGTGCTTGGCAAGGTACATGCCAAAGGAGACATTGTACTCAATAATGGGTCTGATAAGGGAAGAGTACAGGGATGTTATGACCTCCTTGTTCCTGGATGACGTACCATTATTTATGAGGTTGGCCATGTAGAAAGCCTTCTGTACAACAGAGGCAAAGCAGTAGTCAACTGTCAGGTTGCTAACAACCTGGTTGCCCAAGTCCCTCATGACTGAATGCATGATTAGTACATTGTTATTACTGTCATAAGCAGTGTGAATGACATTTTCCCCGAAGAGGATAATGATGCATTTCTTGGCATTCAGTTTGAGGCAATGCTTCTGCCACCAGTCATTAGTTTGAGTAAGGGCCTCTTGGAGGAAGTCCACATTACTATGGTACTACAGTCATCTGCAAACTTGTACAGCCACAGACCACTGGTTTTGGCTTGCACCTCTGAAACGTATATCCCAAACAGTAGAGGCTGCAAGACCAATCCTCGGGGTACACTGCTTGTTATGGGTCTACTACTAGAGGTGGCTTCCCCTACTTGACCGCGTGGGTTCTATCAGTGAGTCAGTTAGCTGCCCATCTGGTAACATACAGGTTGATGCCTAGCTGGGAAGGTTTATGTATTATGGCTGAGTGGGGAATAGTGTCTTCCCCTCATCCATGGCTTTGGTGACTGTTTTGAAGAAGTCAACCAAGTTTAACAAGCCTGATCTCCCTTTGATAATACCAAACTGTGTGGGGTCAAGTGTTTGGAGGTTGCCGATGTCCCTGTTTATAAAATCCATGATAATGCATTCCATGGCCTTGCCCATCAGGCTAGTTAGGGTGATGGGCCTATAACTGCCTGGGTCAGTGGATGCTTCACCTTTGTGTAGAGGGATGACAGTGGCCATCATCCATTCAGCTGAGATGAAGCTGCTGCTCAGGGTTTGGTTGAATAGGGTGTCAAATGGAGCTGAGAGCTCATGCCTGAGTTCAGGGATGATACAGCCAGGGGTGTTATCAGGTCTCATGGAGACTTTATTTTTTGCCATTGAGAGGGCATTAAGAACTTGCTCCATGATGATGAGGGGGGGGGGGCAGGTGCTGGGGATGTCCTGGTTTAATGATGGTAGGGACTGGGGGGTGATTTTCACTGAATCTGTCTCCCAGCAGGTTGGCTATATATTCTATTATAGAGTTTGTTTATTGCTGCTGTCCACCAGACAGGTTTACTCTTCCTTGAGGGAGATGATTTGGTCCTGTCAGGTATTGCTGAGTCCAGGCAGCTATGTAGGTGCTCATATAGTTTTTTGGTGTAGGTTTGGACATTACTGCTAGTTCCAACTGAAGGGACGGTGGCTGTGAAGCTGCTTATACCTGCTCTGAGGTGATGATAGTCAGCTTTGGAAAAGTATTTTCATTTGACTCTGATGGGGGGGGGGGCAAGGAAGATGGTGACTTCAAAAGTGATCACTTTAAGGTCAGATCTTAACAACGAGGATGACACTGTAGAAGTGCTATAGTGGCTACTCATGTTGGTTAGGACCAGGTACAGGATATTTTCACTTGTCATAGGGGTGTCAACCAGCTGATCCAATGCATTGGCATTAACAAGGCCGAGGAATCTCTGTGCACTTATGTTTGGGTAGAATAGGTCTTGCACTCTGTGGTTGGGTAGTTAAAGTCACCCAGGATCAGGGTAGAGGGTTGAACCCTGATGGATTTAAGTAAGTCCATACAGGTGGAGTGGGTGTCCTGAGTCATGGTTGGAGGTCTGTAGCTAGCTATGATTTGAATAGGTGTTTTGTCAACAACTAGCTGCACTTGAAATGTCTTGTCTTTGTCATACCGTTTGACCAGCCTGGAGGTGTGTATGTATATGCCAAATATTGAAACTCCACCTCCTTTGGCTTTGTAGCCCTCTGTTTGGGGTCTGAACGTATGGTAGGATGAGTATCCCAGCAAGTTTAGGGTGCTCTCCACAGCTTTGAACCAGGTTTCAGTGACTGCACATATGTCAGCATCCTCTACGGCAAGGAATGCTTGCAATGACTGTAGTTTCATGCTAAGACTCCTAGCATTTAGCAGCATAACCTTTAAATTTCGTTTATAATAAGCTTTCATGCTAGTAATTGTGTGCTCAAGACTTTGCCTAAAAAAAACACTATTGGAGAGACAAGTGCCTTTGAGAGATGCCTAAAGCCCAAGGGAGTCAGATGAAGGCCATCTCTGGCAAAGTATTGTGGTCTGTCAATCATGCACTGGCTTGTGACTGAGACAGCAAGGATTCTAGGTTCTTAATCTGACTGTACCTCTCACATACTGTGTTCCTAGATGGTAGTAGTACAGGGTTGTCTGTTTACATAGGGCAGCTGCTACACTGTCTCAGGATGCCCATATCAACCAGACTAGGAGGTGAAAGCACAGCAAATTGTCCTTCCATGGTTATCAGAATCTGTGGAAGAGAGGTCAGGTCACATTACTAGAGGAGTTTAAGACAGTGCCCAGCTTGCAGTCATTTGCAAACCTAGTCAGCCACAGACCACTGGTTTTGGCTCGCACCTCTGAAAAGTATATCCCAAACAGTAGAGGCCCCAAGACCGATCCTTGGGGTACACCGCTTGTTACGGGTATACTACTAGAGGTGGCTTCCCCTACTTTGACTTAGTGGGTTCTATCAGTGAGCCAGTTAGCTACCCATCTGGTAACATACAGGTTGATGCCTAGCTGGGAAGGTTTATGTATTATGGCTGAGTGGGGAATAGCGTCAAAGGCTTTGGCTAGGTCAAGGTAGGCAGTGTGCACTGCCTTCCCCTCATCCATGGCTTTGGTGACTGTTTCGAAGAAGTCAAACAAGTTTAAAAGGCCTGATCTCCCTTTAATAATAACAAACTTGGTGGGGTCAAGCATTTGGAGGTTGCCGATGTCCCTGTTTATAAGGCCCATGATAATGCGTTCCATGGCTTTGCCCATCAGACTAGTTAGGGTGATGGGCCTATAACCACCTGGGTCAGTGGATGCTCCATCTCTGTGTAGAGGGATGACAATGGCTATCCTCCATTCAGCTGGGATGAATCTGGTGCTCAGGCTTTGGTTGAATAAAGTGCCTAATGGAGATGATGAGCTCATGCCTGAGTTCATGTATGATACAGCCAGGGATGCTATCAGGTCCCATGGAGACTTTATTTTTTGCTTTTGAGAGGGCATTAAGGACTTGCTCCATGATGATGGGGGGAGGGGGGCAGGTGCTGCGGATGTCCTGGTTTACTGATGGTAGGGACTGGGGGTGATTTTCACTGAACCTGTCTCCCAGCAGGTTGGCTATATATATGGTGTATGTGTATGTGGTGTTACTGACCACCAGTTCAGAGCAGATTTGGGTGCTGCCTCTGCGACTGTGGACATATGTGAAGAAGGCCTTGTGATTGTCCTTGGTGGATATGGCCAATATGGATTCAAAGTTAGACTTAGAGTAATTCACCAGTGACCTTATTTGCTTGTTCAGACAAAGGAGAGATTGCTTCCAACTTGGCACCTGCTCCTTCTTGGCCCTGGACAGCAAATATTTCCTTCTGTTATAGAGTTTGTTTATTGCTGCTGTCCACCAGACAGGTTTACTCTTCCTTGAGGGAGATGATTTGGTCCTATCAGGTATTGCTGAGTCCAGGCAGCTATGTAGGTGCTCATATAGTTTTTTGGTGTAGGTCTGGACATTACTGCTAGTTCCAACTGGAGGGAAGGTGGCTGTGAAGCTGCTTATACCTGCTCTGAGGAGATTGTAGTCAGCTTTGGAAAAGTGTTTTCGTTTGACTCTGATGGGGGGGGGGGGCAGGGGAGACAGTGACTTCAAAAGTGATGGATGACACTGTAGGAATGCTACAGTGGCTACTCATGTTGGTTAGGACCAGGTACAGGTTATTTTCACCTGTCGTAGGGGTGTTTACCAGCTGATCCAATGCACTGGCATTGACAAGGCCGAGGGATCTCTGTGCGTTCATGTTTGGGTAGAACAGGTCTTGCACTCTATGGTTGGGTAGTTAAAGTCACCCAGGATCAGTGTAGAGGGTTGAATCTTGATGGATTCAATTAAGTCCATATAGGTGGAGTGGGTGTCCTGAGTCATGGTTGGAGGTCTGTAGCTAGCTATGATTTGAATAGGTGTTTTTTCAACAGTTAGCTGCACTTGGAGTGTCTCCTGTGTGTCATACGGTTTGACCAGCCTGGAGGTGTGTATGTCTATGACAAATATTGAAACTCCACCTCCTTTGGCTTTGTAGCCCTCCGTTAGGGGTCTGAAAGTGTGGTAAGATGAGTATCCCAGCAAGGTTAGGGTGCTCTCCATAGCTTTGAACCAGGTTTCAGTGACTGCACAAATGTCAGCATCCTCCAGGGCAAGGAATGCTTGCAATGACTGCAGTTTCATGCTAAGACTCCTAGCATTTAGCAGCATGACCTTTAAATTGTGTTTATAATAAGCTTTCATGTTGGCAATTTTGTGCTCAAGACTTTGCCTAAAAAATGCACTATGGGAGAGGCAAGTGCCTATGATAAAAGCCTAAAGCCCACGGGAGACAGATGAAGGCCATCTCTGGCAAAACATTGTGGTCTGTCAATCATGCACTGGCTTGTGACTGAGACAGTAAGAATTCTAGGTTCTTAATCTGATTGCACCTCTCACATACTGTGTTCCTAGATGTTAGTAGTACAGGGTTGTTTGTGTACATAAGGCATTTGCTACACTGTCTCAGGATATCAACCAAACTAGCAGGAGAAAGCACAGGAAATTGTCCTTCCATGGTTATCAGAATCTGTGGAAGAGGTGTCAGGGATAGTAGAGTAGGTTCTACCTGAGGATAGTACTATAGGTGTAAGTATGGCTGGATAAAAATCAATACAGTAGCTGCAGCTGAGGGTCTCACTCACACAGGAGGACTGGTAATGGAAAATAATGCAACTGAGATACCTCACAAAGGGTTAAAACAGCATACAAGCACAAACCCATGCACATGCTGGGTTTAAATACCACAACAACTAGGGTAAAAATGGGAAACTGGGACTGACCAATCAACCCTTGTCCCTGAGCTCTTAGCTCAAGGCCCTATTCCAGACCAGTGCCAACCAGTTCACTTACTCCCAAGTAAGTGCAGGCAGGGCCTGGCCAACACAAGATGGTGTAGCAGTTAACACAGGAATCACACAAACAGATGTGAATGCAGCAAAACCTGTAACCAAACTATGCTTAAGATATTTAAAGTGTGTTTAGGTCAATTTAACACAGGTGAACAGATACACACTTAAATATAATAGTATCAAACAAGAGCAAACAGATTTAAACAGATTAACCAATTAAACATTACTAAAGCTCAAAACTGAGCCCTATTCCAGCAGTCTTCATTCACACAACTTCTAACTGCACACTCCTGCCACTAGGGTGCAGAGGAACCCTCTCCAAAAATGATGGCCTGGATTAGTGCTCAAGTTATACAAACAAAGGTAGATTCAGCAGGTCAGGATCTAGTCTATGCTACAGCAAACAAGGCATACCAATGTCAGAAATAAACAGTTCAAATAAGCAGTCACAATAAGCCTTTAACCAGCAATTTCTAGTTCACAAGGTCATAATCTACCCTCTCCTCCCACAACAGTGCAGATCACAGACCTTCTTAATATAAAATAACTGGCCTGAAGCCCAAGTGCTTAAACCAGAACTAAGGCAATATCAGAATAACAGACACTAAGCCTTCAACCAGCAACTCCCAACTTAAAAGGATGTAAGCTACCTCTCCTGCCACAAGAGTGCAGCCCACAAACCTTCTTAATGTAAAACAACTGGCCTGAAGCTCATATGCTTAAACCAAAAGGCTTTGAATAACAGTTACAATTAAATCAGGCTACTAACAAGCAGTAATAAATGCAGCAGAATAAGTGCAATTGAGTCATTTTAAGTACAGGGAGCAAACGGAAATTAAAGTAATAAAGTAGGAAAAAACACAAATACCGTAAAATGTTTTTTGTTTTTAGGTTAAGTGGGAAGGGATGAAACATGATAATTTCAGGTTGAGAAACTAAGGGGGGGGGGGCTTCCAAACGATCTATGTCTACTCAGTAGTATACGCTGATGAGATGGGACTGGGAGAATTGTCCAAAATGAGATTTATAGTAGGGGTGGGCAACTCAAAAGCCAACAAATATAATAACACAAGGGGAACTCTTAAAACTCCAACAGAACAGAAAACTTAAAACAAATGTAATACAAGAATAAGATACAAAATATAAGTGATCAAAGCTTAAATAAAGAGCTTCAAATCAACATTAAATGCAGAGATGACTGATACCCAGAGCAATGCAGACCACTGTGTCACTACTAGACAGAGGCACAGTATTCTAAATCTATACTGTACACTTTTGTACCATTACATGGGGTGGCGAAAGCCACATCACTATGGCTAGGCTTATAAATGCCCCAGGGCAGATAGCCTAGTACCAAACTATGAAACTATGAAATAAACACTTCAGCTAACTACAAATGTTTCTAAATAAAAGAGCAATGCTGTCTCTCAGCTCCTCACACTAATTAACTGATGTTATTCACAGTTTGCAAAGGAATTCTTTGTTAACTTTTTTAAATGACCCTAGCAAGAACTCTTAAAACTCCAACAGAACATAATACTTAAAACAAAACAAATGTAATACTAGAATAAAATACAAAATAGAAGAGATCAAAGCTTAACTAAACAGCTTCAAATTAACATTAAATGCAGAGATGGCTGATACTCAGAGCAATGCAGAACACACAAACACTTCAGCTAACTACAGATATTTCAACAAAAGAGCAATGCTGTCTCTCAGCTCCTCAGACTAATTAACTAATACTGTTCACAGTTTGCAAAGGAATTCTTCGGTAACTTTTTAAACTGACCCTAGCCAAGAACTCTTAACTCCAACAGAACAGAATACTTAAAACAAAACAAATGTAATGTTAGAATACGATACAAAATAGAAGTCATCAAAGCTTAAAGAGCTTCAAATCAAAACTGCATGCAGAGATGAGTGATACTCAGAACAATGCAGACCACACAAACATCAGAAAGATATACCATATTACCAGCTATATGTAAACAATTTTATATTTGCCTAGTTCCTTACTATTAGCATGGCAAATGCAGATGAGTGGATGTTGTCAGCTACAAAGACACATACAACATGAAAAGGTCTTTCTTTCTGACAGGTCTGAAAGTAATAGTCTACATTAATGCTGGCTTAGTTCAGATTACATCAGTGTTTGCCAGCTGCCTTCATTTCACAGGCTAACAGCAACTAACATACTTCTCTGTATCAGACGTACATATCTGTCTGATGTTTGTGCAGAACTGGAAGTCATAACACAGTTAAACACTTCTATATTTTCAACCTAGTAATTATTTATGTTTCAAGAGAATACAAAAATCTGTAGCTGTAGACATTTATGTCTGCTTGCTGCACTGAAACTGAGATAACACATTCATAAAACAAGTTCAGCTTATTTACTTGAGGCTTTGCAACTTATGTCTGTATGTTTGAGGCTTCCAGCTTCTACTATTAATACATACATTTGCACAGGTAATATTTGATGTATATTTCTGTTCTTTGGCAGTATGGCACACTGTGTTTAAACTCTTGAAGCTCAGTCATACCTCTCAACCTGTCAGAGCAAGACATCTGGACAAAGGCCCAAAAATAGTGACACTTTATAATTATTGCTCTAACACACTTAGCTGATAGAATACCAGGTTTTGCATTCGCAGGAATACTCTGAAGGATATGAAATTCAAATGTGTGCTATTATTTTATGACTTCAGTCTTTAATGATTTGGCAGTGATTTGCCAGACAAAACACAAATGTATGAGAAAATGACTACAAATATGAGACAAACACGTGGTCAGTCTACAAAACTCTGGACAGTTGAGAGGTATGTGACTTGACCATTGCTGGGGTGACTTGGGAGCCAGAGCAGTGATCTATGTCACTACAGACAGAGCCATCAGGGATGGCCGTAGTTGCTGGACAGCAGACTAACAGCAACATGTCAGTCCAGGAAGTCTTGTTGAGAACTACTGTTTAAATTCCTATTTCCCATGAATGCATCCCCCCATCTGCATTCCATTACATGTTTAATTGCATGACTGTTATAGTGCTGCACTCCTTTGCCAGAAGAAATCCACAAGTACTGTTGTCAAGATTCGTAGTCTGTCTTCCTGAAAAAAAGTGTCAGACCTGTTTAGCATATACAGCAGCTTGCCTTTTGTAGGTAATGCTCATGAGCAGGTGATCGCCTGTGCACCAATCTGTGTCTCCCACTTGCTAATTGCATCTAGAACAGCTGTGTTGCCTTTCCATTAGCCAATGGCATGGCAATACAGTGCTATAATTAAGTCCTTCATGTGGGCCTTGCCCCTTTTCCTGGCCCGTGAGGAGGACATTATGGAGGCGTGGGAGCTTCAGCATCACAGAGGGTAGGTGGAAATACTGTCCACTGTTTGGATTGATGTGTTATGTCCACAGTTTTGCATGCTACGTCTGCATACCTGTCAACCTCTTAGCACAAGAAATCTTGACAAAGCCCAACAAAATGGGGGGGGGGGGGTCGAAGAAAGTACAGTTTTGTACCTACCATAAATGTAGATGTACGAGTGCTCATACAGCTGCAGTCATAACAGATGGGTTATCCTGCCGTCAGGCGGGTCCTCGGTCGGCTGAATTCCAAAGTCTAGGTCCGACATCGGTTGTCATCGCCTCCTCCCTGACGTCAGTGCGGCAGGGGTATAAAAGAGGCAGCCAACGCCATTTTCTTCAGTTTTTTCTTGCCCCAGATGTCAGGTGCCCTCAGAAGGAAGGCAAACATAATGTTATGCAAAGATGCAATGTTGATAAATCAAAAACAGTAGTTGCAAGCAAATACACCATAAAAGAATACCCCAAAAAGGTTATATGAAAAGTGTTTGTCATAAGGCCTGTCCTAAGAGGGGATGGAGGGAGGGAAACCTGGACTGCAGCTGTATGAGCACTCAAACATCTACATTTATGGTAGGTACAAAACTGTACTATGTTCATCGTGCATACAGCTGCAGTCATAACAGATGGGTAGAATCCCAAAGCTAAGTAAGGGTGGTAGGCACTAAGTGGAACTAGGAGGGGCTAGGATGCCCTGCAGGACTGCTGTGGCAAAGCCCGCTCTAGATTTTGAGTATAGTGGGAGGAGACAATGCTTGGAGAAAGTGTGCACTGAACTCCAGGTGGCTGCTTCCAAAATGTCCTTGGTAGGGACCCCCCTGAGGAAGGCTGCAGAGGTAGCTGTGGCTCTGGTGGAGTGGGATTTGATACATGCAGGCACAGTTTTTCCATGAAATGAGTAACAAAAGCGTATGCAGTGGGCTATCCATTTTGAAATTGTCTGTTTGGAAATAGCCTTTCCCTGAGCACCTGCAGCATAGGACACAAAGAGTTGCTCAGATTTCTTGAATGGCTTTGTCCTGTCCAAATAGTAACAAAGTTGTCTGTGAATGTCCAAGGAATGTAGTAGTCTTTCCCCTTTGTTTTGTGGATTAGGATAAAAGATAGGTAAGTGGATAGTCTGAGTCAAAGCTACACTGGATAGTACCTTTGGCATAAAGGTAGGGTTGTTTCGTAAGAAAACTCTGTCCTGATGGAAAATGATGAATGGTTGCACGGCCATGAGGGCCTGTAGCTCCGAAACCCTGCGTGCTGTGGTGATAGCCAGAAGAAAGGCTGTTTTCCATGACAAGTACTGTAACTCTGTTGAAGAAGCTGGCTCGAAGGGAGGAAGGGTCAGCTTTTCCAATACGAAGTTGAGGTCCCAAGCAGGGACTGGTGGTTTCCTTGGGGGTTTTATATTCTTTGCCCCTCTGAGGAACTGCCTTAAGAGAGGATGAGAGAATAAAGGAGGATCTGTGTTGTATTGTGCAGAAATGGCTGAAGCATGGATCTTGATGGAGGAGAAGGAAAGTCCATTGTTTAACATCTCAGCTAGGTACTGTAAAATTTGAGGTATATTTATTGCCCAAGGATTCTGCCCCTTTTCTTGATTCCAGGCACAAAATCATTTCCATTTGGTGGAGTAGGCCTTTCTAGTAGAAGGTCTTCTGGCCTCCAAGATGACATCCTGCACCTCCTTGGAGAGGAGAAACTGTTGGGAAATCAAGGAGTTCTCCATGCAGCTAGATTTAGAGTTTGGAGATGGCTGTGAAGGGTTTTGTAGTTGTGCTGGGACAACAGAAGAGGGACTAGAGGTAGGATCCATGGTGGGGAATGTGTCAGGCCCTTCAGGAGCAGATACCAGTGTTGTCTTGGCCAGTCTGGAGCAATGAGAATCCTTTTCGGCCTCTCTGCTCTGGCTTTTAATAGAACTTTGGGCAGCAGAGGAAGAGGCGGGAAGGCATAGACTGTCAATGTTGCCCAATTGAAGGAAAGTGTGTCCACTTTCCAGGCCTGTGGATGATAGGTCCTTGAACAAAATTTTTTCAACTGGCAATTTCTGTGGGTAGCAAAGAGATCTATGTCTGGCTGTCCCCATGCCTGAGTTATCTTTGTGAAAACTTGAGGATGCAACTTCCATTCATGTGGATCTGTCATATTTCTGCTTAGGTTGTCTGCCAGTGTTTTTTCCTTCCCTGGCAGGAATTGTGCCTGTAGCTGAATTTGCAAATCCAGTACTGTGTTCCATAGGGTCATGGCTTACCTGCACAGTGGGTATGAATGAGTTCCCCCCTGTTTGTTTATGTACCACATCACTGTGGTGTTGTCTGCCCTTATCAATAGCTGGCCTGGATGCAGTAGGTCTTTGAAGGTCATAATAGCCTTTTGCACGGCTAGCATTTCCTTTTGGTTGATGTGAAGGTGCTTCTCTTTTCGGGTCCATTTTCCCTGAATGCACTGATCTGTCATGTGTGCTCCCCAGGCATAGTCTGAGGCGTCTGTTGTGATGATTTGAGTTGCTTGAGGTACACAGAAAGGAAGACCTGTGTTTCTTTGGCAAGCTTGAGTCCACCACAAAAATTCCTTTTGAAGGCATGGAATGAGTGGTATAATTGCTTCCAAGCTGTGGCTGTGTTGAGACCATAAGTTTTTTAGGTACCACTGAAGTTTCCTCATATGCAGCTTTGCACATGGGATTAGTAGGATGCAAGATGCCATGAATCCCAGAGCCTGCAGAACTTTCCTTGCAGTTAGCCTGGTATAAGTTGCCATTTTTCTGAAGTATTGAGACAGTTGCCCTTGCTTGTCTGGCATGAGGTAGGCCATCTGGGTGGTTGTATCCAAGCTGGCACCCAGGAAAATTATTTGTTGAGAGGGTATTAGTTTTGATTTCTGTGTATCTCAGGAAGTTCAACTGTTTTATTACAAACGCCAGGTGCTGCAGTAATATGTCCTTGCTGTCCGCTTGGATCAGGCAGTCGTCCAGATATGGGTAGATTTGTATCCCTTGTAGTCTGCAGAAGGCGATTACTGATGCCAGGCATTTCGTAAACACTCTGAGCGCAGTAGATAAGCCAAAGGGTAATGCAGAGAATTGGTAATGGGTTGAACCTGCAAGAAATCTGAGGTATCTTCTGCAATCTTGTCTGATAGGGACATGCAGGTATGCCTCCTTGAGGTCCAATGTTACCAGTCAAGGCTCCTTGCCCAGCATGGGAAGAAGCTGCTGTAATGTGAGCATCTTGAATTTTGGCACCTGTAGATATGTGTTTAGGATGGATAGGTCTAAGACAGGTCTCCAATCTTTGTCTTTCCTTGGTACCAGGAATAGTCTGGAATAAAACCCTTGACCTTGTTCTTTTGCAGGTACCTCTTGAATTGCTTTCATGTCCATGAGAGCTGAAATTTGTTTTTGTGCCTCTGCCCTTCGATTTTGTGGCAGGTTTGGCATGCCTCTCATTTTTGGAAGGGTGTGAAAGTGAAACCTGTAGCCTCTGTCTATAATGTCCAGAATCCATTTGTCTTTTGTAACAATATGCCAATTTTTTGAGAATAATGTCAGTTTTCCGCCCAAAGGTGCTGCCATTAAAGCTTTGCTTGGCAGGTGTAGGGGGAAGTCATTGTGTCTGTTTTCTAAAAGACTGTGATCTATCTTCTCCACCTCTTGGGGTTGGTGCTTGCCACTGTCTGGCTCTGAAAGATCCTTGAGGTTGCCCTCTACCCTTGGGCGACTGTATCTGCCCCTTTGAGGTCTGTCCGTGGCTGGAAAGGACCAATTTTTGAAGGCCAGTTTCTGCTGAAACGTGGAGGCTGTACCTGCAGGAAATCTTTCACTGTTTGCATTGATTTCGCTTTTTCCTCCATTTTCTTTAGCATCTCCTCAGCTTTAACACCAAACAATACATCTTTTTGAAGAGGTGCATCTAATAATTTAGCTTTGACATGATCTGGTAAGGTTTTCTCTTTGAGCCAAGCATGCCTGCGTATAACAGACCCCGTAACAGCAGACCTACACGAGGCCTCTAAAGCATCAAAACCACACTGCAAGGTAGGTTTACTCACTTGCTCTGCACCATGCAACAAATCCTGCAACTCTTTTAAATCTGGTTGTTCTGGTTGTGTCATCTTGCTTTTCAGCCGAGATATCAAAAACTGTTGATACTTTAACATATGGAACTGACAGTTTAATGCCCTCATGGTTAAAGTAGCCGAGGTGTACACCTTTCCCCCCCCCCACCTTTCTAAAGCTCTGGAATCTCTCTCTGAAGGTAATGGGTTTTTAGCAGTAGAGGCCTTAATTCCCTTGGGACCCTGTGAAATTGTTTCTGGGTCAGCAGTATGGCTTTTATATAGGAACTGGTGAGAATCAGGAACCCGGTAATATCCGTCTGGTTTAACAGGAGCTGGAGGCAAAGAATCTGCATTAAGGCTGGCTTCTGTGTACACATCATCCAATATATCTAAAACAGGAGGGATAGCCAGAGGCCTATGCTGGGGGAGCAGAAGAAATTCCCTGAGCCTTTTCTTGGAATCTGAGTAATCTTGGCCTTCCCAGTGAAAGTGTTCCCTCAATGTATGCAGGGTTTCCCCAAAAGAGAAGTCCTCAGGGGGAGACTGGGAATAGACTCCTCTGCATCAGAGTCTTCGAATGGAGAATAGGCATAATCCTGGTCCTCAGATAGTTCTGAGGTAATAGAAGCTTAATCTGAGGAAGGGTAGTCTTCCTCTAATCTGGGCCTTTTGTCAGAGGGGGGTTGAGAACCCCTGATAAGAGTAATCAAATCCTCAGCCATTTTAAGCATCTGTTTTTTAGGCATGGTGCCTTGAGAGGGGGTCTGAGGAACCTGTTTTTTGGTTTTCATGGCTGCTTTAGATTTAGTGAAGGCTTTAATAGAGAAGGAGGAAGGCCTGAAGACCCCTTGAGAAATGGCAGGCCCGTCTAAATTCTGAGTTTACCCACCAGGAGTGGTGTCGGGATCTGTAGTAGGAATGGGGGCTGAGGAGCCTGCGACCTCAGTTACTGAAGACACCGGTAATGCATTGCCATCGGTACTCAGGGGCTGCATAGGCGCCTCGCTGAGTACCGAAGAACCGGTAGTTGGCCTTAGCGTGGTTTCAGTAGGTGGTGCGGACCTCGTATGTCGGTCCTTATCTTTGCGTTTTTTGCTCAAAACTGGAGTCGGAGTATCCAACGACATAATATAATTAAATTTTTTGCCAAAAAAGTGAAGGGCGAACTCCACCTGATGCTTAACAGTGCGCTTATTGAATCTAGCACAAAAACGGCAGGCCGAGACGTCGTGGTCTGGGCCTAAGCAAGGTATACAGAAAGAGTGGAAATCCTTATGCGATATTTGCTTCCCACATGAAATGCAATTATTAACTTTGTCTGACATCGGTCTGAGGCAAGGAAAGTTTCCCCAATGGGGTACTTAGCTTTCAAGAAGACTTCGGCTGAAATACTTTCGTAAATCTCAGGAGCTGGCCGACCGGCACTTGCAAGCTGCTTCTGCTTCCGGCACCGCGCGGCAAGAAAGACTGAAGAAAATGGCGTCGGCTGCCTCTTTTATATCCCTGCCGCACTGACGTCAGGGAGGAGGCGATGACAACCGACGCCGGACCTAGACTTTGGAATTCGGCCGACCGAGGACCCGCCTGATGGCAGGATAACCCATCTGTTATGACTGCAGCTGTATGCACGATGAACATCCAGAAATAGGGATAGATTTTAAGTATTGCTGTTATAAACTTAGAAAATTGCTACAGTAACAGGGTTTGTTTTGACATACATTTTCTGGAGGATTTGAAGTCTGAAATTGAAATGTATATCATTATTTAGTGATTTCATTCCTCATATCATCTCAGTGATTTGCCACAAAACCACCCAATTTTATGAGGAACAGGCCAAAAAAAAATGAGGCAAAAATCTGGACATTCTGTGGAAATCTGTACAGCTGAGAGGTATGTATGTCTGGCCATTAACAGACTTTCAGATTCTGTAACAGTGTACTGTGTAAATGTGTGTTGGGCTGAGTAAGGCAGATGCGAGTGTCATAGTTCCTTTTCTGACTGTGCATGCTGCTACAGTTCATGCTGGTCTATCACCTGTGTATGCTTGTAGGGGCAGACTGAGACATGCCCTTTAAAGCATCAACATTCCAAGCACACTGTAATTTGGGCAAGTATATATAGGAGTAGTGTGACTGGAAATCAGAATATGTTTATAAAAACAGTTGTTATACTCCAGAGGTCAGTTGGCTTACTGGTATGCCGCTTTGACTATAGTGCAAATGGTTCTGGGTTCACAGTTTCTCACCGATGTCTTTTTTCCCCTAAATTTACATTCCTGTAGTGCATGATATATTTGCAAATGCATCAGTAATTCCCCAGAGCTGATTTGGTGCAGTGGTGTGTTGCTCTGACTGTAGTCCAGTAGGTCCTTGGTTCAGTGCTTGGCAGCTTTGTCTTTTTTCCCTATTGTTACATGACTGCACTACATGATATATATACAAAAGCAGTACTAATTCCTCAGAGCTGCTTTGGCTTAGTGATGCGTTGCTCTGACTCTAATGTACAGTGTCATGGGTTCGAGAATTGACAGTGATGTCTTTTTTCCCTAATGTTAAATGACTGTAATGCATGATATATTTACAAAAGCATTACTGATTCCCACAGCTCATTTGGCGTAGTGGTACATTACTCTGTAGTGCACAGGGTCCTGGGTTTCAGTCAAATGTTTATGTATTTTTGTCAAAGCATAAAAACTTGGGTCCTTAGGAAAAGCTAAATATAATTTTTTAACATCCCTAGAGGTCAAAAAATCTAAACGTTCTAACCCTAAAAGGGCCATCTTGATCACAATACAAGAAACTGTTTTAAAATTGTGACTGATTAGTCAATTAAGAAAATTGTATAAATAGGGTGTGCTAGTGTTTGTGAATTATTCCTTGAAGGCTTTGTAGCCGAGGTACCAGAACGCCATTAAATGTACACACTTGCAGTTTGCTGGTTTGTGGTATTTTTTCTTGTTTATCGTTATATTTGTTTTCAGTATGTCCTGGGTTTGAGACTTGGCAGTGATTACTTTTTTCCCTAATGTTAAATGACGGTAATGCATGATATATTTACAAAAGAATTAGTAATTCTCACAGCTCATTTGGTGTAGTCTATGTCTATCTATGCCTAGTGCACAGGGTCCTGGGTTTGAGACCTGGCAGGGCTCGTTATTTTGTTGCTGGGCAGAACAGTAGCTGAATGAGCTAGAGTAATTAAAGCAGTTTTAAGCAGGTTTGCGTGATTTTGCGTGATGTGCCGCGATGCCAAGAGATGCTTAGGTTCCCTTAGCTTTGCTTAGCGCCACTTATTCCCGCTTAAACCCGTGCTATTTCCAAAAAAAGAAAAGAAAAAAGGGATGATATGAAAGTGGTGAAATGGGGGCAAGCACGGGGAAAAATATTATGAAAGGCAGCTAAGAATGTGCAGGACGGGTGTAGGAAAGGACCATAGCTCTCCATTTCTTGTGCAGCAACAGATGTGCATGATGTGGACAATTAGGAATTTAGAACCTCACACACCACAGGGAGAGGGGAAAGGACCATAGCTCTCCATTTCTTGTGCAGCAACAGCTGTGCATGATGTGGACAATTAGGAATTTAGAACCTCACACACCACAGGGAGAGGTTTAGGCAACATACATTTGTTGAGTAATTGAAGGGTAAATTGATTAATGCCAGTGTACGTGGGGGCGAAATGGAGAGCTATGTGTGGGAAGTGATTTTTTGGGGGTGCAAATGCCCCCCCCCCCTTTTTTTAAGGTGAGAGTGGTATGTTGGGGAAGGGTTGTAGGTAAGTTTGGGGAGGTAAGTTGGGTAGGAGAGGTTGCTTTTGCAAACAAACAAGACAGCAGACAGGGGCAGTGTATGACACATGAGGGGTAAACACCTTGGACGGGGAGGGTGGTTGGGAATCAGAGGGCCATGTTCCCCCAGATGGAAACAGTGGGACTGAGGTCCCCACCCATGGGTAGTCACCACTGCCCCTTCATGGCCCCAAAGATGGCTGTGTTGGGGGCTGGATGACGGGGCCAGCCTGCCCCTCAAGGTGTGCCAGTCTGCCCTCTATCTGGTGCAGAAGAACATACAAGTCATGCCAGATGACACTGCATACCAACCATGGAAACTAGTGTCGGGTGACAGGGACCTCTCTCCATGACCGTGCCCAGAGGGGGTATGAGTCCCTTCCCCTGAGGTGGTTCCATCCGAGGATGGTGCAGGACCAGGGAGGAGGCAGCTCCATGGTGGGTCCCAGACATGCTGGGACCTGGTGCCATGGCTACATGAGGCAGTACAGGCGGATCTGCTGGGATCTGCCTACCCAAGCATGCTATAATTTTGAGGTTTTTCAAAGTGTATTGGTTAATCATGAACAAAACATTTCAACATTATTAATAACAGCATGCATGGGTGTTACAATGAACCCAGAATGATAGAATTGGAAAAATTGCATGGCAAATAGCACATGCATAAATGGAATAACAGTCATTATTGTAACAACATGCCAGTAACAGTTACAGCAACAGGCCACCAACAATGGAATCTGAACAAGGTAAATTAGTAGGCAACCATTTAAATATATGAACAATAATAGAACACAAGTCCCAACTTTAGTTTTTGAGAACAACATACCCATAGTATATGAATAATTATTATTGATGCAGATAAGGGTGGGGGTGTGGGGGTAACAGTCCATTACCAACTGTATAGGCTATATTTTTCTCAACAGTACTGCTCAGTACTCTACTGGTCTGCCCTCACTTTACATCTACCTGAGACCTATAGCTACTGTAGCATATACATACCTGTTAATCTGTCAACCTGGAACACTATGGGGCAAGCTGTGACAACTCTAGGTACACAAGTAGATAGGACTCGTACATGTCAGGGTTATCTATATGACTAACAAGGTGTACCCTGCAATGATGTGTGAGTGTGCTAATGGCATACTTGTACTGAATTTATATGTGTGTGTAAGGTTATTGGCAACAGTGATCACTAGCCATGACAGCATGACACTTGGGAAACATGTATCGGGAAGACTGCATGGTGTATATACCTATCCTGCTGTCCTTTGTATGCATGCGGTTGGACACTGGAACATTTGTACACAGTTTATTAGTATACTCTTCATACAGCTAGTACAAACATTTCTTTACCTGTGACCCCTGTGGAGAAAATATCTGTTAACACACCTGACTGTTTCTACAGGTACTCAGGATTACTTGTGTGCAACTAGAAACACATCTTCATACCAGTCCCTGGATTCAAACCGTGGTATGTGTGTGCAAAACTTAACATATATCTATTTCTTATCACACTGAGCTACTGGGGCACTGCTGTCTGCTGCTTGACTGATTTGTGCCTAAAACTCACTTGGTTACACAGCCTAACCTTGTAATATACATGGAGTGTCACAGAAGACTGTAGTGACAGTTGAACATACATGCCTGAAATTCATGCATGATAGATAGATCTGTTGGTGCAGCCTCACCAGTCTAGCATGGGCCTTGATGTTATAAGCCCTCTCCTCTGAAGCTGTGGGGGGAAAACACACCCTTATGCATACCTGTCTATCAGACATTCATACTACAATGTGATAAACCAACACGTCAAATACTTACAAACTTCTGGGGCATACTGGTCCCAGGCATCTTGGATTCATTGGGCCATGAGTGCCCCCTTCCTCTGATTCAGGTTGTCATAATGGAGACGGTCCTGCTCACCAGTGTGGGGGGTGCCAGTGGCATTGGTGAGCTCACGTGCCATACAGTCCCAGGCCTCAAATTTGTATTGTGAGCCCTGGTACTGGCCCTGCAGCAGTCTGTCATCATGGTTCTTAACAATGAGCCCAGCCATGACCCTGGACTCCAATATGCCCCAGCGCTGCACCCAGAAGTGTGCCCTCCCTCCTGCGCCTGCCATAGTTCCTACAAGGATCAAACTCTAACAGGTCCTAACTTTATTCCCACCTGTGTGGTTTAAATAAGGCCATTTTCCCACCTTTTGCCGTCACTGGACCATTTTTGAAAATGCCGAATAAAGCTCAGCAGTGCACAAACCAGTGCTTAAAGTGTCAAATGCTCAGCAGTGCTTAGCAGTACACAAATCTGTTTAGCTGAGCCGAATACTGCTTAAATATATACAACAGTATTGTAACTTATTGTTCCTTAATGTTACTTCATTCTTAGGTGCATCTATTTTATTATATCTTCTAAACTTATGTATTTCACTATGTTATCTGTTCCTGTAACTTTAATGTATTGGACACTTGGGTGTAACTGGGGCTTTTATACTTGGGTCTCCACTGCAAATTGGCTTCTGGTCAAGCTGGACCACCACAGTTAACATATTTCAATGTATACAAAACAAAAAACATTTACAACATTTCCCTATCACGTGTAAAAAGCTGAATGGTCAGGATTCGACCCTTGCACCTAATGTACAAGTGCCGGTGCCCTAACCATTCAGCCAGTGAGGATCTGCTGTTAAACTGCTGTATATGCCTCTTATTTTCGTTTAAGCATTGCTGAGCACCGTGCCATGCAAACCCGCTCAGCTATGCTTAAACTTGTAAGCCAAAAAAACAAACAAAAACCACAAAAGAAAACCACAGGAATAGGTGCCCCAATCGATGTGAAAACGCTGTGGAGTACACAAATGTTGCCGCTCACCAAAGGAATCCAAGGCCCATAAGCGTTCCAAACACTTTTATTGAAAACCACAAAAAGTTAAAACATGACCTAGGTTTCGTTCATTACGAACTTCATCAGAACACAAAATACTGCATATAGATCCCTTTTATATTGTGCACAATGAATGCTGGGTGAGCCCATTAACCAATGAAAGCATGTAATCCATAAGACATAAATGAATGAATCAATTTAAAAACAGTACAAAAGTATTCATCCTATGTTTTAACTAACAAAATAAAATTAAATTTAATCATTTCATTATATTATTTTATGAACCCCTCATGTTATAAAAAATACATAATAAATATAAATCCTACAAGTACTTCAAAAAATGAAAAAGCATAAATGTATAAATGTAGATAGTAAAATAAACAGCTGTACTCCAATTGATTAAAACCTATAATGCCGTTAAAGTCAATGCTGTGCACTATGTAGTATAGAGTTTTATACGTGTAACAAATGAATTAATACATGAATGTTAATATATATGAAAAATGTAAATTATAATTATATATATTATATTGTGATGTTTTAATTGTAGGTTGTATGAGATGTAAAAATGGGAATTTAATTTGTGTATAATGTGTATATGTATATATAAATAAATGAAAAACTATTATTAAGTATCGTTAAATATGACCAGTCAGTACTAAATAAATAATATATATAAATAAATAATTGATGTACTAGTATATAAAAATGTATATAAAAAACATAATGTAATTGTAGTATAATGCTAAATGGGCATGGGGGACAACAAATGAAACCATATTGTAACATTCTAAAAGGGCATATATACACTAACACCCCTTGATACTGTTCAACCATAAAATAGGCTTAATGCTAGTATATTCATTCAAACCAGGGTATTGATTGGCATTAAGTAATAACTGCATCCTCAATTCTGACAAATCTAAATTATATTTAGTTAATTTTCCTTGTAAATCAAAATTCTGATGTATGACATGAGGGGTTTTATGTAGGCAAAACTAGTAGACACCTAAGGGATAGAGTCAAAGAACACTTACTGGACATTAAAAATAATAAATTAACGAATGCCCTAGCTAGACATATCAATCAATTTGAAAATCATTCCTTTAAGTTTTTTGGTGTCATACACCAGAATTTTGATTTACAAGGAAAATTAACTAAATATAATTTAGATTTGTCAGAATTGAGGATGCAGTTATTACTTAATGCCAATCAATACCCTGGTTTGAATGAATATACTAGCATTAAGCCTATTTTATGGTTGAACAGTATCAAGGGGTGTTAGTGTATATATGCCCTTTTAGAATGTTACAATATGGTTTCATTTGTTGTCCCCCATGCCCATTTAGCATTATACTACAATTACATTATGTTTTTTATATAAATTTTTATATACTAGTACATCAATTATTTATTTATATATATTATTTATTTAGTACTGACTGGTCATGTTTAACGATACTTAATAATAGTTTTTCATTTATTTATATATACATATACACATTATACACAAATTAAATTCCCATTTTTACATCTCATACAACCTACAATTAAAACATCACAATATAATATATATAATTATAATTTACATTTTTCATATATATTAACATTCATGTATTAATTCATTTGTTACACGTATAAAACTCTATACTACATAGTGCACAGCATTGACTTTAACGGCATTATAGGTTTTAATCAATTGGAGTACAGCTGTTTATTTTACTATCTACATTTATACATTTATGCTTTTTCATTTTTTGAAGTACTTGTAGGATTTATATTTATTATGTATTTTTTATAACATGAGGGGTTCATAAAATAATATAATGAAATGATTAAATTTAATTTTATTTTGTTAGTTAAAACATAGGATGAATACTTTTGTACTGTTTTTTTAAATTGATTCATTCATTTATGTCTTATGGATTACATGCTTTCATTGGTTAATGGGCTCACCCAGCATTCATTGTGCACAATATAAAAGGGATCTATATGCAGTATTTTGTGTTCTGATGAAGTTCGTAATGAACGAAACCTAGGTCGACGTGTTTTAACTTTTTTGTGGTTTTCAATAAAAGTGTTTGGAACGTTTATGGGCCTTGGATTCCTTTGGTGAGCGGCAACACATTTGTGTACTCCACAGCGTTTTCACATCGATTGGGGCACCTATTCCTGTGGTTTTCTTTTATGCTTAAACTTGACCTTTTCGGCAAACATTAAAAGCATCCGGTTTCTAGTTTTAGATGTCTGGCAGGTGTTCCTTGCAAATGTCAATAACTACATTGGTAAATAAAATTAACATTAATATAAAAATGCTTTGCGATGTAAAAGCTAAATGGCCTGTCTTGGTATTTGAACCGTGCACTTACTGCACATGGAACTGTGATGCTAACCACTCAGCTAACTCGCCTGCGAAAATTTTAGCTATACATTTCTATATAACTTCTTCATATGTTTAAGCACTGCTAAGCAAAGCCCCACGCTGCACAAACCCGCTTAGCTATGCTTAAACTTTAAAGAAATAAAACTAAACAAAAATTATCCATTATTTACATTTTAAACATTACACTTTAATTTATTACATAAGTGTCCGAGGAGACATTTTTTTTTTTTTTATTCTTTTATTTTTTTACTGCCGTACGGCACCTTCACAATCCTGGGGGTGTGTTATGGATACTGCAACACACCCCCTATATGACATTACTTCATTTCCAGGTCAGCCTCTAAACTGTACAGATTTTCACACAATGTCCACATTTGTGCCTCATATTTTTGTCCGTTTTTCATACATTTCTATTTCTCTGGCAAATCACTGGTCTATTCATTACAGACTGCAGTTAGTAAATAATGACAAACATTTGAGTTTCGCTAATGCAAAACCTGTCATTCTATCAGCTTTCTAAGTTTGCAAGGGCAATATTTAACAACTGTTCCTATTTTTGGGCTTTTGTCCCACTTTTAGTAATGGTTTTGTCCAGACTTCTTGCTCTAAGAGGTTGAGAGGTATGTGTCCACGGACAGTTTTCTTTACTGTAAAGTGCCGTACGGCACTTTCACAATGCAGGGGGTGTGTTATAGTATCTGTAACAAACCCACTGCATAACATTTACTTGCCATTCAGCTTTTAAATGTCCGAGGACACTTTCTTTATTTTTATTTATTGTAAAGTGCCATACGGCACTTTCACAATGCAGGGGGCATGTTACAGATCTGCGAGCACTACTGTAACATGCCCCCTGCACTGATTCAGTATCTGTGTACACGGCTCTGTCTCAGTAGCATGCCTTCATTAATATGCAAGGTGCACTGCCGATAGGGAGATGCAGGCACGGACACCATTCACTCCGTGTAGGAATAACGCTATTCCTACATGAAGTTTATTAAATCCAAGGGATTGTGTAAGCAAGGACATGTTCTGGTGTTACTTTGTCCTTTCAAATTGCTTCCAGTTACAGCACAATGCTTACTGAAGCTTAATCCATTGCCCCACTTATGCTGTTTACTTATTACTCAATATTATCAGCTTTTTGACATTCTAATGACTAGCAATATAGTATCCATCCATCCATCCTCAACCCCCTTTCCCATTTTGCACATAGGGTCTGGGTGTCACTTCAGCAGTGACAATCATCTTGAGCCAAGGTTTACACTGTCGGATGGCTAGTCCTATTGAGGTAGTTCATTTTTAACACTCACTTGCGCGCGGACACACACACACACACACACACACACACACACACACACATACTCACCAATGGCCAATTTAGAGTGCTCAATCCACCTACTGCATGTCTTAGGAATGTATGAGGAAAGGAGCACCCGGAGGAAACCCACACAACTGCAGTGAGGACATCCAGACTCCGCAGAGAAGGCACCCCAGCCAAGAACTGAACCGAAGAACCTCTTGCTGTGAGGCAACAACACTAACTGCTGCACCACTGCTCCCACTAACCAGCAAGATAGCATCTTACAATTTAAATATTCAGCATTATCTATTTTTCAATGTACTGATACGATCTCTTACAGCTTCCTACTATTTGGGTCATTTTACAGTCATTTGCTAACTCAGATAATTATCGAAAAGGCCAACTTCCCAAAACAACCACCGGCATAAATAACTAGTACTTGTAAGTACATCTGCAACTGATGGTACACTTTTTATCGCTATCTTCTTCCTGTATGCTGTGCATTTTTTGGATCTTATAAACACAGCTAGCATGATCTATGTTATGTTTCTCATTCACACAAATGTTCGGTATTAAAAGATTTAGCCGAGGAAAATACACATATAGATACACCTATACATATATACACACAGACACACACACACACACACACACATATATATATATATATATATATATATATATATACACACACATACCCCAGCCTGAAAGCACAGAGGTTAAGGCGAAGAATTACCAACTAGTAGACCTGGGCGCGAAACCATGCCGGGGTACAAATAAACAGCAGCAGTACCTACGTTGAAGCAAAGACTACTAATCTACTTTCGTAATATGCCATGAGAACCCTGTGGGGTCTACCTATAGCATCACCATGAGTCAATTTTGACTTGAGGGTAATTATTTGCTTATACACAGACATACATACATACATGCATACATGCATGCATATATGTTCTTCACAAGTTATTTTCTTACAATTCCAAAAACTTCCTTAAGAAAAATAATCAGGATAGGATGACAGGGTCTGTTTTGTGCAATTACATAACGCAAAATTTATACCACTGTAATAATAAACAGAGGTCCTCCCTTCCTTCAGCAGTTAATATGAACACTAAAGTAATTATCAAGATGCCAAAGACCTGTTATGGTTAAGCAGATTTACAATTACACCCTATGCTCAAAAGCACCAAGAAAGCATTCTTTGCACTGATATCTGAAAGATAGGGAGAATACATGGGTTTTAGTGAATCTCTGTATATTTACGTTGTTTTCATAAATTCAACACACTCTGACAAAGTCTAAGTGCATAATTTATTTTTATCAGTGCAGGAGAAGTAAGAAAACACATTCAGCAAATGCAAACTGTAAGAAATATGTCTAGCTGGCAGGTATGCTAGCTATATTCAGGAAGAACAAATATATACACAACCTGGCAAGGTACAGTTTCCTGATGGCACACTACCACTTGATTCAATCTCTTCTAACAAGAAGCAGAGGCTTTGGGTACTATATGAAGGCAATAGTCATACTTGCATACACGCTCGAGCAGATATGAAAATGATTCAGAGATCACTCATGTAAACAGTGTTAAGTTTTTCTTGCGTTTGCTTCCAAAGCATATGGAAAATTCTGAACCTCTTCACAAATCTTTCCTGCCCAAACTGTCAGCTCAAAGCAAACCACCATAGAAGACATGGCAGTCTGGACTGCCGTGGCCAGCCACAAAATGCAGCATGAAGTATGGCAAACAGGTGCTTGTTTTCATATTCTAACGGCTACAGCAATGAGTCTAAAAACATATCCTGGCTTTTCTTCAGACTTTTGATAACACTATCTGTATCAGAAGTTTTCAGTCGGGAAGGGTGATCACCTTCATCTCTAATATCTGTGTCTAATTCTGGACACTTCAAATGGGAGGCAATGTGCTACTCCTGGCATAACCTCTTACAGTGTCCTTTCAGCAGGGAATTTTCTGGGGAGAATGACACAGAGGTACAGTGAAGCTCAAACCCCTTAGCATGCTTCTGGTAGAGACCTTTAAATCTTCTGTCCCCATTGCTAAGTTGTTCAAGGCTTCAGATGCAGGCCTGGGACAGTCTATATGTAAGATCAGTAGTGAAAAAGGTCCCAGCAGAAGTCCCCTCCCCCTCACTCCAACAAAGGTTACACCATCAAGACGGAGAGTGGGCACAGTGACAGTGCAGACACAGAGATCCCTGGAGCCAACAGCTTGGCAATGAACACCGTCAATGAGGCAGGCAAGAGGTAAGCACCAGTCTGGTGTTAGCAATGATTCTTTGGGCCTTACAGGTCAGGTTTTCCTTCCTTGACACAGTACTAAAACTGGGGCAGTCATTGATTCCAGACTCACAGATCCTGGAGCAAAGTGGCACACAGAGGCATGGACATCAACAGATAGTGGTAATGATAAGGAGGGAACAAGCCTTGCTGGTGTTGGGGCATGCATGGAGCTAGGCAGTGTCCATATTAACAAAGCTGGAAAAGGGGCCAAAGAAGAGTCTGGCAGTAAGGAGGGAATGGTAATACTATCCCTATCCAGAATGAAAGGGGGATGGGACAAGACCTAAATCCATTTGCACCTATAAAAGAAACAAGCCTGTGAGAAAAAAACAGAATGGGAAGAGCTAGCAGAAGGGGCCTACACAGGGAAGCCCTAGGAAGATCAACACAAGGGGGGGGCACTATCCCTTCTCAATGAATCAAATCTAAGAACTTTAGGGGTGGATTCCCACCAAATGAACAGCCAGTATCAGAGACCCCAACTCCAGAGGAAAATTCCTTCTCTTCCTCCATTACAGAAATGCTAGGGGGAAAGGGGAGAGCTCTCTGGTAAGAGAAACTTTCTTTCATATGACTTTTTCCTTAGATTTAGGTCCTCACAGTAAGATGCTGTCCGGTTCGATTCTCAGCTAGAGCGTCTTCTGTGTGGAGACATGCGTGAATGGGCGTACCTTCGTTGAAGGTTGTGCATCAGGGCAGGTAACTTGGCACGTAAAAATCAACTACCAATCATTAGCGGACCGGAGTTCCGCTGTGGCGACCCCTAACCGGGAAAAGCCAAAAGACACAACAACAACTACAAATATCACAGTCTTGCATGAGGTAACTTGCATCCAAACATATCATGTACATCATATGTCAGCCCTGCAGAAGGAATGTTTTTATGCAGTACTCTTATTTTCTAAAACCAGAAGCTCTGTCCATGATTAAAACAGCCAAACAATCTCAAGACCAGACAAAAAAAAACTAAAGCAACAACCAATGCAACCAATAACAATTTTTAAGTCCCTGTATATTTCACTCCATCAGGAATGCAAAGCCCCACATCAAACCAGCAAGACTAGTTTAGATTCTTATGGGACACAGGAAGTAATACTGCAATAAAATTATGATTGGAGAGGCAGATGAATTTTTTTTTTTATCATTGTTAATGCCACATAATAGTTGCTATAAAAGTAAACTCAACAGTAGTTACCTGGAGAGTAGTACACCGGACAGACAAAAAAGCTTTTTGCTCCCAGCAAGTATTTTTCTACAGTTCTGTAGAAATCCACAATGGGCAAATCTTGAATAGCCCACACTGGCACCAAATGTTGAGAAAATGGTGAAAGTATTACCTGATAAAGGCCATCCTGAGGCTCAACTGTGATATCCGTTGAGTATTCCTCTGCACGTTCCACACTCACCATCATGGTCTCAGTCTGTGTAAAACTGGTAATGAGGTTTGATAACAAGTTAGTAACAGACAGGGCATAAGATAATGCCAGACCAACCAATCCTGCCAATGAAGAAAAGAGAAAGGTTTAAATGAAAGATGTATAAAATAAAACAAAAAGAAAAATCTTGTGATGTATCTTCTGCCTTATGAACACAATTAATGTGGTACAACAGTGATCTGCATACAGAATACATGATTTTATTTCACCTCTTTACTGGAAACCAATTTTAAAAGGAAGTTCGCTATGCATTCTAATGTAATGGGCGGGAAAAGTTTAACCAGCAGCAATCCAACAATAAAATAAAGCTGCACTGACTTTCTCAATACTTCGTGGTACACAACACTGGGGGCATTTAAAATAATTCAACATTTGCAGTTTGGCCTCTGACATTATGGAATTATTATTATCGCATGATTACTGATAAGCTGAAGAAAACCTGTCAAATTTTAGCACTCCTGGCACCTGGAATGACATTAACAGACACCCATACTTAGAACATTTTAAAATAATCATCTAAAGTAGATGAAAGTCTGCCGACTGTCATAGGGAGCTCTATCATTGAACACTAGGGAAACAGATGTACATTATGATGCTCTTCACTTGATGACAAATGCATGGATTCTACACTGGCTGCTTAAAATTTAACCATGATCTGGGATGAAGCCGCAATTTTGAAATGCTCCCAAGCACGAAAGGTTGATGTGGACAAATACAGCAGTTTTACCAAGGACCTTCACCTATGAGAATATCTGCAAGGGTTTTTCAATTCCCTAATAATCTATGCATATACACATATGATAGCAGATCCTGAGTGTTTTTTTTTGTCCTCTGCAGGAATTGCTCAATGGCTCTCCTTGGCTCATTCATTCACTCCTAACAGGGCTAACAACAAGACATCCCAGGACTGGCAAGGAGCCCTACAGCCCATCTACCTACCTATTCTTGTCCAAGGAAGCCTGATTGATCAGACTACCTGTTCCAATGAAAAGCAAGAGCTGCTTGTTATGGAGCAGGCCATATTTTGGTCCTATGAAAGTTATCACCAAATCTAATCTAACCCTTCCTCAATAGCTGGCTTGTGAACTTGCAATGGCTTCCTGACTGGAGCTAGATTTGCATGTTGCCAGTCATCTGCATGGCTAACTCTGTAGTGGACAACAAAGCAAGCCTGCACAGTCTCTTTTAACAGTGACTGTCCACCAAAATGGCACAATTACTAATGTGCTGTGCTTAAATACCTCCCTCCCCCCTTAGGATGAAAAAACTAGCATGAGACCTTCAAACTCATCTTCCCCCACTGGCCTGTCCATTGCCAAGCTGCTAGTTGCACTCTTGTCACCAGGGTTGGAGTCAGGATTACATCTCTCTATACCAAGGGGATGATCTTGTGTGATTTTAATGCCTGAGATTAAGACAAACTAATTTAACTTGCTACAGAATTTTTAGGAGGATTCTGGCTTCACAGAGATGGTTACTGCTGCTACCCACACTTATGGGCACTCCTTGATCTAGGTCTTCAAATTGGGTGTTGTGGCCATGTAATTGGTGGTGGAACTAGTCTCTCGGTCTAACCATCACCTGGGCACACTTCAAGCTCGGGTTCATTCAACCAAAGTTACAGGACACTGAGCTGGTCCATTACAATAATTTGTGCAACAGTGTGGCTCTCTAATGCCTGTAGTGAAACAGTTCTGCAAGACTTCAGTGCTGACAAACCAGACTTCTTGGTTATGGCCTACACTTTGGCCACATCTAGTGCATTGGACTTCACCACCCCACAGAAGTACATTCCAGATCTACCATCACTCATGATCCATCACTCAGACTTTCAGTTCTGCAAGGCACACAGCCTGGGATGATTGAAGTACAAGTTTCCTTTGACTCACCTGTTGGAAGGCAAGCTCAGTTTGGATGCTTATTACTCAATTACTCAGGATATCAAATGCAGTCTTCACATTAAAAGGCAGACTTTCTGTCATGGAAGACTTTTGCTTTATCAGCTTATCTGGCTGTGGTCTTCTGACTGGTAGGTAGTCTGTGCAATCCAGACTTTTCTGCCAGCCATAAGACCTTCTCTTTCTCTTAGAGTGAGGAATCAACACAATCTTTTTTTGCATAAAAGGTTGCCAAAATCAGATAGTACTTGCCTCAGAGTGCATCCAAGATGCACTGCAACTAATCATAGATTTCTCATACATAGGTGCCCTGACTTTTGTTGTACCAAGTTCAATTATGTTGACTGTCAGGAAGTTAGGGAAGTGGTTTCATCTTCATGTCCTATATGTTGTGGGCTGGACACTGGACCTGTGAATCTAGTTAGATCTTACTTTAAAATTCTAGGCTCAGTTAGGTACTGAACTATTTGATCACACTTGTACATATGTTTCCATTAGTGTTAAAAGGGGGAGACTTGAATTATCCATCAACAAAAAGCCATCTCTTTATTCAAGCAGCTGGGCAATTTTTGCCCTATTGTTAACCCCCCCTTCTACATGCAGTGTTATCAAGAAAGTGATGAGATACAGATGTATTTCTGTTTGACATAGCACGGCCTACTGGAGCCTTATCAGTCTGGTTTTAAAACAATAAAAATACTGAGATGTTAGAATAAAGGTGCTAGCTACCTTCTAATATAAAGAGACCAATAACTGTATTCAGTCTTGTCCCTCCTTGATCTCTCTGCTGCGTCTGTGGCTATGGATCATGGGATCTTGATTAAATAACCTGGTGCTGCCATATTTTAAAAGATATCACACTTGAATGTTCCCACAGTCATCAACTGATACACAGGGCAACACGTGAATATGTCTTGGCTCTACTTCTTTTCATGTTTATGTGCTGCCATTAAGTAAGTTATTCAAGGCAGAGGTTTTCTCTGTCAGTGCTACACTCCTAACAAACACTATGCTTCTCCTTTTTTCAGGGACCTGTACCCAATTTTAGTACTCTTAAATACTAACTGGATTTTATCCTTCAGTATAGTCATCATCTGAAACTCTCAACAACAGACTGACATGTAAGGATTAGACATTGGCTGTTGTCAGGGTATCTTATTTCCATTTAAAAATTGCCCAAATCAGGAAAGTAATTTCATCTTCTGACTTAGTGATGCTGGCTCATACTACAGTATCATTCCATCCTGACAAATGCAATGGATTACACAATGCAGAGCTGTGTATATATATATATATATATATATATATATATATATATATATATAATTCTGCAGTAAACTTCTGGCTGATACTCCTCACTCTTGCAATATAACACCCCGCCACCCCCCCCTTTGTTTTCCGTAGTCTGCAGCAGATTTCAAAACAAAGTGCCCAGAATACAGTACAATCAATAAGTTGCTCAATCAGAAAATAAATCAATAAATGACTAAATACAGTTATATTTAAGACAAAAGTAACAAAACCAAAAAGAGCAGAACATGAGTCTTAGAAATAAAACAGATGCAAAACTTTAATAAAAAGGAGTCAACTATCATGGAATGATCACTTACAGAAAGAAAACTAAGGGTATACAAACCATCTCAATGTGCGTGTGTGTGTGTGTGTGTGTGTGTGTGTGTGTGTGTGTGTGTGTGTGTGTGTGTGTGTGTGTGTGACATACACCAAATGGATTAATGCTGGAATGAAAACCTTTGGAATAACCTGTGCTCCTGTGAAGATGACAATGTGGAGATGATGATGAAGATGATATGAAGGTGACAATGAACATGATGATACAGAAAATTATGCAGTGAAAATGAAGAAGATAAAGATGTGATGGAGATAAGGGAAATGATGTGACGACTATGAGTATAAAGATGGTGATGAAGCAATGAAGATGATAACTGAAGAAGATGCTATCAAGATTACAAAATGGCAATGATGACGAAGATGCAATCAAGATGACAAATATGATAATGAATATCACAATGCATATGATACAGTGATGATGGTAATGAATATGATGTGATGATGAGCACAAAGACAAAGAATATGTGATGATGATGAAGATGTGATGAAGCTTACACTGAGAACATTGCAAAGAAAATAGAAATGATTAAGTAGATGTGAGGAACATGATGTACATGAATGTGATGAAGATGACGGCAATAAAGATGAGAAGCAATGCATTCAATTTATAATGAATGCATCTTCATTATCTCTGCCATCTGTATCACATCTTTGTCTTCATCAATTTTCCGTCACCCTCACTAACATTTTCATTGTCTTTATCATCTTCATTGCATCATATTACTATCTTCAATGCATCATATTCATCACCATCAACTTCTCTGCATCTTCATTTTACCTTCACCATCTTCATTGCCATATCTTCATCACCATTTCCATCATTTTCACATATTTACCATCATCACCATAGGCATCTTCATCACATCATATTCATCATCTTCATATTCTTTACTATCTTCTTTATCTTCACTGCATTTTCATCTTACATTCACAGCAATCATCTTCTTCACTGCATCTTCAGTTTCACAGATTATTCCAAAAGTTTCTTCCACCACTAATCTGATCTGTGTAAAACACACAGAGGCATAATTTACTGTAGGGTTATCAGTGGTGATTCCCGGGGTTCTCTCCCTAAATGTGGCTCAATCCCACTGGCAAACAAATATTTACCACAGTGTTCCATCAGATTTTTTAAGGATCTTGGTATCTTTATATTTTCCAATTTTTCTTTAATAAGACATATTGACAACTTGAGCTACCAGTTCATGAAATTATTGGGCTTAATGTTAAAAAAAATCTAACAAGATATTTTAGGTGTCTGATTAACTTTATATAGATCATGCATGTCTTCTACATAGGTTCATAGTTTAGTACTAATCTAACTGCCCTTGCGAGCCATTTTAAGCCTAGCCAATTATCCCTTGTGAGACTCAAACCCTGCGCCTTGTGTTTGTAAGGCAAACACCTTAGCCATTGAGCCATCCTCCCAACCCATTACAATACAACAGCTTCTATATCTATAATATTAATAATATTACACAATTTCACTGGTTAGAATGTGTACAGAGGAGGTACACCAAGAAATTATTACACCAAAGTGAAATGCAATATAAAGAACATTATACATTTATTTACATACTTTATGATATTGTTATATAAAAGCATATTTATTTTGGCATGAAAAGGATTTTATGACAAGTCTATACAAACAACATTAGACACCAGACCTTTTCAGACAAGATGCACCATAAGAAAGAATGTTCCTTGACAGTCTTTGACCTTAACACTTCAACCAAACTTATGAAACCTATCACTACACTTAAACCATTTCCCTTTTTTCTTCAGTCTCCATTTGCAAAGTCAACCATTCTGAGCAAGTCACTCAGCCAGATAAGTGCTTTCAGATTGTCCTTCGAGATTTGTTTGCACCCAGGGGGCCTTAACCAGATAACAAACAAGTATGTACCACTTAAAATGTAGATGTATTGTGATTTAACAAAATAACAAGTTCATTTAGCTTATCCTTATAAATAAATTATGTAAATGTTATTGCTTACTCATCATAAGAGAATCCACATACTGACATCCCAGTCAAGAGAGCAATCCATGTTTTTGGTTTTCACACTCCCTCTACTGCTTGACATCTACTCTAGCCCCCATTATTCCATTCATAACCTTCACCTCTCTCAAAAATGCAGGGTATATGGTGAACGTTTGGTGTAACCCTAGATACAGGGGGTATATATTATAATCTCAACTGTTTAATGGATCGAATGCATAAACATCGAAGTTTATGCATCGAACCATTAAACGACCGAAATTTAATAAAAAAAATTTAAAAAATGAACTAACGGGTGTAGGCAGGGGGCCAAACCCCCCTGCACCCCCCCCGCTACTTTAATACACCAACTCCGACATTGCGCTACACTGCAGGAAAGGGAAATCTTCCCTTTCCACACCATACTACATTAAAGTGCGATCTCAGAGTTGGTATATTTAAGTAGCGGGGGATGTGAGGGGTGCAGGAGGGCTTGCCCCCCTGCTTAAACCCGTTAGGGTAAGCATTTGAAGTTTTATTTTTTATTTTTTTATTTTTAAAGTTACGGAACTTCGATAATATGGTGTCGACCATACTGTATTCGATGTTCCGTAACTTCGAGATTATAATATAGACCCGGTACAGGTGGGCCCTCCCTCTCAAGGGAAAGACTGGCCTTTACCAGTCTTTCATGCAGTGAGAATGCAATATGCTTTTTACAAAGTTAATTCAAAAATACTGTTGAAACATCCATAAACCAACCAAAGTACAAAAACAGTATAAAAACTTGGATTAACAGCAAAAAATAAACAATCTCTCTTCAGCAATAAAAACTGTTTATTATCTGCTTTAGCAAGTCAGTCAGTAATTTCACTCTGTATCAAAAAGACTTCCATCTACACCTTTTGGCATCATTACCTCCCTCGAATAGGTCTCAATCAGTGGTTTAGTTCTGGCATTATTATATTCATTACTTACCCAGGCACAAAATTTGTCCTTAAGAACCATCATGTCTAACACTCTTACGAACATCTCATGCAAATTATCATAAGTTTTTTTTTTTCAAACGAAAATCCATATATTATACACTGCACTATTTAATGTCAAACCCTGAGGTAACATTTTTCTTGAAGATGTCTTTGTAACATTAATAATACTAACTTATAATTGCAATTTAATAATGCAACTATTCATCAATCTCCAATTATCTACCTTCATGAAATCATGCTATTTCCAAATCAATGTTATCAATACTATTTTACATGACTTACCTTCACTTCTAAGCATTCCAAAAACATTCACTGTACAACCTTAATAACAAACTTGACTAGTCTCAAATAAGTTGTAATATACATAAGGGACTCCATTGTTTCTCACTCTGAAATTATTGGGGACTTCCTTTAAAGTCAATTTTAATTCTGTTAAGGAGAAAGGCTTCTCTAACTTTGTATGTTCTTATTTACTCAATTTAACATTCCACATATGTCATCATATTGTTCCATTCTTTCAGCAAACATAACAGGAAATATTCAAATAAGCCTTGTAATTTTTCAGACAATTCCATGGCCAAAACACATGAAATGTTACAAAATCCTTCCATCATCGCATCAGTTTTCTTGTATAACTGCTCTATAGGAAAATATCATTTTTCCTCCCTTGTATGAGATATTATATCCACTGCCATTTCCATATCTTTTAAGAACAAGCCAAAATTAATTCTCTAACAAAATGTACTCTTATCAGCACAATCATTATATTCATGAGCTAATGAAATATGTTTCTTTCACTCCAAATTCCTCATTACATTTTGTCTCCATTTATATTTTAACATAATTATCCTCTTCAACCATAGCCAGTAACTGTCCAAGAAAGGTAAGCCCACCTCAAGATTATAGGTCATTCTGTACTCTCGGCATCAAGACATTTCTTTGTTTTAGATGTCCATAGGTTCATACGTAGGTACTAGGCTATCGGCCCAAGGGCCTAAGTAAGCCTAGCCAAGAAGGTTCCCTGGCTTACACCACCCAAGAAAGTTATTTTCCTGTGCCCCTGTCGAGCAGAGCCACAGAAGTGATCCCCGGGGTGTATTTCCTATTTCCCATCCACTTATCAAGATTTTTCTTGAAGAGTGCTAATGAGGAACTTTGCCTGACATAGATGGGTAGCTTGTTCGAGAGTATGGGAGGTCTCTGTGACAGGAATCTATCCCTCCAGCATGTCTTGTTTATTGTGATGACAAGGTTTGGGTCCCTACAGCATGTAGCACGGAGGAATTGGGATTTCTTTAACCTAAGCATGTATAACAGCTCTGGGTTTGACATAGCTTTATATGTTAGGCAGAGATCACCTTGGAGTAGGCGATATGCTACAGAGCAAAACTGGAATTTTTTGAGACAGTCAGTGTAGGGCATCTGTTTGAAACCAGTAATCCTCTTTGTGAGGTACTTCTGTGGCCTTTCCAGCTGCTGCAGATGTCATGTGAGGTACATTTCAAAATGGGCATTGTACTCTATAATAGTTCTAATGACTGTCAAGTAGAGGGGAACAATAGCCTCTTTTTTCCTAGATGAGAACACTTTTGTAATGAGGTGTGCCATGTAGAAGGATTTCTTGACTACTGTGGCAATGTGATTATCAAAGGAGAGACTACTGTCCACCTGGGTCCCCGGGTCTCTTATCACACATTCGGCATTAAGTAGACTGCCACCTATGTGGTAGTTCATGGGTACAGAGTTTTTAACAAAGGGGATGACAATGCACTTTTTGGCATTGAGCTTGAGGCCATGGTTCTGACACCAGGCATCTTTCTCAGTGAGGCCCTTCTGTAGGATGTCCACATCATTTGGGGACTCAACTATGGCTCCTAGTTTGCAGTCGTCTGCAAACTCTGTTAGCCAAAGGCCTTCTGTGTTAGCCTGTACTTCAGGGAAGTAGACACCAAACAGGAGAGGTCCCAGGACTGAACCCTGTGGTACTCCACTTGTCACTGGTTTGAAGTCAGATTTGGAGTCTGCAAGTTTTACAGTGTGGGTTCTGTCAGTGCGCCAACTGGCAACCCATCTTGTGACGTAGGGATTTATACCTAGTTTAGTGAGTTTAGCTATAATTCCAGAATGGGGGATGGTGTTGAAAGCCTTGGCGAGGTCAAGATAGGCTGTGTGAACCACCTTACCCTCATCTACAGCTTTGGTGACTGCCTCAAAGTCGTCGATCAGGTTCAGGAGGCATGACTTGCCTTTCACAAACCCGAACTGGGTGGGGTCCAGAGTTTGGAGGTTACCAATGTCTTTGTTTATGAGTTCCATGATGATACGTTCTATGGCCTTACAGCCATGTACACTTATGTGATCCGATATCAGTTTTAACACCCCTTGACTTACTGACCTATTGGTTCAAGGTAATATAAAAGTTCGACATTCAGAATTAATGCTCTGGATGCCTTCAGTGTGGAGTCTGCATGTCCTCCCTGTGTTCGCATAGGTTTATTTTGGGTGCAAAAAGACATGCAGTAAGGAGATTAGACACTCTAAATTGGCCATAGGTGTGTGTGTGTGTGTGTGTGTGTGTGTGTGTGTGTGTGTGTGTGTGTGTGTGTGTGTGTGTGTGTGTGTGTGTGTGTGTGTGTGTGTGTGTGTGTGTGTGTGTGTGTGTGTGTGTGTGTGTGTGTGTGTGTGCATGTGTGTTTGTGTGTGGTGTGGAAGAACTACCATGTCAGGGCTAGCCAGCCGGTGGTGTAAACCTTGGCTCTAGATGATTGTCACTGTTAAAGTAACACCCTGACCCCATGTGCAAAAGTGGGAAAAAGGGGTTGTGGATGGATAGATAAAAGTTGCCCTTTTACTTCAAATAACTGTTTACTAGAAAAAGCAAAGTCTATACCGGTCATGAGAATACATTCAGAAGACAGAAGCAACAAATACCAAAAGCATAAAGGATTGAAGAAAAAAGCTCAAAACATGGAAGGTCAGAGCCATTTGCCAACAACTTTTTTAGAAGCACTAAAAAGCCTGCAGCATTTTGTACAAGACTGTGGTACAGTGAGAACTGTTTTTTTTTTTTTTTTGCCCTTTCCCCACTGTAGTGTGATCTCAGAGTCCGGTATATATAATTAGCAAGGGGTGGGGGGTGCAGGGGTACTTGCCCCCTGCACAGAAAGTGTTTGTTACATATTCAACCTTCAGTGTTTCGACCTTCTGCACTTCAGCATTTGCAGCTTCACCCTTATGAATATATTCCCTAAGTCATGATATTCCCCTTAAATAAGGTATGCCCATTTGGGCCCCTCCAGCTGTAACTAAATTATGTAACTAATTTAGTACATATCCTGTTGTTTGTATCTTTGTTCATTCTTCCTTTCCCTTTTCTCTTCTAACAGACTCATATTAATGTTGCTTTCTCTACTAATATAAACACTGTATCCAACTAAGGCATAATTTACTCCCCATAATTTCTTCCTTAACGTTTCCTTGGTATATTCATAATTATTCCCATTCTTCATCTCTTTTCATTGAATTCTATGTCCACTAATAAGACCATTTTAATATACTAGTGGATAAACCTCTAAAACTACAATTACTCACTGACCAAAATCCTGGAACATAAGTAAGTCATTTCATTTCATTTAGTTTCAGATACATTTCACACATCTTTATAGCAGACATACATTTGCTTTCTGTTTCTTCAACCAAAGTAATTATACTCCATCTACAGGCTAAAGATACTAAACTACTCACATTTAGTGTTGTTATTATGTTTTCTTTTCTTTTACTTTATGTCTCCATTTATGTTTCTGACAATTACCCTGATCAATTGTCCTCATATTTTCCTTTTAATAGCTTCTCTTGCAAAAACAGACAATACTGAAAACTTGCTTCAAAATCTGTTCAGAAGCCATTCCTCACTGATTTGCCGAGAAGGAGATCTCCGACGAGATACTGCCACATCTGAAATCCGTGAAGATGGCATTTCCTCTTTCTCCTGCCCTACAGTACCAACAGTCAGATTACACACTAGCCCACTGTTACCTAATCAATCCAAAACATTTCTTTGCTTGCACATTTAGTACGCATCTTAACAAAATATTTTATATATCCCAATTGACCTCATTCTTTCTATGCAAACTGAAAATAACTCTTTTACAATGTCCAAATTATCCAAGCAGCACTTAGGACCACATGAACAATACTACACAAGTGATCACAAGAACCATAAGATTCCTACACTTTTAAAAACAACCACTTAGAAGTTTTTGTCATTTAATGGTACTCTATTGCAAACTGAGCAGAGCTGTACATGACAGCCCTGGCATAAACTTATGTCAAACTCATCAAGGCTAGCTTTCAAGTCAATGTAGTGCTCTGCTTGACCTGCAATGGTGACTTATTCCATAAGCTGGGAACACATTAAGTTAGGACCTTCACCTGCCAGTGAGTCTCGTTTATTTGTTGCTGTAGATTTAGGTCCAGAATACAAGTGTGTTTAGAGCCACTGTTTTTGTGAAGAAACAGGTCAAACAGCATTCCATTTTTATTGGCTGGAAAAGCAAGACGCAAGGCACCTCTGAACAGCCAGTAGGTTACCGAGTGTTAGGAAAGATGTGCTAATCTACTGGGATAGTTGCAAGATTTACGGGCTTTCATTTTCTTAATTAAAAATTGTTCTCACCTTTCTAGTTGAGCTATATGCTTGGATTTGTACCTGTCAAAGGGCCATTGTACTTGCATTGTATTTGAGGATGGGCTGATAACAGAAGAGTACATTTCCTGACTACAGGGAAAATATGATCAAATGAGATTCAGCTGTCTACATTAGCTCCCAGGTCTCTTATGACTATCTACTAGAAAAGGAGTACTACTTATAGCATATAAGGTGGGAGCAGCTTTTTGGTTGAATGCTACTATGCAGGATCCTAAAAACATCTGGTTGTACAAGTGAAACAAATGACCATCTTTGACTTTTAATTCTTTCAAGCCTTCATATCTCCAGTACATATTCCTTAATCGGTCTACAATTTTTAACAGCTATAACTCAATGCAATGTTTAAGTCTTGTCTCTCATTCATTTCTGTCAAAGTGCCTGTTGGACACAATACATTTCTTTTCAAAGTCTGACAAAATAGATTGCAAAGCCTCCTCATTTTGAAAATGAATGTCAAAAAGAGGTTCTAGTGAAAATGAACTAGTGCTCATACTTGAGAAACAATGATCCTCAGCAGTTTAAATTTTTGGATGAAATGTTAAATCTGTCCACAGGGTCACCACTTTAGTTCAACAGAACTGCAACAGATACAGTCTCTGATCTAATTCTGTATTCTCTCTTGCTGATTTACTCATCTCTAGCAGCCATGGGTTCCTTCTGACTGCCTTTGCAAAGATTGTTGGATGGCTTAGCATTATTGAAATCACTTCCTTTTTCCAAGATGATGCAGAAATCTCCAAATTCTCTTCATTCTCATCTCTGCTGTTCAGCTCCCTCTATCTTTCATTATTTAAAAGAGTCAGACAATCTCAGGACAGTGAACAATGTAAAACTATATCCAAATTACCTAAAAGCATCTTCAGCCATAAAAGCAGAGACGTTATATATTTTTCTTACTATAGCATCATACAGCTTTTTAATTATCTACACTGCTAGATGGGAAAGCATTATCTAGTTCAGGCAGTCATTGTGTACTTAAAGCTCCTTCAGCTAAAGTTGTCACGAACTTTTTTCCTCTCTGATTACACCTCTTCCATCCATACTCCAGCTCCCAGCTGCCATACTGTCAAACTGGAAATTGGAAGGTCCATAACATCTACATTTATACACGAATGGCAGCTACGATGTTCTACACACAAGTCAGGGAGTTGCAAAATACAGATCTGCCTTGGGTCAAACCATGCAACAAACAGATAAAGGTTAAAATACTACTTGAAATCCTGCTTTTTGGTGCACTCATGTCTCAGAAAGGGTTATGTTAGGCCATGTGCTTTTTTTGCTGGAAGCCTGGAGAGTTACAGGCTACGCCAAAGCTTATTTATCCTTTTCCCACTCTTGGACCACCTAGAACTCCTAACTCAATTAAGGAGCACATCATGTAGCCTGATAAATAAACCAATATGCATCAAGAACTTGGAAGAAGCTCTTCTCATACATTCTTCCTTGTCTGTGTGTAGCCTTTAAAGAAGCCTTTCCCCAGTCTAATCTCAATTGGTTACATCATGCATAGTCATTAGCAGACCTGGCTCTCATGATCAGGAACATGAAAAAATAAGCAACAGACGAGCCCGTCAGTAATTGTTTGGTAAGACAGCCCCCAAAGAGCAGATGATCATGGCTTCTAGGTTTTGGATAGATGGGGCAAACAGGATCACCAAAGTCTGTACTGCTGAACACCTGGAAGGATTTAGTACAGGCCAATAGAAATGGGTGTTAAAGGTATGCAAAGCGCAGGAAGGATGTCATGCACTGCTGCCTTTTCAGCAGAGAATTGTGCATAGGTGTTACTACACACCTACTAAGTTAAAAAATGATGCAGTGTTATAACCAAAGCCTGCAAAACAGCATACCTTTACATGTTTAATGAATGACCAATAATTTTTAAAATTTTGTTTCTAAATATATATTGCATATCAACATTTGGAAACTGTAATCAAACACAATTTAAATGTTCAATATGTCTTTCTCATCAGTAGCAGCATATACACCTTTCAGCCTTATTACTCATCTAATAAGATTTACAATCTTTACTTCTGGTACTTATAGTGATACAAGTCTAGCCCACAAAGGAATATATTTACTTTCTCTTTGAAGTATACCTCCCTGCTTATGTTCTCCTTTGACAGTGCTGCCTGCTAACCCAGTTCTCTTCAGTGTTAATTCTCCCCACATTATGTATATGCTGTGTTCAGAGATTTCTTAGGCTACTATATTCATTATTCCTGTCCTTCTAGTTAGTTTTTTTTCACTATTCTTTAGCATACTATATGTAATATTTATTGTATGGATTAGTTATACATTTTGAAGTAGTTGCAACCTTTTTTTACCAGCTACCCCATTCAACTGCCCTGTTTTTGTAACTATTTCTGATCACATTCCTGTTTCCCCTCTCTTTCTCTCTTAGTACATAACTCAGCTTTCTTTTATTTCACCTGTTAAGTGCCTATACACTGCTGTTTAACTTTAGCCCTCTGATTGTGCAACTGTGTTTACTGATTAACGGGGGCTGAGAGCAAGACAAACAGTGTATGTTCCTCAAGTGAATCCAACACACTTTCAGCATTGTAATTTTATCTGCCATTATATATTTAACAGAACATTAAATAAGTTGTTCATTCTAATAAGGAAGGCATAGCGTTGTTTCCAGTGATGGTTAACTCGCCTAATCCCCCTCCTACTCTTTTTCACTAAGGACACTCTTATATAGTTAGTTAAGCTTTTGTTTTGCTGTAATATAGTATATACTTTCTGCTGTGTCTATTTCCTTTCTTTTCTTCTCTCCTTTCTCTGTTTTCCCTTCTCGTTTACATTGTTTGTATATTACCAACCTTCTATTTTCAACTCCCATAGTAGTTACACCCCAGACTGCTCTATCTAGCCATTTCAGTTCTTCACAATCTTGGCTTGTAATCTATTATCTAAAAAGATTACTGACTTTTTTTTTGTACATACGCACGCTCTTGGTACATCATACGTATGTCTTTTCAAATGCTTGGTCTTGTATACTTTTAAAAGACTCCCGTCACCCTTTGCACCATTTAAAACTTCCCCACTCTCCCATTTGGTGTGCCATGTTCTGCCTCTCCAGCCACTCTACGCAGTATCCTCATACATCCTGGAATGTTATGCCTCCCATATAAGTTATTACAATATTGTGTACTGTTTCATAGTTTTTGATCTGATATCTGTTTCCATGATATACATTTAAAGAATTGTTTCTATAGCAGCATACAAATAGTGCACTGCTATTTTGTGTTTCAATACCATTGTTCCTTCTTTAATTGACTCAGTCAATTTGCTGCCTATCTGGTGATATATGTTAAGTTTTTGTACATGTTGGATTCTACTCACCTAATTTCTACCTGGTGATGTAGTTTTGAAGCTAGCCATTAGCAGTTACTGTTTACTGTAGCATTCCATGCTCATTAACTTTTGTCTCAATGGTTAACTGCTGAGTACTCACACACTGTGTACACTCTCTGCTCCCCTCCTGTTCTCTTTTTGTATTCTGACCCTACCTGTTCTCTGTTTCTCATCTGTGCGATACGTTACATGACTACTGCTTTCTCTTTCCTTTTACATGGATTTACATGCATACAATACCTTTTACTACTATACTAAATTTTCTATGGGCCTCACACCAAAACTATCGTCTATTTTTTATCCATCTTTGACTAATTCCCACTGCTTCAGGGAAAGCTGCAGAGTGTATGTTCCTCAAGTAAATCCAACATACTTTCAGCATTGTAATTTGTATCTGCCATCATATATTTAAGAGAACATTATATAAGTTGTTTCTTCTAATAAGGAAGGCATAGTGTTGTTTCTAGTGATGGCTGACTCACTCAATCCCCTCCCACTCTTTTTCACTAAGGACAATCTTATATAGTTAGTTAAGCTTTTGTTTTGCTCTACTATAGTATATACTCTTTCTGCTGTCTATTTCCTTTCTTTTCTTTTCCCCTTCTCGTTTACATTCTGTTTGTATATTACCAACCTTCTACTTTCAACTCCCATAGTAGTTACACCGGAGACCACTCTGTTTAGCCATTTCAGTTCTTTACAATCTTGGCTTGTAACCTATTAGCTAAACAAGATTACTGATATTTTTTTAGTGTACTCATGCTTTTGCTGCAACCCTCTCAGTTCACCCTCCTTACACTCCGGCTCTCTCTGCTCCCTACCCTACCCCCATTTTCCACCCATCCTATCTAAACCTTTATACCTAGGTCTAATCACACCCCTCCTGAACACACCATCCAATCATCCATACACCTTACATCTGTCAAACACCTCACATAATTATTCTCACCCGAACACGTTTCTAACACTTAACCTTTCCATTATTACAGCCTGTTCTATTTTCTGCTATCCCGCCTTACTTAGCACTCTTACCATGAAACAAATTCTTACATTTCCTATAATCTATCCTCTCTTTTTATTTCATCTTTTATTATTCATAACATGCAACTTATGATTATGAACATGTTAACTACTTACACTCTTCCACCAGATTTATCACAACACCACACCGCAAACCTTCAACAAACTACAATACCTACTCAATAACTCTACTATCTACTTTTACTCATTTAAAATTAAACAGACAAATTTAACATCTCATTTATTACATAAAACACGTCAAACATCTTCTTAAACTTTCAATCCTACACCAAATTTATTTAGCCCAAATTAAACTAACTGATGATATCCATCCCAATCCAGGCCCTACTGACATACAAAACACAACTATCCTTTTCAGCAACACTAATCTTCAACATAATAATGCAGATCTACTTATTCTAAACATGAACTTAGGAAGTATACTCAATAAAATTCCTGACTTTCATTCTAATCTTTCACAATATTCCCCAGATATTGTCATAATAACAGAAACCTGGTTGAAACCTCACATCAAGCATAATGAAATACTAATACAAGGATATAACATCTATACATGTGACAGACTTTACAAAAGGGGAGGTGGCATAGATATACTTTTTTAAACATAATATCTACCTAGAATGTCTTACAACAGATTACACAGCTGAAAACAATCTAGAAATACTTGTAACCTAGCTGAAATTTAATTCTAATAAATCCATTGCATTCATTTCAACTTACATACCCCCTGGAACCAACCCAAACAATTTGGAAGACTTTCTTAGCTGGGTAGCCTCTACATATCCACAGGAAACTATAATTATGAGTGACTTTAACCTTGACTGGTCCACTTTCACCTCCAAAACCCCAAGCAATTTTATGAACCTCCATGGCTTCTACCACTTAATACAATTTCCAACTGGAGTGGATATGCATAGCAATAAAAAACCTATACTGGGATTGGACCTTAACAAATAAACCTTTCCTCACCTACTATACTGGTTGTCTTCCAGACAACCTAAGTGATAATACTTCCACCTACCTAATCAAAAAACAGATCTACCCACTAAAAAAAGAAGTTATGTCCTCACCATAACGTTCCATGTGAGTTGTTCATCTTGCCTACATTCTTATTGATGGGTTCGGAGCCGATCCTCGGCTCTGACTCGGCCAACTGCAAAAGCTTGAGTTCTTCAACAAGCTCAAGGCCCAAATCCCTATCCCATGATGCACCCTGATATTCCCTCAGATCTTGTTTGCTGACATTGACTTCCTAGTAGTATTAATATACCACTCAGAGAGCTGGATATGTGACAATGCACCATGTAAGAAAGGTGACAGACCTCAAGTAGACTGGATGGGGGTTAGAGGGTGGGATGCAAGAATGAAGGCGAGATGAACAACTCACATGGAATGGTATGGTGAGTACATAACTTCTTTATGTGAAGTTGTTCTATCGCGCCGTTCATTCTTACTGATGGGTAGCATCCCAAAGGGTCTATATTAGAACATCTACTTTTTAAAATGTCGAATGTTCTAATATCAACCCCCTGACAACATCGAACATGCAGAACAGCGAATTTTTTCCCAGGGGAAAAAATTTGCTGTTTCGACACACATACACACAACACAAACAGACCAAACAAACAGCAATGCACACACATACACCTAAAATCCTACCTCTAACCCTACACTAAATTGTACACACACCACTAGCTATCCATTTACCTTAACCCAAACCCTAACCCCAAGGTCCATCACTGATAACACACTTACCTCACCTGTGCCCTAACTCTAACTCACCTACCCCACCCCAACCCTCACGTCCACACAATCCCTCACTTACCTGATCATGACCCGTAACTTTCCACCACAGTGCTGAACATAGCGAAGCCACAGGAACTGCCAACCAAATTCCTTCCCTAGGAAGAAAAATTGTGTTCTGCAGCTTCGCTATTTTCAGCATTCCTTGAATAGGGGTCGATATTTAGAACATTCGAAGTTGTGAAACTTCGATGTTCTAATATAGACCCGGTCCCATGCACCATCTTTCTCGGGTGGCCCACGGAAGAATATTCCATAGAACTGTTGAAGCAAACGAGGTCCTGTCCCTGGAGGCCTTGCCTACTTTTTAATGAGTGACAAAGGTATGAGGTCTTGACCAGGTAGCTGCTGCACAAATAGAATCTAATGGTAACTTTGCAGAAAAAGCTAATGAGGTTGAAACAGCTCTAGTAGAGTGGGCCTTTATTTTCTGTTATAAGGGAGCATTCTCTGAACTATAAATGAAGGAAATGCAAACTGTTAGTCATCTTAACAAGGTTTCTTTCGTCACTGGGGCACTCTTTTTTGACTCTGAAAAGGAAACAAAGAGCTGATCCATTGATCTGAACAGTTTCATTCTATCTAGATAATATTGGACTTCTCTATGAACATCATGTTTGTGCAGCATATGTTCCATCCTATTTGTGTATTGAGGAAAGAAAAGGGGCATCTCAATGGATTTAAGATTAGTCTCTGAACAAACCTTTGGTAAAAAGGATGGATTAGTTCTGAGCGAAACTCTGTCATTATGGAAAATTAGAGAAGGAGGTTTGATGGTCAAGGCCTGCAACTCAGAAATCCTCCGAGCTCGGATGGTGTAGAGGTACTTTGCTTTGATTGTAGTGTACAGGGGCATGGGTTCAAGACTTGACCCTGCTAGACAGGGGTCCAGGCAAGTAAATAGTGTGGGAAGAAATAGCCAGGGGAATTGTTATGGCTAGGCTTGTATAGGCCCTAGGGCCGATAGCCTAGTACCAACCTATGAACTTATGAGAAGTAATGGCTACGGATGTGGCTGGTTCGAAAGGAGATAATATGATTCTGGGGAGGACAAAATTTAGATTCCATGGCATGACTGTTGCTCTGATTGGTGGCCTCAAATGAATGGTACCTTTAAGAAAGGCTTTAGCAAGTTGATGTGATATGACACTGTAGCCTTGGACGCCAAAATGAAAGTTTGAGATCGCTGCTAACTGAACTCTGATGGTAGCTGCAGCTGCTCCTTCATTGAAAAGTTTAGCTAGAAATTCCAATATAGATGGGATCTGAGCTAGATAAGGATCAGCATCATTATGAGATGCCCATAAAGAAAATCTCTTTCATTTGCCAAGATATAACTTTTTGGTGGATGATTTATGACAGGATGTTATAATATGTTGGGCCTCAGCTGAGAGGTTTTAAATTCTGGCTATTGTGGGAAGTGGAGCAGCCAAGCTGTCAGTTTGAGGGAATGAAGAGAAGGATGAAGAGCCCCTGATGAATGGGTCAACAGATCCGGAACTGGGTCCAGGATCCAGGGTTCTTCCAAGAGATGAAACTGGAGGAAGGGAAACCAAATTTGCCGAGGCCAGTAAGGGGCTATTAAGATCATGGTCCTTCCCAGAAATGTTGCTTTCTGTAATACTTTGGGAATCAGCGGAAAGGGAGGAAAGGCATAAAGGAGACCCAGGGGCCAATTGTGCACCAGTGCATCCCTTGGGGTATCCCCGGCAGGGGAATCAGGGCAAAGTAGCTTTTGCTTATCGTGTTTGTTAGGGTTGCAAAGAGATCGCAGCAAGGGTGGCCCCACCTGTGGAATATCCGTTCTGCTACTTGTTTCTTGAGGGACCACTCCTGAGGCAGTAGAACTGCCCTGCTTAGCTTGTCTGCTATCATACTGGATTTCCCCGGGATGTGCACTGCTATCAGAAAGCACTGGGTGGAGACTGCCCACTGTCATACTCTCATGGCCTCTTGACACAGGGGGTAAGATTTGGTTCCTCCTTGTTTGTTTATATACCAGACCACTAATATGTTGTCTGTTTGAATTGCAATTGTTCCCAGAGGTAGAGAGTCTTGAAAGGACTGCAACGCTAAAAGCACTGCTCTCATCTCCAGAACATTTATATGCAGATGAGCCTTGTGTCTCTTCCACGTGCCTTGGGCTGTTCTTCCCTGATAATGACCCCCACCCTATCAAGGAAGTATCAGTGGTCACCGTGGCTATGGGATTGGGTAGAACGAATGGATGGCCCCGACTTACATGTTGAGATGTCAGCCACCACTGAAGGTCCTTCTTGTATGTATTCGTTATAATTTGGTGTGACACTGGAAGCCCCTAAAAGGACCATTGAAAGAATAAGAGCCAATGTAGAACTCGCATGTGCATTCGAGTGAGGGGAATGGCAATGATTGCTGCCACCATCAATCCTAGAAATTCGAGTGCCATTGAGACTGGGGCTTTTTTCCTTGGAAGCAGGTCTAATATTTGTTTTCGTAAGAGAGAAATTATTTCTGGTGGCAGACAATGTCAGTGAACCTGTGTTTAGTTCTGCTCCTATAAAGATGATCTGTTGCGATGGCGATAAGGCAGATTTTTCTGAGTTGATGGTAATCCCCAATTGTTTGCAGAGATTTAAGATTGTGTCTCTCACTCGAATAAGTTGATGCTTGGTAGTGGCAGTGAGGAGCCATTCATCTAGATATGGAAACACCTGGAATCCCAACCGTCTCAGGTGAGTGGCAACTACTGCCATACATTTGGTGAACACTTTGGGGGCTGTAGTGAGACCAAAGGGCAGAGCGCAAAATTGAAAATGGCTGGCTCCCAGCTGGAAGCGTAGATGATCCCTGGATGGTCTGTCCATCTTTATGTGGTAGTACGCATCCTGAAGATCTACAGTGCGCATCCAATTGTCTTTTCCCAACAAGGGAAGTATTGATTGAAGAGTGACCATCCGGAACTTCGTCTTTTTTACTGACTTGTTTAGTCTGCTTAGGTCCAGAATAGGTCTCCAGTCCCGTTTTCTTTGGAACTAAGAAGAACCTTGAGTAAGTTCCGGATCCTCTCTGGTCTGCTGGGACTGGCTGGATGACTCTTTTGTCCAGCAACCTTTGGACCTCTAAGGCTGCTTGGTCCCTGTGACTGGGTGGAACGTCTGGGATTTTCTTTACTAGAGGGGGTGGAGTGGCAAAGGGAATTGCATAACCTCTGGATATTATGCTTTGTACCCAGCTGTCTTTTATTTTTAGCCAGGCGTCTAGGTACAAAGATAGGCGTCCTCTGACTGCCTCCAGAGATGAACAGTCGGGCCTCCTTTCAGGAGTGCTGATAGGGCTTGCCAAAGAACTGATCTCTGTTGCCTTGGTTCTGCAGACCCCCTCTGCTGTGTGGGCAACGTCTTCCATTATTACCCCCTCCTCTGCCTCTACAGGGGTTTCACCACTAGTGTTCTAGAAAGATGCTTGAGATTTACGGAACCATATCTTTCCACCTCCCCTCCCTTTGGGGTAAGTTCTATTCGGGGTAGAAAAACGTACTCCGATGGTAGACAAGGTCTTTCCGTCTTTTTCACTCCTGGTAAGTGTTTCCTTTACCTTTGGTCCGAAAAGAGACTTACTGTCAAAGGGGGTGTTAATGAAGGAAGACTTAAAAGGTTCCGCAAAGGAACATAAGTGCATCCAGTAATGTCTCTTGAGAGCGATTCCTGTGCCCGCTGCTCTGCTCACACCATCAGCTGTGTATGACAACAGATGCATGGACGAGCTCGCTATCGAATTAAGAGTGGAGAGCTGGGAAGTTACCTTGTCCGAAACCCCCACAGCTACTGTACCCTGCAGGGCATCTCCTAGCTCCTACAGTAATCTAGTAAAATGTGTGAGGTAGTTCAGCGATCGAAGGACAAAAGCCGCTGAACTAAACATACACTTCTTGTATCTGTCCATAATCCTGGATTCTCTATTAGGAGGATGAACAGATGAAGACGTCTCTGATAATTCCTTCTTGGTGGCTGCCACCACCATAGCATCAAAAGATACTCCTTTAGTAAGGTACGGTCTATCTTGAGGGCTAGTTATAAATTTGTTAAGCTTCCTGGGTACAGGCTCCGTGGTGTCTGGGGACTCCCATGCCCTTTGAGTGAATAATTCAAGCAACTCATCAAAGGGTGTAGACACCCAAGAGGTGGAGGGTTGAGATCCAAAAGCCTTCAGGAGGACTGACTAATCATCAGAAGGGTTAAGGGATTTCCAGTCACCCCTCTGTTTAAGAATTTCTAAGATATCTACAAAGGAGATATCTTCGAAGGGGAACCGTGGGGACCCTTTTGACTCATCCAAGTCAGTATCAAAAGTGACTGACTCCTGTAGGGAGTCCAGATGCTTCCTCTTGCAGAGTCTCTTCCTAGGCACATCTTCAGTGGGAGCTTCTGCAGAGGTCTCAGAAGAATATGGCTCACCCAATGGGGCTCCCTGAGGCTCAGGATCTCTACACTTCAATGGGGCATGTGATGAAGAGGCAGACACCGGTGCTTTCAGGGAGGGAGCTGCTCGAACAGATGGAGTGGTCGTCGGGGCAGACAAAGCCCTCCTCATAGCCTCAAAGGCCCCTCGGCCCCAATGAGAGGAATCCCTCAGATCCAAAGATTCGATGGAAACCATCTGTACTGGTACTGAGGGCTCCGAGCCAGAGGTTGGGGCCAAACTCACTCAAGCCGAAGCCCTAAGAAGTAAAGCTGGCACCAACAAGTCAGTCCTACTATTCTCCCAGGACCCGACTGGTGAATGTCAGGCCCAAGATCCTTTGGTCGGCGCTGAAGACATCAGAGCAGTCGGGGCCGAAAAACCTAGAGTAGGTGTCGGACCAGAGGGGTCCACGATCATCAGTTCCGCGCTCTCCAGCTCCGAGACATCTATGCAGATCAGAGGAGGAACAGAAGATGTTTGAGGAACTAAGGTCAGCTCTGAAGCCCCTGGGGTCCGTGCCAATAAAATTTTTGTCAGTGCTGGTATCTGTAGAAGCTTCTTCACCACGCAGTCCACATCCAAATCAGACAGTCTACTTGAGGCCCATGAAGAATGTGACAAAGCCATTGACTGTAATATGGGAGACTTTAAAGTAGGAGATATCGGCTCCAAGGTCGAGGACCAGCTCCTAACCATAACGACAGTCGGTTACGAAGGCTGTGGAACCGATGTCGAAGCTTAACTAGAAGCTGATTTTGAAGCAGATGGACTTTTTGTCGGTTCTGAAGTATTTTTGGAGTGCTTGTCTGACTTATCCACCGACTCTTGGAAAGAGGATTTCAGCAGACCCTTATCTATGAGTTTTCTTTTTATCTCATGCAACACTCTGGAGCTAAAGGAGTGGCATACAGCACAGTTTTTCTGCAGGTGTTCCTCACCCAAACAGTAGACACATTCAGTATGTCCATCAGTTATTGACATCTTTTGCCCACATCTTGGGCATTTTTTGAAGCCAGACTTGGCTTTTTCCTTATCCTGTTGAGACATAATTTCAAAGGTACAAAGGCACATACTAACTATAGTAAATCACAGCAACAATGCCCTAAAAAAAGAGGGCTCTAACAGTAACATGGACACAAACAAACTAGTAAAGCCTTGAGAAAAGAAGGCTCTGAGAAATTAGCTATTAATGTAAATATTTATCTGCCCTGAATAAAAAGAAGGGCTGTACTTTAACAAATAACACACACACACACACACACACACACACACACACACACACACACACACACACACACACACACACACACACAATGTAATGCTACAGATAAGTCAAGAAAGGCCTTAAAACACAGCCACTAATATCTAATTATAATATTAGTAAAGATAACTATGAGCCCTGTGAAAAGTATATAATCTAATGCAAACACACTCTCAATATGATATTCAAGATAAAGAGAAAAAAAGGCCGAAAAACATGGCCACTAATTTCTCAGTAATTAAACTAAGTGAGATAGGGATAGAAAGAAAAGAAGGCCTAAAAAAAACTGGCCCTAATAACTAACTACATTATCTAAATAATCTAATTATAGACTAAACACTCTATCTATCGATCTATCTATCTATCTATCTATCTAAATGACTAAGTAACTAAGCTATTTTAACAGCTATTTTTTGAGAAAAAATAAAGTTATTCACTGGCCAGAGCTGGTGAACGTCCAATCAAGTTGCAGAGGCAAACGAGATCTGAAGGAAGATCAGGGTGCATCATGGGATAAGGAGTTGGCCTCGAGCTGGTTGAAGACCTCATGCTTTTGCAGTTGGCTGAGTCAGAGCAGAGGATTGGCTCCGAACCCATCAGTAAGAATGAACGTGAGATAGAACAACTTCACATAATACTGTTCATACGTAACAAAAGAAACTTTTCAACAGAAAATTTTAATACTCTACTTCATAACTGTGATTGGTCTCCCCTTAGATACCTTCACCTTGATCAAGCTGTACAGTACTTTAATAACAAATTTCTAGACATTTTCAATAAATTAGCCCCCCCCCGAAAAAATGCTACATCAAAGCAAAATGGATATCCTGGCTGACCAAAGACACCAAAAACCTACTTAAACTAATGGACAAAAAATGTGGTACCGCTACCAGATGACAAAAAAATGAATGACTCTCCTCAAATATTGGCAATTATGTAACCCAGCGAAACACAAATCAAAAATGACATAAAAATACTATACAAATATACAGAATAACTAATGAAATACTCCTCAAAAGTTATGACAAGCCATCAAAAACCTTACAAACCCTGGTCAGATCACAACTTCTGACCCAACCATTTCCAATCATAATAGACCACATTTCCTCGTAGTTTAATTCCCACTTCATCAACTCCATTCTTTCTCTGATACATAACAATAAGAACTCTTCCTTAGTACTACCTATGCAAAATGACAATAAATCTTTCTATCTGAAATCTGTACCTACTAGTTTCATTAAGAAACTACTGTGCATATTCCAACCCTCCTCTCTTGCTGCAGATCAAGTACCAAATGAATTCCATAAATTAGCATCAGACACTGTCTCTTATCCAATCTCTATCTTAATCAATTGGTCTATCTCTGAACAACACATCCCAAAATTATGGAAGATTTCATACATTATCCCTTTACACAAATGGGGATCATCCACTGAACTTAACAATTATAGACCTATTGCTATCCTCTCCCCCTGTGCTAAGATCTTGGAAAAATGTATTCATACACAAATTCTTCAAAACTTTACTGATAATAATTTACTATCTCCATCACAATATGGCTTTAGGCCAAAGCACAGCACTACCACAGCTCTCATTAGTTTCACTAACACTATTAATCAGCTTAGAAATTCTGGTCTCCAAGTGTCTTCTATCTTTCTTGACATGTTTAAAGCATTTGATACAGTCTCTTATCAGAAATGTCTGTATGAGCTAGCATCTTTAAATATATCACATTCCACATTCTCCTGGTTTGAAAGTCACCTATCTGATCGCCAACAGGCAGGAAAATGGTACAATCAATTATCTTCTCTTTTACATGTCTCAGTCAGTGTTCCTCAAGGTTCCATACTTGGTCACTACTCTTCTTTATTTTTACAAATATACTCTGCTTTGCCATAAAAAAGGCTACAATTACACAATAAGCAAATGATTCCACCCTCATTTGTTCAGCTACATCCTTAACTCAGACTGCCTTTAATGAAACTGAACACTTTCTTTCTCATTATCAGCTTGTTCTCAATCCCAACAAGACTAAACTCATGCTCTTTGTTAATAACAAACCACTAGCCTACTCATCCCCTTTCTCCATCTATTCCTCTAATAACACAATAATAGAACCTGTGGCACATTCAAAACTGCTAGATGTGACCATAGATAATAACCTTAGATATGATACACATCTTTCAATCACAATAAAGTTCACATAAAACTAGGATCCCTCTACAGAATCAAGCACTTTCTTACAGACACCACTAGAAAAGCAATAGCCATTTCATACCTTCTTTCCTCTCTACTTTATGCATCTCCACTCTTCACCAACCTCAAAAAAACTGATTTAAATAAACTTGAAACTTGTTATAATAAAATAGCAAGATTTGCTTCTAACCTTCCTTATAGATCTCATCATTGTACTGCACTGCAACACCTACAATGGCTTGAACTCCCTAACCTATTTCTAAACTTCACTCATTCCATATTCTACTATCCTAACAGCTGTCCTTCTCTTAATAATCTGATTCGAACTTACTCTTGCCTTAGATCACTTAGGTCCTCCAACAAAAACCTACTAAAAGTTATCAAATCCAATAACACTTTTGGTGATTCCCTTTTCTCAAACAACAAGACAGAGCCAGCACCAGACCAGACACATTAGTGAAATCCTTTATCGTAGAACAGAGATGTCAGACCGGTTTCGGCACAGAGCCTTCATCAGTGATACTACAGACAAGTTACACTGTTTAAATATTCAAGCTCTCCCATGTCTTGAGACATCACATCTCATTTATTTAAAGCTATATTATAATTTATCATTGAGCCCTGGTGTGAAAAGTGCACCTAACTTGACAATCTATCTAGTTTCCTTATAATTTAATAAGGAATGCCAAACCCTCTTGCATTTCCTATCACCCTATACTTTATCTATGACCATAAACCTGAATCTAGCAGTAGAATGTGATTGACAGTGCCTATACAGGGCACTTGTAATGCGTTTGTTGCGAATGTCACTCATTTGTTCAGATATTCTCAAACAAAGGGGTCTGGATGTTTGTCCCACATAAAAAGAGGGACAGGTACAACTAGCCAAATAAATGACCCAGTCGGATCCGCAGTTGGCATAGAAATTAATGTCATATACTTGACCCGTATTCTGACTAGAAAATTGTTTAGACTTACAAATATGTTGACATGATGAGCAGTGCCCACATGCAGAAGTCCCAACTAGTTTCTCCCCTGTGATTAATTGATCTGCATAATTTTTGTTTATGCCATAACGTTTGTAATAAGAAAAATAAGATCCCAGTGTCTTGCCTCTATGGGAGGAAAATTGACAATATTCTGGCAATATCTGTCCCAATTCCTCATTGGCCAACAGTATATTCCAATGTTTATTAACCACATTCCTTAATAAATTAACATTGTTATTAGTCTCAATGTATCGGATTCCTTACGTTCACTCTTCTCCTTATAAGTTAACTCAGGCCTGGGTTGTTTGGAAGCCCACGCTCTGGCTGTAACAACGTCCCCCATCCTATAACCTCTATTAAGAAATCTAGAAGTAAGATCATCTCTAGAGCTGTTGAAATCTTCTTCTTTAGAACACATCCTTCTAATTCTTAAAAATTGGGACTTAGGAATGTTTCTGATTGTATGTGTGGGGTGCAGACTAGAAGCGTACAACAAATTGTTGTATTGGAGACACTTTCTATACACCATAGTGTGCAAGGTATGATCAGGTTCTCTCACAACCTTGACATCTAAATAGTTAATTTCCTTATAACTATAAGAAAAGGAAAATTCGATACCCCATTTGTTATCATTCAAATATTGTTTGAACTCCCATAGATATTCAATATCCGCACGCCACACCAACCGTCATCTAGAAATCTCCTCCATTTGTCGATTTCTGGCAAGTAAATATTATGAGCCTCATTGTAAATTAGTTCTTCCTCTATATAGCCCATAAAATGATCTGCATAAATAGGTGCAAATGAGGCCCCCATAGCTGTCCCCTGGGTTTGCCAATAACAACTCCCTTGAAAATTATAAGGAAACTAGATGGATTGTCAAGTTAGGTGCACTTTTCACACCAGGGCTCAATGATAAATTATAATATAGCTTTAAATAAATGAGATGTGATGTCACAGGAAGTGGGAGATCTTGAATATTTAAACAGTGCAACTTCTTGTCTGTAGTATCACTGATGAAGGCTCTGTGCCGAAATCGGTCTGACATCTCTGTTCTACAATAAAGGATTTCACTGATGTGTTTAGTCTGTTGCTGGCTCTGCTTTGTTGTTTGGAACTGTACTCTGCCATTGCACCTGCCGTACTTGCAAGCTGCTGCTTTGTAAAGATTTCCTTTTCTAAACCAAATCACACCTTAGGCTGAAAATGTTAACTATAAAAACCACAAGAACTTTTATTCACAAAAAACAGCAAAGCTTTCAGGCGTAGCCCTTCCTCAGTGCAATTTAAACAATCATAAGTAATGCTTCACCTAAACAGACATCATTAAAAGGTTCATGTAACAAAACCCTCCAATCCTAACATTTTCAGCCTAAGATTTGATTGGTTTTGTTCCGGTATCTTCATGGCTGGTTCACCACGGTTAAATCTTTTTTGGTTTGTTTGATTTCCTTTTTTTCAAACCACATATCCAATCTATGGAATTCACTACCTCAAGAAATCCTAAACACTGCTAACCACTCCAAATTCAAATATCCTCTGAAAGCTCACCTTAACAATAATTGGCTGTGCTCTTGTACCAAACCTGGCTAAAATTGATATTCCTATCCTATATTCCTGCACACTATGTCTCTCTATGTGCTACTATGTTCCAGCTATACTACGTGCATACTTTTCTACCCTTCTATTGATTTCTCTATATTTCCCTCTTTCTCTATATATATTTTGTGATTTCTTATTTTAATTTCACTTTTACCTGTCAATTAATACATGCCTAACATGCTTTCAAAATTATATTTTCTACCAAATGTTTCATTGCATTGTAAATATTTAGTTCACAAACAAATATTTATTTTTGTTAACCCTTATCTTTGCTTATAATTTTTGGAAATTTTGTAATTCTGAGTAAATGCTATGCATATTTTTGTATTTATGTAATTATTTAATTATTTATTTTTTATGTATTTTTTGAATGTTTTGTTTTTTGGAGACTTTCTCCCCAGGCCTCCACTGAAAATGGGCAATTGCCCAGTTGGACATTACCAGTAAACAAAGGTAAAATAAAAAAAATAAGTAAAATAAAATACAATAAAAAAATAAATATTCCAGCTGTAGCATTTGTACTGATTAGTAATTAAAATAACTGCATTTTTTTTCTAACAGCAAATCATATCTTGAGCTGAATACATCACTAAAAGGAGGCAGACTATGCTCCCTGAATCATGGCAATGTGTGATAAATTAAGACCAGAGGGTAGTAATAACTCTGATATCCCCTCTAACAGATTGCCAGGGGTAATATTCAAAGCTTGTTTTGTTCAGCATCAAAACTGCATTTTACAAAGACAGACCAATTATACAGAACCTGTCACTGAAAATTCCTTGCCTAAACAATCTGCCACCTTCCTAGAAGAAATTATTCCTGGAGTACAAATGTAATTTCCTGCTTACTTCTTGGTATGAGGAAATACAGAAAAGATAGCATTAAACTAAGGACACTGTGTCACAACTAAAATACTTATAGATTATAATTTAAACTGATAAAATATGAAAATATGTTCTGCTTAAGTGCTGGCAGTTAAGTACATTTTGAATAAGGGCTAGTGAATTAGTACTGTTATAAGATAGGAATAGTAGATCTCTACTGTCTGAGATCCCAGGCATGAGCCAGAGTCCAAGGAATGCACAACGGCTGCAAAGAGAAAAATATCCCAATTACCACTTACTATGTCAAACCAAATCTATCAAAGCCCATTCAGTCAAACCCAGAAGACTAAACTGACAATCTACTGCTGGTTTCTTCTGCATGGAAGGAAAGAGGACTCAAAAATTTCTCATGCAAGAGGATGCAATGCCTGCAATTCCCTAAATAATACAGCTAACGTCAATGTGGCCAAACCTAAGAGTAAATTTTAAAAGTTGTAAATAGTTTCTTATTTGGTCTCCTGAATGCATAAATAAACATCAGTGAACCGGTTGTTTTTGTAGAAAATGACATTCATTAGCAACTCAGAGGTGTTTAAATTAGGCAAAGCTAATGAAGAACATTTTACATAATAAAAAGGCAATCCCCATGTTAATGCTGCATCATTACAAGGTCTGTCTGTTGGGACAGAGGAACAGGGTTGCTACGTGATGACCAACATGTAAGCCCTGAGCTATTTTAAAAAAATATGTCCTGAGTTATCCTAAATTTAAAAGATCTTACCTTTAAATTTCACATATTAATTTGAGCTTTCAGCTGATCAAAGTTTAGTTGTCTTGATCTTTAAAAAACATTGATGATTCAAAGAGAGGGGAGTTCACTAGTACAACAGAAAGAGGAGGCTGCTGTTACCGACACTTCGAAAGAAAAACATGTCTGACCTGTTAGAAAAGCTAGACTGGAAAAGGGCCTACAGAAAACAGTTTCATAAAAAGAGTTGTAAGCTGATGGGAGCAAAGTAATTTCTAAAAACTGTTTACTAAAGGGCTTGACAAACTATAGTATTATAAACTGCTGCTTGTTAAAAGACTATGCTATAGCGAACCAAAACTGAATTTGCTGTTTGTTAAGAGACTGCTACATACTGGAGACAAAAAAAACATCTGCTATCCAAGACTGTGAAATTCTGAAAAGTAAAACATAAATGCTGCTTTTATGATTTATGTTGAGTGAAGTCAATTCACTGTTTCCCAAATTCTTAAGTTTTTACTGTTGCCTTAAGAAGACAATAGTTTTATTAAAAATATTGGATCATTAAAAGTGTTTTTTTGTTTGCTATGTAAAATGTCTTGTGTAGTGCATTCAAGTCCAGAAAACTAAGCATATAAGCAAACTAAGCATGACAAAAAGTTAATTGTGTCACACATGGTGGAGATATCGGAGAAATTAATACTCAAGTAAGTTATGGTAATACGGTCATTGAGGAAAACGTAGGAAGTTTCAGAAGCCTTGCTTCAGAAAGTACAGCTGTTTAAGAACTTACCATAACAGTGAATGTCCTACTGATCACTGTTGCAGTATTCCAAACTGTTGGGTTTTCTCACCAAATAACCTGGATGTCTGAACAGGGTACTTTGGTGAGATACCCCAACAGTATGGAATAATGCAGCAGTGATTTAAGGAACGACATTGCTGCTATATAACATGCTTTCCAACATCATCAAAACATTAACTGATTGCTAAAGAAACTAACTGAACTTTGCAATCCTTGCTCAGCCACCAAGAGAAACTTTTAGTTATGTACTCACCATAACTTCAGATGTTTGGGATCCATCTCGCCTACATTCTGACTGATGGGTTCGGAGCCGATCCCTCGGCTCCGACTCGGCATGCTTATGCCAAAGAGCGAAGTCTCTTATTGGCTGAGCTTACTATATCCCAGGATGCACCACTACCAGTCCCCCAGATCTAGTTTGTCCGCATACATGCACACATGCACGCTCTGCTTATATAACATCGTCAGATGAAACAAGATAAAACAGTAGAACTCAAAACCGTTCAATCTCTTCTGATCTCCAAGGCAGGGGAAGGAGGGTGGGTATTAGGAATGTAGCGAGATGGATCCCAAACATCTGAAGTTATGGTGAGTACATAACTAAAAGATGTTATGTGATCCTATCTCGCCACATTCTGACTGATGGGACAGCGTCCTAGCACCTGAATCCTGGGTGGCTCACTGGAAAACACTCCTGAGTACCGTGGAACCAAATGATGCTCGCCTTTAGATGCCACATCCAATTTATAGTGGGAAATGAAAGTGTGCGGATTGGACCAAGTAGCAGCACAAATCTCCGAGATAGCAAGCTTGGAATGAAAAGCTATAGAAGTCGCCATAGCTCTGGTAGAGTGAGCTTTGATAGGCGTTGTAAGTTGCTTATTCAAGAAGAATAAGCCTGAGTTATACAATCTCTAATCCATTTGGAGATAGTAGCTTTTGTGATGGTTTTGCCCAATTTATTGTCTGAAAAGGACACAAACAATTGGTCTGACTTACGAATTTGTTGAGTCCTGTCTAAATAGAAGCGCAATTGCCTGTGAACATCCAATTTATGGAGAGTGTATTCTGCTTCATTGGAGAATTTTGGGAAGAAAACTGGTAGCTCTAAGGATTGTTGGAGACAGAAATTAGAACAGACCTTTGGAACAAAGTATGGATTAGGCCTAAGTGATACTCTATCCTTGTGAAATATCAAGTACGGTGGTCTGATAGACAGGGCTTGAAGCTCTGAAACTCTTCTTGCAGAAGTAATTGCAACTAAGAAGGCCGTTTTCCAAGACAGATATTTTAACTCACATGTAGCAGCCGGTTCAAAAGGGGAGGATGTTAACGCACAAGCACCAAGTCAAGGTCCCACGGAGGCAGGATGAAAAACTGGGGTCTTAACAGACCCGCACCTTTAATGAAAGTTTTGCATAGTCTGCTGCTCATCAATGGAGGATCCATGGACTCGTGGAATTTAGAGATAGCCGCTAGTTGGACTTTAATAGTAGAGACAGAAGATCCTTGATTAAATAGGGATGTCAAGAATTTTAAAACCTCTGGGATAGGAGCAGTGATAGGGTCTAAGCCCCTGAGTTGAGCCCAGATAGCAAACCTCTTCCACTTACTGAGGTACAATTTCTTAGTGGTGGGTTTGTGGGCCGAAGATAAAATGTGAATAACTTCCGGGTCTAATGTGTGACTTCTGACTAAAGTCGGAAGTGGAGGAGCCAAGCTGTCAACTTCAAGGAGTGAAGGGACTGATGCTGTCGTCCCGACTGATGAATTAACAGATCCGGAATTAGGTCTAAAGTCCACGGATCATCCACCGCATGTTTCTTCAGGTAAGGAAACCATACCTGACGAGGCCAGTATGGGGCAATCAGTATCATTGCGGACCCCAATTGAGAAGCTTTTGAATGACTTTGGAGAGAAGTGGAATCGGAGGAAAGGCATAAAGTAGCCCTGTTGGCCAAGGTTGTGCTAGAGCATCCATAGCTACTTCTCCCTGATGTGGAGTCAAGGAGAAGAACCTTTTGCACTTCGTGTTTAGTGGGGTTGCAAATAGGTCGCAGCACGGCGTCACCCATCTCCGGAAAACCTGAGCTGCTACTGTTTCGTTTAGGGACCACTCGTGAGGAGAGAGAATTGTCCTGCTCAATTTGTCTGCCAATATATTTGATTTCCCCGGAATGTGGGTCGCTACCAAAAAACGGTTGGTAGCTACAGCCCATTCCCACACCCTCATGGCCTCTCTGCAAAGGGGGTAAGATCTGGTCCCTCCTTGTTTGTTTAGATACCAGACCACCGACATGTTGTCTGTGTGGGTGGCGATGATGCCCTGAGGAAGAAACTTGTGTAAGGCCTGTAGGGACAGAAGTACAGCCCTCATCTCCAACACATTGATGTGGAGAAGAGCTTTGTCTGGAAGCCAGGAGCCCTGAACTAATCTGCCCAGACAATGCCCCCCCCCACCCTATCTGGGAGGCATCTGTTGTCAGGGTAACCACTGGAGAGGGAATAACAAAGGGGCTTCCTTGATTTAGATTGGATGTCTGAAGCCACCAGCGAAGGTCCCGTTTGCATGTTCCTGTAATCATGATGGGATGATTGAGGGGAAGGTCCTGAAAAGACCATTGAGTTGACAATAGCCACTGAAGAATTCTCATGTGCAATCTTGCCAGAGGAACTAGAAGAACCGTGGCAGACAATGAACCTAAAACTTGTAGGACCATCCTGGCTGGGGCTTTGGATCTTGAAATCAGAGCTTGAACTTGGCCCTGTAAAGTTTGGATCCTTTCGGTAGGAAGAAAACGCATCAATTTTGAGTCTATCTCTGCTCCTATAAACCTTATGCGTTGAGAGGGCAGCAAGACAGACTTTGACCAATTGAATGTAATCCCCAGGGTAGCACCCAGGGAGATGGTGGCTTTGAGGTTGTCCATTAGTAGATGCCTGGTGGTGGCAGTCAGGAGCCAGTCGTCCAGATAGGGAAACACTTGGAATCCAAGACTCCTCAGGTGAGCAGTCACTAACACCCTGGGGGCTGTGGTGAGACCAAAGGACAGTGCACAAAATTGGAAATGACTGACTCCCAGGCTGAAGCGCAGATACCTCCTGGATGCCTGATGTATCGGTATGTGATAATAGGCGTCCTTGAGGTCTATGGAGCACATCCAAACATCCTTCTCCAACAATGGGAGAATGGATTGTAACGTGACCATTCGGAATTTGGATTTCGTGACGGATTGGTTCAGTCTGCTGAGATCCAATATTGGTCTCAGGTCCCCTGTCTTTTTTGGCACTAAAAAGAACCTGGAGTAATTTCCGGATCCGATCTGGTCTGTGGGGACCGGTTGGATGACTCCTTTTTCTAGCAGCTTTAAAGCTTCTGCGGCTGCAATTTCCCTTTGACTGGGTGGTGGGTCCGGGATTTTTGGACGGTGGGGTGAACATGTGAATGGGATGGCGTAACCTCCGGCAATGATCCGAAGCACCCATCTGTCCTGAGTGATTGACTCCCAGGCTTTTAGGTGCTTGGCAAAACGGCACCCGAGCAGCACAGCCGGGCAATCCCTCATGATGTGTGGGAGGCTGAAGAGCCACGAAAGGACTCGCGGTCTCCAGAATTGCGGGGCCCTCTGCCGCCTCTGGGACGGCGTCTCCCAGAAAAATTTCCCCGTCCTCTGCCTCTGGAAGGGGAATCTTCCTGCTGTTGAGAAAAAACTTACGTGATTTACGGAACCACATCTTCCCCTCCTTTAGCCTTGGGATAAGGCCGAAAGGAGTGGAATAACGGCACCTACGGCAGATAAAGTTTTTCCCTCTTGCTCACAGCGGTAAGGGTGTCTTTAACCTTAGGTCCAAACAAAGTGGACCCAACAAAGGGAGCGTCGAAGGAAGACTTGAAGGCCTCCATGAACTGACACAGCGGAGCCAGGCTTGTCTCCGTGAGCCACGCCTGTGCCTGCCGCTCTACCCGCCTTCGGCCGCATAGGAAATGAGCCTCATGGACGAGTTAGAAATTGACGTGGGATAGCCAACTGAGAGCTAACCGACTGGGCTAGCTGCTCAGGTAGGTTACCCGAGAGGGAATCTGACAGATCCTTGACCAGATCCCTCTGAAGCCTGGTAAAATGTGCCAAATAATTCAGAGACCTTAAAGTAAAGGCCGCTGAAGTCAGGGTGCGCTTCCACCTGTCCATGCTCCTAGACTCCTTATTAGGAGGATGGACGGACGTTGAAGCCTCTGCCACGTCCTGTTGTGTAGCAGATGCCACCACCATGGCATCTACAGCCACGCCTTTAGTGAGGAATTCCTTCTCGGTGGGGCAGACAAAAATTTATTAGGACGAGAAGGGACTGGTTCCACGGTATCTGGATGTTCCCACGCCCTTGACAAACTAAATCCAGGAGCTCGTCAAGGGCGGAGACACCCAGGAGGCGGAGGGCTGAGCCCCAAAGGCCTTGAGGAGCACTGACTCATCAGCAGAGGGGTTTGGATATCCAGCCGCCTCGTTGTTTGAGGATCTCTAAGATGTCTGCAAATGAGACATCATCCGAGGACGACTGGGACCCCTCCGCATCATCAAGATCAGTGTCCGATGTAATAGACTCGGGGAGTCCACGTGCTTCCTCTTGCACGATCTCTTCCTTGGGGTTCCTCTGAAGACAACTCAAGAACCCTCAGGAGGAGGGGAACCCCAATGGGGTAACCTCAGGCCCAGGGGCTCCGCTGCCTACGGACAGGGGAACTGCCAAAGACCCAGTCTCCACGCCCAGGGAAGGTGCCGGTAAAGCCGGAGAGATGGCAAGAAGACTTGGCCAAGGCATTCCTCATAGCTCTGAAAGCCGGACCCCAGAATCCTGGGAGTGTCCGGTCCCGAGCCATGATAGCCGACGGAAGTCCCGCAGCCAAGCACCGAGAGGGAGGCTCGGAACCGATAGCATAGGTCCCAAACATCACCCCGGGTCCAGCCGAAGAAGTCCGTGTACCAAACTCAGACCCAAGGCCGGGTTGGAGTAAGGGTCGGAGCCGACCCTAAGATCTCCACCGGCTCCAACAGCACCTGCTCCGACGGAGCCAAGCGGTCGGAGGAGGAATAGCAATGGGATGGGCCTGGGCTATCGGCTCCGAAGCCAACTGGGTCGGAGCCAAACAAAATTTTGAAAGACTCGGGACTACAACAGTCTTTGGAGCACCCTGTCTATATCTGAATCCGACATCCTCAAGACCGAGAGGATACTGAACGGGTTCGAGATGGCCTCTCCAACGGCCCCAAAGGGCTAGGGGACCGGCTCGGCGACCCGATGACTATCGGCGCCAGGAATACCACACTAGATTCCATCGGTGCCGAGGAGGACTTGGCCGAGGAGAAGTGTCTGAGCGGGCAACCTTGTCGGCTCCGAGACCAGTGGAGCCGAAGGTGACCCGCCTCTCGATGCCCCAGCCATCGGCTCCGAAGCCAGAGGAGTCGAGACTGGTGGCATCGAGGCAGACCGTTCTGCCCTCAGCTCCGAAGTCCTTGGAACCGAAGGAGAAGCCTGCCTATGTCTTTTGGCGGTCGGATCCGACGGACTGGTCGGAGCCGACATCCTTTTCTTTTTAGTTGGAGAAGGAGAGGATGCCAGAGCTTCTTCAAAGGAAGGTTTTATTAACCCTTTAAGAATAAGTTTATTCTTCCTCTCCTGGAGGACCCTTGAGGAAAAAGCGTGACACACACTGCATGACTCTTGTAAATGTTTTGCACCCAAACAATACACACAGAGCGAGTGATCGTCTGTGATGGACATTTTGAAATTACATTTGGTGCATTTTTTAAAGCCCGAAGGCCTAGGATTCTGAGACATTATAGCAACAAAAAAATCAGTAATCCCTGACAGAAAGGAACTATCCACTGACTTTCTGTTTTACTGACACTACCTAATAATCGGTTTACAGTTGCCGATTAGGTAAAGAAACTGTAACAAATAACTAAAGGGTACTTTGAAACCCTCTAAGGTTTAAGGGGGTTGACTGACCGGGAAGGCCCTAAGATGAAGGAGGCCTAAAATCAAAATCAACGCCCAATCACACAACAAAGTCTTCTCACAAACTCCAAACACACACAAAAGTGAAGAATAGCCGTTAAAACAGCTTTTTATGACAAGAACAGCAAAATTCTGACAGAAAAAAGTTAGTAAAATTACTACTCAGCTCAGCCAGCTCGAGACCACGTCTTCGCAGGTTAGCGGCAAACGAGATCTGGGGGACTGGTAGTGGTGCATCCTGGGATATAGTAAGCTCAGCCAATAAGAGACTTCGCTCTTTGGCATAAGCGTGCCGAGTCGGAGCCGAGGGATCGGCTCCGAACCCATCAGTCAGAATATAGGCGAGATAGGATCACATAACATCACATCATTATCCTCATGTGTGCTCAACTGAAAAAAATGTGAACATTTATTTACTTATTTCATTTGCTTAACATGAAAAGCCAAAGAACAACTATCTATATCCTACAACTGAAGGTCTCTACCCTGGCCTAATGATAGCAATACATTTTTATAATTATTTCAAAATATCTTTTGTTAATTCCCTAACTCTTTCTGCCACAGAAAAAATCTAACAATTTTTTTAGCATTTCAAGCAAATTCCACTGTTCATTGTACAATATTTCACCCACCCTCGTTAGTATAAGACCTCTTCTTTTATCATGATTCTCTTTAATATTTTAAAACTTTTCATCCCATTTTCTCCTACAATCTATGTACAATGTCATACATGATTACATTTCTTAGCTTTTCAATTGTATATGCATTATCTATTCCTATATCCTCTAAACCTATTACCTGAAATAAAAAAATGCTCCAGAGTTTCTTCAGTTATACATACTTTCACATAACGCTTTCTTTTTTCATATACTATATACTTTTAATTTCCTTTCACAGGTAACTTGAAGTCTCCATATGAAGTCATTCAATTCAAGTGATTGTTTACATATTGCTTGTTTTTTCTTATTCCTTTTTTACACTGAAATTTTCATACCCATTATCTAAATATTTTGTGATTATTTTTATACAATTCAGTCCGGTCAACTCTGCCTCTGGTTTCCTTTTTCATTTCAGTAACCATCCCTGCCATTTCTCTAGTCAACCCCAAACTGCATCTGACACTCCCCACCTCCCCTCTCCATACATCCTTACATCTGACTTCAGATCCATCACATCCAAGGACATATACCCTTTCTCCTTGATCAGATAAAACTTGATATCTGGTACTGACAACCTTCACCCATGTTTTATTTGTTACTATAGAGACATCATAACCCCACTGAAACACATCTACAACCTGTGTATTACACTTAATACTATGCCCAATATCTGGAAAAATGCCATCGTAAAGCCTCCCTAAGAAACCCAACCCCTCCAATTCTCTCTAATTCATCATGCTTTCCACCCATTTCTATTCTCCCTATCCTTGGAAAGATTCTAGAAAATTGCTTTATTTGCAACTCACTCAACACATCAACCACTACCACCACCTCTCTCAAAAGAAGAATGACTTTTGCTCTGGTCTCAGTACTTCCACAGCTACCTGGACATTCTGCAACAACATTCTTCTTAGAATGGACAAAGGCATAATTACTGGAAATTTTTTTTATTGATCTCACCAGTGCCTTTGACCTTGTCAATCACCCAATTATCCTAGAACATCTTACTGAAACAGGCATTAGTGACGACACACTGACCTGGCTTAAAAATTACCTCTCTAACCGCCACTTCTCAGTTAATTTCAATTCATCAGCCTCTGCATCAGTCCCTGTGCAGAAAGGTGTCCTAAAGAATCTATTCTGGCACCTCTCTTCTTTTCTACCTACATTGACAAACTTTGTGTTTTGGCATACCCCATTTTTCTCTCCTGTGTTATGCTAAAGACATGGTCCTTCAACTCCAACCATTCTGTCTCTTCTCTTGTACTTGAACTTCAGGCTGATTTTCATGAACTTATTCAATGGGTCAGTAATAAACAATTACGACTAACCCCCTCTAAAACAAAAACAATGCTTTTTGGCACTATGCTCTATACACAAACCTCTAAATTTCACTTCATCACTTCATTCAAGTACCTAGAGATTTGGTTTGACCCCTTCCTAAAATCCCAATTCCACCCGGACCACACACACACAAAAATCAAATCTCTCCTATTCTGGGCTAATAGGACCTCAAAGTCCCTTGCTCCAGTAATGGAGAATGAGTGAGCTAACAACCAAGGCTGATGGTTGACAGCAATGGCAAAGACTGAAAAAAAAGTTATATCAGTATAAGGTTTTGCACCAAAATACATATGTGAACAGATTACTTTTATGTTAAACCCTAGCAGATTTACCATAGTGTTGACAGCACATACCTATTCCATGGTTGCTCCATCCTTTGCCCTTTTTATCACCAACGGACATACTTTCCTGTACAAAGTCATTTATTTCACGTCTGTGCAACCTCTGCATTTATTGTCAACATTCCTGAAGTACCTTTCCTGCTTCCTCCTTTTTTTGTTGCACATGCTGATGACATTATCACATTTTTTTCTGTGGAACAGAAGTTTTTTTTCAAGCTTCACCAGTCATAGTATTGCTAGTTGCCTTCCAGTGATCGCAGCTTTGAGTATTTCATCATCCAGTCCACCATTAGACAAGGCAGTAAAATCAACTTCTGAATTAGTTATGGGACCTCTTCCACCTCCATCTCTCCTTCTCTCCTCCTTTCCCTATCAGTCTCTGCCATCATGGTGCACAGTCAGCAGACCCATTCCCACAATCAAAAAGAGCTGGAGAATTTCCCTGGTACTCTGGCCAAATTCCCCTAGTCAGTATTAATACCATATCAGGTCTCCCTGAAAACAGGCCACTGGCCTAGTCAAAACGACATACATATGTACATACTTAAATATACAGACAGACAAATAAACTTACCTGGGTCTACACTTCTGGTGACATGTTGAATGACAGCTATTGTAGCGATTCCAGTTATCACTAAAATGCCAATCATCTGTAGACGGATATCTAGCCACTGTACAGCAGCATTGCAAGCGAAAAGACAACGAAGGTTAACCTCCAGTCGAGTTTCATTCTGCTCTTCAAACCTAAAATAATTTGTGTTGTTATATTTAAGTTTGATTTTATAAAACACAAAGTTCTCATATGCATACTGTCAAGATTACAAATACACCTCTAGGTAGCATGCCATTCAGCCTGCACTCAAGGTAGAACAAGAGTTCTATGCTCTTCATCCTAATGGCTTCTGAGGCTCACACTGACCCATAAGGCAGAATGACTGCCAATAAAGGTTTTCTTTTTCACTCAACCCCTAGGTTCACTGAATACCACTCTAACAGCCGTACTTTTTGCAGACATGGCACAACTTATTAAGGCTCTCCTTTTACAAATTGGGAACTGTAATCAAATGTTCTAAATAGATTCTCCCAATCCTAAATGAGAGCCCAACTTGGGAGTGTATTTGACAAATTTGCCAAACACTTCAGTAAAAGTACTGGATGGGAGGACATGCTTACCTCTTTATTCTCCCTAAAGTTTGCATACTATTCAACTTTCTCATAATGCCAGCTTGTGACAATATCTAAATTTCATTTCTAAAATGTCTGCCTCTTAAGTGACTATACTATCCATACTCCTAAACTGAATACAGCACTGTGTCTTATCTATGGTATATTTTATTTATGACAAAGATAGCAAGACCCTTTCTTACCAAACTGAATCAAACCAAAACTGACTACACAATGCAATTAAAGGGTAAAGCGGATTATTTCAAAATCATTACATGGGACAATACAAAGTCATGCTAATAAGTCAGCTTAACAGGCAAAACTGGTTTACTCATTTACATGTCACCAAAAACTAGGAGGACAGGACTTGGAACCTATCATTAATCAAGCTGAATGTACGTTAAATCGAACTGTAGACAGACAACTTGAATTTGCACTGTATTTCTTCAAAATTAAGAATGCTGAATGAAGTAAAGGATTTAATAAAGTGCTAGCAGTAGGACCTGGGCAATAGTATGTCCAAGCTCTCTCAATACAAATTAAAAACTTCCAAACTAGCAAGTAAGTCAACAGCCAAAAGAAAATCTTAGAAGCCTTTTCTCAGTGCTATATCACACTAAAGTCTGGCAAAAGAACATTAAAAAGGGAAAACTGCAGCTATGGCTTTTTTCTTATGATATCCATGTACTCACTCTTATGAATCACAAGTCATCTCCGTGTCATGAATGGATATATTACTGAACTCAGCCACGGTGACCTGGAGTTCAAGTAGTGGCATGATGGAGCTAGCAAGCATGGATGTTCATGCCTATCCCAGGTGGGTATGGTTCACGGCTGGCTCGCTAATGCTCAGGGGCAAGACGAGGCTTGCCTGAGGCATTGAGACAGTGCAGGGAGAACTTGGGAAAATCACCTCCCAAGCCAGTGTCAGTAGGTTTTGCAGTCACATGAAAAGGGGTGTACATGCTGGGAGGGAGTTGAGGGGCACAGGTAGGCCCCCGAGGTGAAGCTGTTGTTCTCATAACCTCCAGGGGTGGGCTTATGGTCATAAACAATATGATACCGGAGGACAGCTAGAACTGAAAAATTATGGTGAACCAGACAAGCAATCAGACCCAAAACTCTGGGCAACCAGAAAAACACCAACTTCCAACACTTGAAATGGTGCCTAATAAAACATTTAATAAATTTTAGTTCAGCACTTTAGTCCTTCAGAACTGAAGTTAAAATGTTCACAAGCTACATTTAAAGTACAAAACAACCTACCACAAATAACTAATCAAAGGATCCCTTAAAAAATGATCAAAATATATAAATCGAAATCCTTATAAAAATCTCAGTTTTGCTGAACATAATTTTAAAACACTCAAAGTAGAAATAGAATAATTTAAACCTGACATTTCACCTAAGTTGCCAAGTTAACTCCCTAAATTCCAATCTTGACTCCCAGGCTCCACCTCTGACATCTTTAATTACCTGTTCTAATACAGCAAATTTAAAACGTTCAGTGCTCTTTATGCCTCCTAAACATGTAAGGGTATGCCTATAAAGAGCATTATTCTTATTACACTTGCTGACATCATAAATATGTTCATATAGGGGCAGATTCAATAATGCCTACACTAAGTGAACACGATATGTATTCAATAAAATTCTTATCACATTTGTTGTGCTTTCTAGTCACTCAGAAAGATTATACTAAGTGTACATGTAGTCTACACTTTGTGGTAACCTTTATGAATCCCTGTCGATATTTAAAATTGCAAGAATCTCAGTAGGAAAACTAAAAGTAGGAGGAAGAAGGTGCAAGTTATGTCCATGTTGTCTGTTCACTCAGAACAGTGTACACTTAGTGTAGGCTTTATTGAATCTGGCCCATATTCTTTTTCTAAAACACATTCTGTTTTGTTTACATAAAAAGATTTACAGTCTACACAAAAGGCAATATAAACTACTCCTGAAGTAATAAATGATTGGAACTATGCAATCTTCCCAAACATATTTACAATGACTACATATACCTCATTTTTGTTATGTTTAATAATATGGTCCATATTTCCAGTGATGTCTGGCCTGTTAGGTGTTTCTAAAATATTCCTGAGGTTGTTAGACCTTTTATATACAAGACTAAGCTTCTTACCCAATACTTTAAACAATGCCAAATCAGCCTTAAAAACAGCCCAATTCTTCTCAATAATCTTCCTGAAAAACAGGGAATTATTACACTACTGAAGTATTACTGCCCTCTCATAAATAGGGGGCTTTTGAGGAAGCTTGCTTATATTAACGGGAGTAGTATTTAGTCCTAACAATGGTTTAAACCTTTCAGTTCTGGCCTCCTTTACATCAGAAATGATTTCTTCAAAAACATTTTTTGGGTAACCCCTTTGCATGATCTTACTATGAAGAACTTCTACCTCCTTCATAAAAGCCTCATCATTAGATGTCATTCTAGACAACTAACCAGTTGACCCTTAACAAGACTTTGTTTTTGACTTAAGAGGTGATTGCTCTTAAAATGCAAGTACGAGTTTGAAAAAGTAGGCTTTCTGCAGATCTTCGAAGAAAAACCTTTTTGCCCCTTTTCCACAGTAACATCCAAATAATCAACATGACCAGTTTATGAATGTGTGTAAACTTCAAAAAAAGTGGAGGTAGAATTAACGTATTCCAGAAATTGATGCATCATGTTCTCAGTGTCTATCCAAAAATGCATATGTCATTCAAGAACCTACAATACTTGGTCTAACTAAGGTAATTTGAATTAAAAACGTAGTCTAATTCCCATTTTAACACAACCATGTTAGTGTTTACAGAAGTACATGTAGCGCCCATGGCCACACCTTTGATTTGCTTGAAAAATTCACCCTCAGAATATAAAAAGCTATACTCTAAGACCAATTCCATTAACCCCACTAAAACTCAAATCTTATACTGTCCACAAAAAAAATCACGCAAGCATAGAATTTCATAAAACACAGCTAACCCAGTCTGGTGTGGTATGCTAGAAAAATAGGTCTGCTATGTCGATAGTTAAAAAAGAGATAGTTTTATTACACAAATCATCAGAAATACATAATAAAAACTTCAAGAGTCTTTTAAAATATGGTTCCAAATGTTCTGAAAAGGTTTTAAGCTTCTATCAATAAAGACTGTTAAAGGGTAGGTCTTGGAACCCGCTGGGGTCGGTATCAGTCTTAAAGGAGAGTTATTTTCGTCCTTGTCCCCTTTAGCTATACCAAAACAGTATGAATTATAGAACTTTTGTTGGTCAAAGATTGATACTCATCTTAACTGATGACACTCTGCATGACAGAATAAAACAAAAAAAAAAAGTTATACACTTACCATAACATTCCATCTGAGTTGTTCATCTCGCCTTCATTCTTACAAATGAGTTCGGAGCCGATCCCTCAGCTCCGAGTCGGCCGCTTTCACAAGCTCAAGGTTTTCGAGTAGCTCGAGGCCAAGTCCCTATCCCATGATGCTCTCTGCCTCACCTCAGATCTAGTTTGCTGATCCCAACATATACAACATAAGAAAACATGAACATTACTCCAGCCAGAGTAAGAAATCCTATACAAAGACCCAACAGACCCCAAATCTCTTACTCATTCTTCAAGAAGCCTGGAGGGGGTAGGCAGGAGGGAATGTAAGAATGAAGGCAAGATGAACAACTCACATGGAATGTTATGGTAAGTACAGTTCACTTATGTGAAGTTGTCCAATCGCGCTGTTCATTCTTACAAATGGGTAGCGTCCCAAGCACCATTCATCCTGGGTGGCTCACGGGAGTATATTCCTGAGGACAGTGGAACCAAAGGAAGCCCTGTCCCTGGAGGCCTTATCCACTTTGTAATGCGTAATGAAGGTATGTGGCTTTGACCAAGTGGCAGCTGCACATATTGTGTCTAACGGCAGTTTAGCCATTTAAGCTGAAGAGGTAGAAACAGCCCTTGTGGAATGTGCCTTCACGTTCTGTTCCAACAGTTGATTCACGGAAGAATATGTGAATTGTATACAGTCAGTCAACCATTTGGAAATAGTGACTTTTGACACCGGTAGCCCTTTCTTGGTATCAGAATGAAAGACAAAAAGTTATTCTGATTTTCTAAATTCTTTGGTTCTATCCAAATAAAATCTGAGTTCTCTGTGAACATCAAGTTTATCCAACATATACTCCAACTTGTTGGAATGGTTCCTGAAGAAAGTTGGGAGTTCAATAGTTTGATTTAAATTAGCTTCTGAACATACCTTTGGAAGGAAGGAAGGAAGGGTTAGTCCGGAGCAACACTCTGTCAGTGTGAAAAATCAAGTATGGGGGTTTAATAGATAAGGCCTGAAGTTCGGACACCCTACATGCTGATGTAATGGCCACCAAGAAAATGGTTTTCCAAGACAGGAATTTTAGTTGGCAGGAAGATGCAGGCTCAAATGGAGGAAGAAACACTAGAAAGCCTTAAAATGATGCAAGCCTTCTAGCTTAGAAGAGAAACTTTGGAGTGATTAAATATCAGTTTTCTGTACTTTCTTGCTGTACTTAACTGTTTTCCGCCTAAACGCAGATTTTCCTGCGTTTATTGTAATTCAAAAGCTTGTCTTTTTTTCACATATTGTACCTATTTGACTGCCTGCACTTTTAAAAAGTTGTTTTTTGTTTAAATAATTTGTTTAACTGTTCTAGGCTACACACTAAAGTGCGATAGCCTTTTCTGATCGTTTGTAGTCGCTTAAAGCTGTTTTAAGTGTATTTGTTACTGTTTTTGCCTTATCTTTAAAAAAAACAAAAAAAATCCTTGTTTCCCGCCTTTCTAAGCTAGTATAGTCCAGTTTTCAGGCTAGTGCTGAATTCAGAGCTGTGTTATAAGTTTCTGAGTTGACCATACCTTACTTGGATAGAAAGAAGTTTCTCTTTTCACCTATGAGAGAGGGGAGCTTTGAGAAGCCTATCTGTCCCTGGAGGAGTGGTTCCAGCCCAGTAGTTAGTAGTTTATTGGCCATTTTGGGCTAACTTCTATCTCTTTCATTTCCCTGCTACAAAAAAAGCGTTTGCACAGGTTTGTGCACCAGGCAGTGCCGGTTAGCTAGGGTTAAATTATTCCCGGCTCCACTTAGTCTCCTCTTCAGTTTTTCCCTTGAAACTAGTCTAACTTTCAATCTAAGCACTCAAAAAGCATCCTACAACCCAGCACTTGCTCAGACCTAATAGCAAGCACTAATATACCCCGACACTTGAATGCCCAGCAGGGCAAGGCTCTTTATTCACCCCTCGTCAACCAAGCGACTAAGCAGCTCACCCTATTATTCAGGCATGACCAAAGGGCAATTTCAGGTGTGCTCTCCAGTCCAGCTAGTGAATCTGGGTATCCTGAGGCAATGTTACAGCTGCCTCATGTACACAGACAACCCTCTCCTCCTACCACAAAACACTAACATATGCGAGAGATGCAGTTATACAGCCAAACTGGAAGCTAAGCTGTCTCCACCCAGGACTGGAACAGACAGTCAAGAGGAGAAGGTTAACACTTGCACCACACCTCCAGCCACACACAGACCTACTAAACCAGCACTGGCAAAAAATACACATAAATACACTAAATCATACTCGGAGGCTCTAAATAAAAACCTGCAAAAGCATCAGAGACCTCCAAAGCAGACACCCAAACAACCTGCACCTCCCGTCACAAACTAGACAACACATAAAACACAAAATCAGTGTGCCGCACAATCACAGCTCTTAAGGCAAAATAAGATACCTAACACACTAGTAATAGGTGACTCTATAGTCAGGCACACTGACGTCCCACTCACTAGGCTGGACAAGCAGAAGGTTACTATTAGCTGCCTGTCGGGAGCCAGAATCCGCCACATAACACAAGCAATCAGGTCACTCCAGAACAAGTACAAATATGACCCTGTCATTGTTCATGTTGGTGTGAATGACCCGAGATGTACCTCCCTGGACTACATGAAAGGAGACATGGAAGAGCTCTCTGATCATGTAGCCCAGGCTGGTATGACCCTGAACCTGAGTAACATCCTGCCTTCACCAAGAATGATACCTCAGTATAAAGAAAAAAATTATCAATTTCAACAATTGGCTAAGCTTCTGGTGTCATTCAAAGGGCATCCAGTGTCTGTCAGCCTGGGATGACATGCTCGACAAGCCGTGCTGCTTCGCAAGAGACGGCTTGCACCTGTCACCCCTAGGCTTTCGAATACTGGCTAAGGCTCTTGCTGGCCCTATAGTGCCTTTTTTAGGCAAGGCTCAAAAGTCAAATCCACCTCCGTAAACAGCACAATTAACAAAAAACTGAGGGTTATGCTACTCAACGCCAGGAGTTTAAATCTCAAAATGCATGCGCTTGAAGCACTCCTCAGTATGGAGAACGTCGACATCTGTGCAGTAACTGAAACCTGGTTCAAGGCTCCAGAATGCACCCCAGCACTACTGGGCTACAACTCGTACCACACATTTCGGCCAAAGAACACGGACCAAAACACAAAAGGAGGGGGTGTATCAATATTCATCAAGGATACCTACACCTCTGAGATCATCCATGTGCAACTAACATCGGGCAGATCTGCAATGCAAATTGTGGCCTGCTACAGATCACCTTCCATGACCCAGGACCACCACTCCACCTTTCTGGAGACAATGGAAAACATGAAGGTCCTACCGAACACCCTGATATTGGGTGATTTCAATTACCCTAACATTAACTGGGAAAACTACTCGAGTACAAACTCTCAGGCCCAGCGCTTCCTGGAATTCATCAACTCAAATGCCCTGAATCAGCTGGTAAACTCCCCTACCAGAGGTGAAAACATACTGGACCCAGTCATCACAAACATGGGCGACAGCTGTTCCACACCGGAGGTCAACTCATCACTGGTTAGATCAGACCATAAACTAATCACTCTGGATGTCCACACCCCACCACCACCTCCAACTAAGGAAACCACAGTAATAAAACTTTTCTAAAGCAAATGTCACCTTACTTAAGACAGAGGCGGTAAGTTTCACAGCCCCCACGCTAAAGGATAACACTGCCCAAGATGGAGAAACCTTTACAAATGCACTCTATGAGCACCTACAAGGATGCATGGATCATGCCATCCCTAGCAAAACCAAGACTCACTCCTCTAAGAGAAGGAAACCAGTCTGGTGGATCCCTGCCATAAACAGGCTATGCAATAGAAGGAGGAAACTAGTTCAGAAAAAAGCAAATTCCAAGAAGGAAAGACATCCCTGATCAGTATCAGTAAGAAACTAAGGTCCCTCATAAAATCATCCAAGGCTAACTTTGAAAGAAAAATAGCCAAGGATTCAAAAGATAACCACAAAGCCTTCTTTAGCTATGTTAAGAATCTAAGTGGCAACTCGCAGATATGCAGTGAACTAGTGCAACATAGCACAACATATACTGAATCTTCTGATATTGCCAACATCCTGACAGATAGATTCAGTGCCAACTTCACCCCCCTCTCACCCCCAAAAGGGCTCACAACAATACCGGAAAAGTGTAGTGTCCCAGAAATCATAGACACACAGGTGAAAATAGCCCTTTCAAAAGCCAAAAACACAGCGTCAGTGGGGCCAGATGGTGTCCCAGGCTGAGTCTTGCACGAACTACAGAACAAACTAACGCCCCACCTAAACACGTTGTTCAACCTCAGCCTCTCCACAGGCTATGTGCCCATAGAATGGAGCACAGCAATGGTTATTCCACTTCACAAAGGAGGGGCCACAACTGACCCTGGTAACTATCGCCCCATAAGCCTGACTAGCCTGGTCTGCAAGGCTATGGAGCACATCATCATGGAACTCATTAACAAAGACATTGGGAACCTCCAAACACTTGACCCGACCCAGTTCGGCTTTGTTAAGGGCAGATCATGCTTACTAAACCTGGTTGACTTCGAGACAGTCACCAAGGCCATAGACGAGGGAAAGGTTGTTCACACAGCCTACCTTGACCTCGCCAAGGCTTTCAACACCATTCCCCACTTGGGTATTACAGAAAAACTCACCAGCCTGAAAATAAACCCCCTATGCCACAAGATGGGTTACCAACTGGCTTACAGACAGAACTCATACGGTAAGAATAGCGGGCTCCAGAGCCGACTGTAAACCAGTCACAAGTGGTGCCCCGCAAGGCTCGGTCTTGGGACCCCTACTGTTCGGCATATACTTCTCAGAAGTACAGGCAAACACAGGAGGACTATGGCTAACCAAGTTCGCCGATGACTGCAAACTGGGAGCCATAAATAGCTCTCCGGCTGACACGGACATCCTCCAAAAGGGCCTAACTGAGACGGACACCTGGTGTCAAAGTCATGGCCTAAAGCTAAATGCCAAAAAATGCATAGTCATCTTGTTTGGGAAAAACAAAACACCCACGAATTACCACATAGGTGGCAGCCCCCTTAATACAGAAGGGGTAACAAGAGATCTGGGTACTAAGGTAGATAGTAATCTCTCCTTTGACAATCATATTGCCAAAGCAGTTAGGAAATCCTTCTATGTGGCCCATCTAATTACTAAAGGGTTTGCATCTAGAAATAAAGAGGTTATAGTGCCCCTCTACTCGTCACTCATCAGACCCATCATAGAGTACAATGCCCCATTTGGGATGTACCTCACAAGACACTTCCAACAGCTGGAGAGACCACAAAAGTACCTCACCAAGAGGATTACTGGCCTCAAACATATATCCTATGCAGCCCGACTGACAAAACTCCGGCTGTACTCAGTGGCATATTGCTTACTCAGAGGTGATCTCTGCAGGATTTACAAAGCCATGTCCAACTCAGAATAGATGGACATGCTTCACCTAAAGAAATCCAAGTCACTGCAAGCCACGCGCTCTGGTAAGCTAAACCTTACCACAACAATAAATAAAACATGCTGGAGGGATAGATTCCTGTCACAGAGTCTCCCCATGCTTTGGAACAAAATTCCAAACTACATTAGGCAGAGCCCCTCACTAACACTCTTCAAGAGAAACCTTGACGAGTGGATGGGTAACAGAAAATACACTCCTGGGATCACTTCATTGGCTCTGCTTGACAGAGGATCAGTTAATTAATCAATGGGGCGGTGAAAGTCGACACACTCGGGCAGATAGCCTAGTACCTACCTATGAACCTAAGAATAATCCTAAATAGAACAAAATTTAAGCTCCAGGGAGTGAAAGGCTGTCTAACTGGTGGTCTGAGATGTATGGTCCCTTTTAAGAAGGCTCTACATAACCTGTGAGACATAAGATTAGAACCTTCTAATCCGAGGTGAAAATCTGAAATTGCAGCCAATTGAACACGTATGGTAGCTGCCGCAGCACCTTCATTAAAGAGCTTAGTCAAGAACTCTAATATGCTAGCAATTGGGGTGACGTATGGGTCAATATTCTGAGAAGCTTAGAAAGCAAACCGTTTCCACTTGCTGCTGTACAACTTTCTGGTTGAAGCTTTGTGTGAGGATATAAGGATATGGTGCACCTCCGAGGAAAGACTGTGTGACCTGGCTACGTTGGAAATCGGAGCAGCCAAGCTGTCAGTTTGAGGGAGTGAAGTGAAGGATGAAGAGCCCCTGACAAATGTGTCAGCAGATCTGGAACTGGGTCCAGAATCCAAGGCTCCTCTAGTTGGTAGAGTTGGTAGAGTTGAAGGAAGGGGAACCAAATCTGTCAAGGCCAATAAGGGGCTATCAGAATTACAGTCCTCTCCAAGGCTTTGGCTTTCTGCAGAAACTTTGGAATCAGGGGAATGGGTGGAAATGCATATAGGAGTCCCAGGGGCCAAATGTAGATGAGAGAATCCCTTGGGTTTTCCCCTGTCGGGGGATTCAGGGCAAAGTAGCTTCTGCATTTGGCATTCATGGGGGATGCAAACAGGTCACAGCAAGGCTGGCCTCATCTGCAGAAAACCATCTCTGCTACATCGTCTTTGAGGGACCACTCATGCGGCATCAGAATGGCTTTGCTTAGTTTGTCTGCGTTCACGTTGGATTTCCCGGGATGTACATTGCTATCAGAAAGCGACCAGTGGATACAGCCCACTTCCAGACTATTAGGACCTCTCAACACAGGGGATAAGACTTGGTTCCCCCTTGCTTGTTGATATACCAGACTACTGACATGTTGTCGGTCTGAATCGCAATCAATCCCAGAGGAAGCGAGTCTTGGATGTACTGCAAAGCCAAAAGTACTGCTCTCATCTCCAGGACATTGATGTGCAATTGTGACTCTGTCTCTGACCAGGTGCCTTGGGCTGTTCTTCCCTGAAAAATCCCCCCCACACACACCTTATCAGAGAAGTGTCCATGGTCACCGTGGCTGATGGCTGGGGAAGAACAAATGGGGGACCTACTGTTACATGGTGGCTGGTCAACCACCACTGTAGATCCTTTTTGCATGAATCTGTAATGATTATCAAGAATGACATCGGAAGTTGTTGGTAAGATCACTGGGTGAAGAGTAACCACTGAAGTATTCTCATGTGCATAGACCCTAACGGAACTGCTATAAGAGTTGCTGCCATAGTACCTATCAGTTTTAAAACTTCAGAAGCTGGTACTTTGTTGTCTGCCAGAATGTCTGATGCCTGTTGCCGAAGTATGACTATTCTTTGCAGGGGCAGTTTTACCATGGCAGTGGTGGTGTCCAAATCTGCTCCGATAAAGGAAATACGCTGCGATGGTGACAACGCAGACTTGTTGAAATTTACAGTAATTCCTAACTGGGAACACAGATTTAGAGTGAGGTGCCTGGATTGAACTAGTTGATGCCTGGTGGTGGCAGTGAGGAGCCAGTCGTCCAGGTATGGAAACACTCAGAATCCTAGACGCCTCAGG